>NW_024507768.1:306595-691861 GCF_017590055.1 Onychostruthus taczanowskii | reverse complement strand
GCCCGGCCCCGCCCCTCACCTGCCCCGCCTCACCTGGGCCTGGCCCCTCACCTGCCCCGCCTCACCTGGCCCGGCCCCGCCCCTCACCTGCCCCGCCTCACCTGGGCCTGGCCCCTCACCTGCCCCGCCTCACCTGGCCCGGCCCCGCCCCTCACCTGCCCAGGTGCGCTCGGCGCAGCCGCACCTCCCGTCCCGTCCCGTCCCGCAGATCCCCCGGACCCCGCACGGGACCGGGGCCGAGCGGAGCTCCCCGCATCCCCGCCCTTCTGCCGCGGTCCTTTTCCCGTCAAACGGAATGTTTAGGGAACTTCCAAACGGGATTTTTTTCGCCCCCCTGGTAAATGGAGTGTTTAGGAAAGGAAGTTTGCTTTTTAAGCGGGATATCTTTGCCTTTTAAATGGAATGTTTTGGGAAGAAAGCATTAAGTTCCTGGGCTTTTTCGCAGTTCAAAGCATACTCGGCTGAGTCATAGAATCACGGAATGATTAAGGCTGGAAAAGACCTCGAAGATCATCGGGTCCAAACATTAACCCAGCACTGCCGGGTCCGCCACCAAACCGTGTCCCTCGGCACCACATCCGCAGGGTTTGGAGCACTTCCAGGGACGCTGGCTCCCTGCTTCCCCGGGCAGCCTGTTCCCATGCTTGTCCATCCTTTCAGTGAAGAAATTCTCCCAAATATCCGATCTAAACCTCCCCTAGCACAACCTAAGTACGTTTGCTCTTGTCCCACATCCATCCATCCATATAAATCCATATCCAGGCAATGATAACACAGGATGAAGCCAAACCCTAAAGGCAGCTCTGATTGAAGCCACAGGCACAGTTTTTTCTCTGAAAAGCATAAAAATGTCCCTCTTCCCTGGCTCCATCCCCGCTCTGGGGTCACACCTACCCCTGGCAAGGGGCTCAGCTGCTTCTCCTGGTCCCTCCGCAGGCTCCTGCCCTCCAGCCTCGCGTCTTATTTATTTTCCTCGTAGGTGGAGAAGCGTGACTCAGTGGTGAATCCTGGTTTCAAGGATCATACAATGCTTCACATTTCAGTTTCAATGAACCAGAAAAAAAAATGGGAATTTCCCTTCTCCTTCTCACCACGAACACGGTGGAAAATGCTGAACCCTGACTTTGGGCAGACTTACACCCACAGCTCAGTCCCCAGCCAAGAGACTGGAACTGGACAAAATCTTGGAGATATTCACACAGAGACAAAACAATTCACCGTTTTTCTGGGCAAGTTTGCCTTGCTGGATACCAAGTGCAAGGTAAATATTTCAGCCTTCATTCAGCATGGAATTCCACTCAGATTAAACATGCAGGAGTTTGTCAGCACATCAGAAAATCTTTCTGGCAATTAGCAGAATAGCAGATGTGGCACTCCGGGGTCAGCGCTCTCTGTGCTGGGTGAGATGGGTTACCTTAGTGGTACCTGACCCTTCCTGATGTGTAAATCCAGGGACAGCTGCTCCTGGAGGAAAACACCCCTGGCATTCCTGCTGTATAAAGCATGCAGTGGTAGGAAGTTCTGGGAGCAGCCAGGAAGAGACACAGGCAGATATTGGGCTGAACTCCAGGCCAGGCTCTGAAGGATCTTTGATCTCTCCTCAGACAGGCCAGCACAAAAGCTCCCTGCATTCCTGCTGTCCACACCCCTGTCCCACAGGGAAAGGTCAGGACGCTCTGGGCTGGCTGTGGTTGTGGTGGGCTGCTGGGAGCTGTGCAGGGACAGCAGCACTGCTGGGAGCTGTGCAGGGGACAGCAGCACTGCTGGGAGCTGTGCAGGGGACAGCAGTGCTGGGAGCTGTGCAGGGACAGCACTGCTGGGAGCTGTGCAGGGACAGCAGTGCTGGGAGCTGTGCAGGGGACAGCAGCACTGGGCAGGGGACAGCAGCAGTGTGCAGGGGACAGCAGCACTGTGCAGGGGGACAGCAGTGCTGGGAGCTGTGCACAGCACTGCTGGGAGCTGTGCAGGGCTGGCAGTGCCAGGGCAGGGTTTTGCCCTTCCTGGCACCACTGGGAGGACACTCGAGATGCCCGAGCCACAGGAGGGGTCCTGGGGCAGGTCAGGGCTGGGGGATTTAAAAATGGAGCAAAGTGACAGAGCAGCTGGGTGAGGACTGCTGAGCCTGGCAGCCCCAGCCTGGGAGAGGGGCCCAGTCCTGCCTGCAGGGTCCCTGCAGCTGTGCCTGCCAGCACCCTGCTGCCTCTGCCACAGCCTCTGCTGCCTTCCCAGCACCGATGAAGATGCCAAACAAGTGACTCTGCCCAGCCCTCTGCAGGGTTTGGTGGTTTTTTCCCCTCCTGAGTTTCTACCAGCGCGTGCTGAGGCGTGTGGCGGCACGCTGGGGCAGGCAGCTGACGGGAAAGGAGCCCTACATCTTTTTCCATGCTCTTGGCTGGGAAACTCCACAGCTCTGGAGGTGCAGAGGTGATAATGCAGGGACAGCTCATGAGGCAGGATGTGCAGCCAGGTGTTACCTGTCTGTACCTGGTCATCCAAAGTGTTCAGTGTGACACAGAGTGGTGATCCTGCTCCTTCCGGCACACAAGCAGCCCCAGCCTCTGCACTGTGGTGTTTTCTAGAAATTATTGCTTTTATTTTTACTTCTCTCTGCCTATATTTACCTCTATCTGCATTTTTTTTAATCAAATGAAGATGATAAGCTGTACCTTTGAAGTGACATCCTGCTGGCTGAGAGGCAGCAGCTCTTCCAGTGCAGTCTGCAGAGCACACAGAGGATGTGCAGAGGAATTTTCATACCAGGAGCTATGGGATTTACTTTATTTCAGTGCCAAATTAATATCACTATTTTATCAACACGATTGTATGTCATGATACCTGCAACAGCAGCAGCTGGGCTTTGTACTCCAGGTCTCTCGCAGCCCTTTGTTCCCAGCTGGAGAAGATTGCAGTCATCAAAACAAAAAGGAACCATTTTCTCTCCTGGGAACAGATCACCAGGTTCCCATAAGGCAAAACAAAATTATGCAATGAGTCAAGACAATGTCCTGGGCAAGTGGAGTCTTGCAGTGTGCTCTCAGCACTCACATTCCAGCAGGCAGCTCCGTGCAGGAGAGCAGCACAAAATGGTGGAGAGGCTTCACCCCAGCACATCCCAGCCCCAGCACATCCCAAACCCCAGCACATCCCAAACCCCCAGCTGGGCTCAGGGAAAGCAGAGAATCCTTCCCACTCTGTCCTGGCAGCCCCTCTGTGGCATGGGGCTCTTTGTGACCCAGGGAGATCTCCTGGCCTCACCAGCCAAGATAAATCCCAAAATTATATAAAATCATTTATAAACCTGGCTGTGGCTACCAAAGACTTCTTCCCAGAAGCTCTAGTGAAGAGGAGAACGGGGGGATGGATTTATTGTTATTTTTCTGGTGGGCAGCCCCACAGCTGCTGTGCTGTGGATGAATCAGGGGCTGAAGCACTCCCAAAAGGAAGGGCTGAGTTCATTATTGTCTTGCATTCTTCTAGGCACGAGGATAGACAAGAATATCATTAGAAAAAATGCTTTAACTGAAATGGAACAGTCTTAAATTTTCTGCCAACTTCTCTGGCCCTTCCCATCCATCTCCAGGCTTCTGCTGTGTTGTCTCTGTCCTCTCTTTGCTCTTTTAAGTGAAACTAAACCTTGCCTGGGTATCCTCACATGTAAAAGGGTAAAGTTGTGTTATACTCCTGCAAATCTCTGTGTGTAAATATAAATATAAATATAAATATAACACAGTACCAGTGCTGGGTCACGTGCAGGTGTGAGTGGATTCAGAGCAAACCCCACCCTGACAGTGCAGCATGAATTGCTCTACTGCTCTGCAACACCAAATTCAAATTTCAGCCTGGTTCTTAACCAGTATTCTTCCATGACAGAGGCTCTTCTTACCAAACCAGCACCAAAAAAAGTTCCAAAAAATGAGCAGCTTAAATCCCTCTGGGCCTTGGCATTTAGGATGAGAGAATCCATGGTTTCCTATTAATGCTGCTCCAATCCTCTTAATGAAGATACTGGGCTGGCTTGGGCACATTTATAGCTCAGGTCATTCTTTCCTCTGACACAGATAATGTTGGGTTCAGAACCATGGGGTTGGTGAGCAGAGGAGCTGGAGGCTTCTGAGGAAGAGGAAGGGCTCTGTGTGTGCTGGGAGGAAGGCTTGGTGGTGCTGAACAGGAGGAGCCAGCCCAGGGAAGGGCTGCACCTTGTGTCTGTCCCCAAAGCCATAAACGAGCTTCAGGGGGAAGGGGAGAGCAGGGGAATTTCCAGGGACACAAAGAGGGGAAGGGGAAAAGGAGAATATGCTCTAAAAATCTGGAAAGAAACAACTCCTGCTCTTTTTAGCTCAAAGCTTTAAGATGGAAATAAACAAAAATCTGGAAAGAAACAACTCCTGCTCTTTTTAGCTCAAAGCTTTAAGATGGAGATGTGACAGTAAGAGGAGTGTGTGTGTATCTAGGTGCCTTCACTAATTGTCTCCCAGCCTACAGCAGGCATTCAATTAATTTAATCCATCAGCAGGTTTTGCTGTGGAAGTGTTTGTTTTCTCAGGATTCCCCCTCTGCAGTTGTTGTTTTTCCTGTGCCCCATCTCACTGAAGCACTGAGCAGCCCCCACAGGCAGGTAACACAAGCCAGCATTGCGAAGATTAATGTTCCTTCCCTCATCATCCCTTTTTTCCCCTAGAAAACCCTAGAGACAGAGCATGGGGCTGTGTGTTGCGTGTACAGGGAACCTCTGCTCCCAAATTCTTTGACAGGGAGGTATTAATGTGCAGAAAGACCCCGAGCCCCTGGAGTTTGCTTCTAAATAGAGCACAGCTCAGAACATCTGAAGGTCTCTGGGGCTCATGGGTGGGAATCTCCTAATGATCTTTAGTTATTTTTATCCGTGCCCAGTGCTCAGCGTTCCGGGGCACAGGAGCCACTCTGAGATCTCCTGGGGAGTGCACGGAGCTGCCAGCAGCTGGGCAGGGCAGGAGGAGCAGAAAAGAAAGCACAAAAAAGGGAAGGTGGCATAGCAAGAACATCAGAGAAAGGCACGGCACGGCGAGAAGACAGAGAACAAAGGGCTTGGGCAGGGTTTTCCTTCTTTTCCTTCTGTTTTCAATCCTGCTTTCCGGAGGGAAATGGGACAGCAGTTCACCAATGCTGAAGGGGAGCAAGGAGAGATTGATGTTGCGGAGCTGCAGGAATGGTATAAGAAATTCGTGGTGGAATGTCCCAGTGGGACCCTCTTCATGCACGAGTTCAAGAGGTTCTTCGGGGTCCAGGACAACCAGGAGGCAGCAGAGTACGTGGAGAACATGTTCAGGGCTTTTGACAAGAATGGGGTAAGTGCTGAGAAGGTTTTACAGCTATTTATTTATATATATTCTATGTATTATATACATTATTTATTTTTATAATATATATTATATATATATAATATATATATAATATATTATCTATTTTATATATTTAATATTTTTATATTATATTACATTATATTATATTATATATATAACGAGGGACCAGTGAGGGCAGGAGAAGGAGCACAGGCTGGCCTGGATTTATCTCCTCAAATCTCCACCTAAATTAGGGTCAGAATGTCCCCTTAAGGGACTAAGGGTGGATTAAAAAGTCCAAACTTAGGCAGTCACACTTTGAGGCCCTCAAACAGCCAAGGCTCCCACATGGCAAAAATATTTCTCTGTCGAGGTAGAGGGGGAATTACAGTGCAGGAAAATCCTTCTCAGGCTTCTTCTGGTTGGAGAAGTGTCTGTACCAGGTGGTCTGTAATAAAATACCCATTTTGGCTTTGCTTTCCGAAAGCAGAGGAATGCTGAGCAGCTCAGACATTGTGCCTTGGGTTCCCTCTGCCATATTTGCCGTGGGACACCTGGGGAAGGTGGGGTTTGTGGTTTAGGCTCAGTTCCTGCACCCTGCACTGCTGCAGCCTGGCATGCTCTGGGCTCCCAGCTCAGCAGCACCTGCCCAAGGCTTCCATTATTCTTTCCTGATCATCTTCCAGCTGTGGGGATGTTTGTTCCTCGTGTCACTACAGGAAAAGGGGGCTCAGGTTGTTCATCTCTGATCAACTCATCTCCCTCAAGCTCCCTTTGAAAACAGGGTCAGAATCTCATGGAAGGGGCAGCAAAAGTCAGTTTGTGGGAAAGGATTTCAAAAGGCCGTGGAAGATGTTGGCAGGTCAGGCTTGTCTCACAATTCCAGAAAACCAAATACCTGCAATAAATGAAAGGTTCAGGTCCCAAATTCCATCATGAAAGCTATGGGGAAAAGGTAGCAGAGAAAACTGTGCATAAAAGATGAAGTCCCATTCCTAATTTACAGGAGCTTCCCTCACAGGACAGGGACTCTGTTTTTAGGGCTGCTGGTGCAGGATGGGGACGAGGAGCCCAGGCTGGCTGCTCAGGGTGAGGCTGTGCCTGCTGCAGCTCCTGAGCTGCCACAACCCTTCCTTGGGGTGCCAGCAAACACCTGCCCCGTGCCCTGTCCCTCTGGCAGTTCAACCCAGCTTTTCTGGAAGCTGTAAAGCGCTTTTCCATCACCTTCCTGCCCAGCCAAGTGTCACCCAGCTGCTTTTCAACCCACCACCTTCCTGCCCAGCCAGCTCTCTCCCCAGCTGCTGTTTGTGTGCTGCCACAGGACAACACCATTGATTTCCTGGAGTATGTGGCTGCCTTGAATCTGGTTTTGCGGGGGAAGCTGGAGCACAAGCTGAGGTGGACGTTCAAAGTGTATGACAAGGATGGCAACGGCTGCATAGACAAACCTGAGCTGCTGGAAATCGTTGAGGTAAGAGGGCATTGCCCAATCCCTTCTTTCAGCAATCCCTGCTCTTTGGCACCGTCCTGAGGTGGATGGGGTTTGTGCAATCAGGTTTTGAGGATGCTGTGGGGCTGAGCAGGCTTATATATTATATTATATTATATTATATTATATTATATTATATTACATTACATTACATTATATTATATATATAACGAGGGACCAGTGAGGGCAGGAGAAGGAGCACAGGCTGGCCTGGATTTATCTCCTCAAATCTCCACCTAAATTAGGGTCAGAATGTCCCCTTAAGGGACTAAGGGTGGATTAAAAAGTCCAAACTTAGGCAGTCACCCTTTGAGGCCCTCAAACAGCCAAGGCTCCCACATGGCAAAAATATTTCTCTGTCGAGGTAGAGGGGGAATTACAGTGCAGGAAAATCCTTCTCAGGCTTCTTCTGGTTGGAGAAGTGTCTGTACCAGGTGGTCTGTAATAAAATACCCATTTTGGCTTTGCTTTCCGAAAGCAGAGGAATGCTGAGCAGCTCAGACATTGTGCCTTGGGTTCCCTCTGCCATATTTGCCGTGGGACACCTGGGGAAGGTGGGGTTTGTGGTTTAGGCTCAGTTCCTGCACCCTGCACTGCTGCAGCCTGGCATGCTCTGGGCTCCCAGCTCAGCAGCACCTGCCCAAGGCTTCCATTATTCTTTCCTGATCATATTCCAGCTGTGGGGATGTTTGTTCCTTGTGTCAATACAGGAATAGGGGGCTCAGGTTGTTCATCTCTGATCAACTCATCTCCCTCAAGCTCCCTTTGAAAACAGGGTCAGAATCTCACGGAAGGGGCAGCAAAAGTCAGTTTGTGGGAAAGGATTTCAAAAGGCCGTGGAAGATGTTGGCAGGTCAGGCTTGTCTCACAATTCCAGAAAACCAAATACCTGCAATAAATGAAAGGTTCAGGTCCCAAATTCCATCATGAAAGCTATGGGGAAAAGGCAGCAGAGAAAACTGTGCATAAAAGATGAAGTCCCATTCCTAATTTACAGGAGCTTCCCTCACAGGACAGGGACTCTGTTTTTAGGGCTGCTGGTGCAGGATGGGGACGAGGAGCCCAGCCTGGCTGCTCAGGGTGAGGCTGTGCCTGCTGCAGCTCCTGAGCTGCCACAACCCTTCCTTGGGGTGCCAGCAAACACCTGCCCCGTGCCCTGTCCCTCTGGCAGTTCAACCCAGCTTTTCTGGAAGCTGTAAAGCGCTTTTCCATCACCTTCCTGCCCAGCCAAGTGTCACCCAGCTGCTTTTCAACCCACCACCTTCCTGCCCAGCCAGCTCTCTCCCCAGCTGCTGTTTGTGTGCTGCCACAGGACAACACCATTGATTTCCTGGAGTATGTGGCTGCCTTGAATCTGGTTTTGCGGGGGAAGCTGGAGCACAAGCTGAGGTGGACGTTCAAAGTGTATGACAAGGATGGCAACGGCTGCATAGACAAACCTGAGCTGCTGGAAATCGTTGAGGTAAGAGGGCATTGCCCAATCCCTTCTTTCAGCAATCCCTGCTCTTTGGCAACGTCCTGAGGTGGATGGGGTTTGTGCAATCAGGTTTTGAGGATGCTGTGGGGCTGAGCAGGCAGCCAGGCACGAGTCCCTGTGCTCCTGCCTGAGGTGAGGCTCTGCTTATCCCCCACCTGAGCATCCCAGAGCAGAGCAGTGCCAGGCAGTGCCCTCCCTGCGGGCAGCAGGGTCCTGGCCAGGAAGGTGAGCAGATGGTCACCTGCAGCAGCAGCAGGTGTGAAAGCAGGGCAGCCTGTCTGGGCCACCTCCCATCACAGTTTTGAGGTCAGCCAGGAGCTGCCCGGAACCGTGAGGCCGCTGCTAATCCTCTCTCTGGGAAGACTTGAGACAAAAGCCTTCAACCTGAGCAGGAAAGGGAGCCAGGGGCAGGTGGAGCCACGGGAGCAGCAGGTAAAGTCTGACCCTCTCCTGTGGCAAAGGGGAGCAGAAACTGGGTCAAAATATGAGCTTGATGTGCAGCCTGGACACAGCTGCCAGGGCTGGTCACTCCAGCCTGCCTGGCTTGGAGGTCAGCACAAACTCACACTCGAGGCCTGTGATTCTTCCCATGAGTGAAACTCTGCTCTGCTCTCTGCAAAGCTGCCCTGAGGTCTGACCAGAGCGTGCAAGGAGAGCAGGAGGGCAGCAGCTTCACAGAGCAAAGGAGGTCATTAATGTGCAGCCAGGGCAGGCACGAAGCTCACTGCTGAGGGGCAGATCTTTCCAGAAGGGTTAAAGCCCCAGCCTTTGAAAGAGACCTTCACAGCCATGGGGTGCCAGCTGAGTTCAGTGCTTTTCATCTCCCAGTCCTTGTCCTCATTTGGGAGCTCCTTTCAGTCTATCTACAGGCTGAAGAAGGTGTGCTGGTCGGAGGTGGAGGACAGGACCCCGCTGCTGACACCGGAGGAGGTGGTGGACAGGATATTTCAGCTGGTGGATGAGAACGGGGATGGTGAGTGAAGCACAGGCTGCGTTCCTGCCTGCTGAGAGCTCACCTGAGCTGGGCTGCCTGGCCACAGATCCCTTGGCTGCGTTGTGTTCCTCACAATGGGCAGCTGGGCTTGGTTCTGCTCTGTCCCACTGAGCCAAAAGTGCTTGGTGGAGCAGGGTGAAATCTTTGTCGTTGTTATTTTAATTAAAACATTGAGGAGTCACTGCTGGGGCAGTTTGGGAGCCTCTCAGATCCCATCCTCTGACAGCCCCAGCAGGCAGAGGGCAGGTCCCAGTCCCAGCACAAGGGTGAAGACACTGCTTCCAGTCAGACTGGGACCTGCAGGACCTGGCCAGGTCCTGGCAGGGCTGGGTGAGCCCCTGAGTGTCCCGTGGGGATAGGGCAGGGGGCAACGCTGCCTCACAGCCCCTGGCTTGTCTGACCACAGGGCTGGGGGATCCCCTGAGATGGTGTGTGGTTAGCGTTTGATCTGACATATGGGGGATCCTGCCTCCTCTGCCTCCTCCTCCTCCTCCTCTCTGACCTGCCGTGCCCTGCTCTCGCCACAGGGCAGCTGTCCCTCGATGAGTTCATCGATGGAGCCAGGAAGGACAAGTGGGTGATGAAGATGTTGCAAATGGATGTGAACCCCGGGGGATGGATCATTGAGCAGAGGAGGAAGAGTGCTTTGTTCTGAGAGAACGGCTCTGACGATGCTGAGTCCCGAGCGTGACCCTTCCTCTAGCCTGGTAACGACTTTCCTTTTTAATTCCACCTCAGCATCCTGATGGAAACCTGAGTGGTTGAAGGAGCCGCCTCTGATGTAAACCCCACGTGCTGAGCACCGCTGGTACCCAGGGACTGTTTGTGGCCCATGAATAACTCTTGCTGTGCACACAGTTCTGTGTTTGCCAGCTCTGCTTTTTGGTTACACCCCAAGGAACAAACTTCTGGTGGCTTCCTGCAGCGGATCTGAGCAGGGTTTGGGCTGGGCAGTGAGGGATGGAGCCGGGGGTTCTGTCTCAGTGCAGACTGGTGCTGGCACGGCTCACTCCTGCCCTTACAGCACCTCAGAGCAGCACAGGATGGCTGCTGGATGCTCAGGGGATCTCTGGGTGTGTTTTGTAGCCTTCCCTGCTGCTGGTGTCCAACATAAAACCACCAGAAGTGAGAACTGGATGGGAGCAGTGGCCAGGACAGCACACAGAGCTGAGGGAAACATCCTCAGGGCTGGGCAGGAGCAGCAGCAGCTCCTTCCTCCCCCTCTGGGGACCCGAGGCTGCTCCTCCTGCCTGCCCCGAGGCCCGGGGGCTGGGAGATGCTGGCTGCAAACGCTGGCATTGCCCAGCCCCGCTCAGAGCACAGGTGTGACCTTCACAGCCCCTGATTCTCAGGAATCCTCCCTCTGGAACAGCTTTTCCTGCCCTGGGAAGAGTGGGTGAGCCCAGGAGCTCCAGGGTTTTCACTGCCCTGGGGAAAGCCTGGTGTGGGAGCAGGGAAGAGCAGAGTTGTGCTTGGCAGTGTCTCTGCAATGGGAGGATTTGTGCTGCTCCTCTGGCAGGACCAGAACCAGAACCATGGATGGTTTGGGTTGGGAAGAACCTTAAAACTTCTCAGTTTCCAAGCCCCCTGCCCTGGGCAGGGATGCCACATCAGATTGCTCCGAGCCCTGTCCAAACTGGCCTTGAAAAGTGGAAAAAGTGACAAAAATTCCAGTACAGTGGTTTTACACTGGACTTAATTTAGCCCCAGACTAAAGATACAGAATTTATACAAGTTGCAGGCTGGGCTCTGCTGTTCTAACCCGTGTTTCTACATAGATGTATGTGGGAAAAAGAGTTTGGGCTGAATTTTGGTTCAACTTTATTGGATTTACTGCTTCATTCCAAAGAAGAAAACCCCCCAGGAAAATAACATGAGCTTGTCTGTTCCATTTTAACTTTCCTATGGGATCAGTGGGCCAGGTCATACCAATGAAAAGATTTACAACCCCTTTTCTTGTGGCCTTTAATTAGGACTGCAGTAGCTGTCATTAGCTGATTAGTGTGCTGGTTTGTGGTCTTGTCAGTTTTCCCAGTGTTTAAACTCCAGGGGGAAGTGCTCAGGATTAGACACAATCAGTGCTGGAGTTCAGATGGTGCACATTTCCACTTGGAAATAGCCTTTCTATGAGTTCTCTGCAAACACTGAGCAGTTTGTGGCGTGCTGACTTACCAGAGCTGATTAGGCTTGTGCCTTCTGCTGCTCTGAGGCAGCTGGGCAAAGCTCTCTCTGCTCAATAGTTTATCAGCTCCAGATCTGAAAGAAAAATCTGACTTCTGACTTGACAGCCTGGATGAAAACATTCACATTTATTGGTTTTCCAGCTTGTGAAAAGATGTTTTCATTGGAGGGTACAAATCTCTAAGAATTCATTTCAGCATCTCAACCCAGGTAACACCCCCTGCTGCTTGCACGGATTTAGAGAGGCTGTTTAGCTCACAGAATTGCATTTTGCTGCTTCACTGAAATGCTTCAAACGCTCCAGTTCTGCTCACCAGGTCAGCCCAGGCTCTGCAGGGGCTCTTTGGGCCAGCAGCCCTGCCCTGGTGAGCGCTTGTACAGATGTTGGTAGGAGTTTTGTAAAACACGACTTGAATAAAGAAATATTTATTAAAACCTTTGTTTCCTAGTATCTGTTTGTTAATGAGGTGAAGAGCTGTGTGAGACCTGGCTGAAACTGTAGCCTGTGAGTGTGATCTGTTGAATTTAGGGGAGGAGCTGGCGGAGCAGCCGGGTAAGACAGAGATAAGGAGGGATGACGGCGCTGTTGCAGTAGGGAAGGAGCCTCTTGTGTTTAACTTCCGTGTGATGACAGCAAAAACCGTGAGTGTAATAAAAAAAAAAAGTTTCTCAAGAGAGCTGGAAGCAGGAGTTTAAAATGAAGTGAGTGAGTGCTGCAGTCAGGTGCCCCCGGTGAAAGCCAGGCAGGACTGGAGCAGCACAGGGCTGCAGGGCTCCAGACCAGGGCTGGGATGGAGGTGCAGGGGCTGTGTCTGTGTCACAGCTGGCAGAAGCCATGGAAAACTGTTCCTCTTATCAATTGTGTAATCTTTGGTCGAGAAATGGCAAGGTGCTTTGGCCCCAGCGCTATTTTAAAGCCCTGATCTCTGGCGGCTCGTTCAGCGCTCACAGCAGGCTCTTGATGTCAGCGCTTGCACAATCCCTCTGCCAGACTTAGGGCCCAGCTCCAATTGGATTGGACTGATCGGATTTCTTTCTGCTCTAAACTGGGAAGCAGGGTGGCTCGCAAAAGGCAAATGCCACCTGACTTTTCTGGGCTGCCATCTGCTCCGTGCCCTGCAGTCGGGCAGGACCGAAGGTGAATAACCAGGCTGGAAAGCTGGGGCTGTGGTGGGAGGGAAGGGGCAACAGGAGCCCTCTTTAGGGGGCATCACCTCCTAAAATACCCCGGGAGAGGCATCCCAGGGGAAAGGCTGAGCAGCAGGGATGCGAGGAGAGAGGATCCCTGCCCGGCTCTGTGCTCAGCCCTGCCCCGAGCGCAGCCGAGCTTTGGGCAGGGTCCCCAGTCCCAGGTCACTCCCGAAGCACCTGTGGGCAGGTTCCCTTCGAAAATGTCCTGGGCAAAGCCAGAGTGACCTCCTGAGCCCCGCGCCGGTCACTGCAGGCACTGCCTGTGCTCTCCGTGCTTTTCTTACAGCGCCTGTGCTCAGCTGTGCCACGCCAAAATTCCTTTCCTTTCTTTCCTCCCTTTCTTTCTTTCCCTCCCTTTCCTTTCCTTCCTCCCTTTCCTTCTTTCCCTCCCTTTCCTTTCTTTCCTCCCTTTCCTTCTTTCCCTCCCTTTCCTTTCTTTCCTCCCTTTCCTTCTTTCCCTCCCTTTCCTTCTTTCCCTCCCTTTCCTTCTTTCCCTCCCTTTCCTTTCTTTCTTCCCTTTCCTTCTTTCCCTGCCTTTCCTTCTTTCCCTCCCTTTCCTCCTTTATTTTCCTTCCTTTCTTCCCTTCCTGCTTTCTTGCCTGCCATTCCTTTCTTTTTTTTCCCCCCTTTTCTTTCTTTCCTTGCTGTCCTGTCCTTTTCCTTTCCTTCCTTGTATTTCTTTATTTTATCCAAGTTAAGCTCACCTCAGAAGCCTAGAAAGTGTCTCAAGCGCATCACCCTTAAAGCCCCTGCACTCGAGGATGTTCGGGGGTCCGAGCTGCACCGGGGCAGCCGAAAGGGGAAAGGGGCCGGGGAGAGTGGCTGAGAACGGCTGCGGTGGCCTGTCCTCGCCCCTCGCCCCTCGCACCGGCCACACGGGGCTGGGCTTGGGGTCCCGGGGCTGTTTTGGGTCCCGGGGCTGTTTTGGGTCCCGGGGCTGTTTTGGGGGTTCTCTCGGGTTTGGGGTCCTGGGGCTGTTTTGGGTCCCGGGGCTGTTTTGGGTCCCGGGGCTGGTTTGGGGGTTCGGGCTGTTTTGGGTCCCGGGGCTGTTTTGGGGGTTCTGTCGAGTTTGGGGTCCCGGGGCTGGTCTGGGTGATTCTCTTGGATTTGGGGTCCCGGAGGTGTTTTGGGGTCCCGGGGCTGGTCTGGGGGATTCGCTGGGGTTGGGGCCCTGGGGCTCGTTTTGGGGGTTCTCTCGGGTTTGGGGTCCCGGGGCCGTTTTGGGTGTTCTCTCGGGTTTGGGGTCCTGGGGCTGGTTTGGGGTGCCGGGGCTGTTTTGGGGTCCCGGGGCCGGTTTGGGGGCTCTCTCGGGTTTGGGGTGCCGGGGCCGGTTTGGGGGTTCTCTCGGGTTGGGGTCCCGGGGCCGGTCCCGGCGCGTTCCCGCTGCTCCCGGAGGCGCCGGCAGAGAGCGCTGCGGGATGGGGACACGGCGGGAGCGGGGGGGTCCCAAAAACCGGGATGGGAACGGGGTGGGATAATGGGATGGGATGGGATGGGGACAGGGATGGGGACAGGGATGGGATCCATGGGATGGGGACAGGAATAGGACAGGGATGGGATCCATGGGATGGGGACAGGAATAGGACAGGGATGGGATCCATGGAATGGGGACAGGAATAGGACAGGGATGGGATCCATGGGATGGGGACAGGGCTGGCACAGGGACGGCCCTTTTAGAACAATTTTGGCTGTGCATGCAGAGATCTGGCTGCTCCAAGCTGCTTCCTGCTGCCCCCCGGTGCAGGGGGAGGCTCGGGGAGGCTCGGGCGGGGCTGATGGAGTCTGTGCCCAGGGAGGTGCTCAGAAAGCCCACGCTGAGCTGAGCCCAGCTCCCTCCCCGCTGCTGCAGGGCCAAAGGGCTCCGAGCTTTGTGCTGTCATCTCTGGGGGAGCTGGTTTTGCTGCAAGAGGCAGAGTTACACTGTGAGTAAACAGCTCAGCCCCCTCTCCCCAGGGCTTGCAGCTGCTCCCCTCCCTCTTGCAGGGCTGTGGGTGCACAAATTGGCCACCAAGGGCTCCTGTGCTGGGCTTTGGGAGCCCGAGAAGAGCCCCAGAGCAGCTGTTCCTGCACTGTGTGAGCCACTACATCTGTCCTGCTGCAAACGCAAGGATTGACTGCAAGAGACAAGATGCACAACCTGAAATGATGCTGTAAAACATCTTTATTAGCTCACCGTAGGACTGGAAGGACAAAAGCTTCCAGGTAGAACTCTGTCCAATGAAAAAGACTCACAGGAAAAATGGTCAGGAAGCTGTTTATGAACTGCAAACACCCAGTGCTAAACAACAAAACTCCCAGCTGGGCAAGAAGCCCTTCCTGGTGTCCTGTGCTGCCTCACCACGCCTGGGAGTGAGGAGCCCCTGCAGGAGCAGCTGGGGCACAGCTGGGGCACAGCTGGGGCTGTTGGGGGCTCAGGGGGCTGCCCAGGGCTGGCCTCGGGCACTGCCCTGAGCTGGTCTCACCCTCTGGAGCAGCTCCCCCTCCAGCACCCACACACACAAGGGGTCAAAGCCTCCTGGTGCTCCTGGCCAGGTGGGGACACAGCAGGAACGGTCCTGCAGCTCCTCTCGGGTTACTGCGTTGCTGATTGTGCTCATCTGGAAGCACTTCCTTCCTTCCTGATGCTTCAGGGAGAAACATTTCCTTACAGTCCAGGAGGTTGTTAAGAAAAGGCACCATTCAGTGTTTTGAATGCTTTGAAACAAAGCCACTGCAAACACCCCTCCTCTTTTGCCAGCTCATAAATGTTTTAACTCACGTTATCACTATCACTGCTGACCAAATGATAACCAGTGAAGGAAGGAGTGACCAGAACTGGTGACTGCATGCTCTGGAAATACAAATGGAAGGAGAAGGTTCAGATCTGCTTTTCCAGGACCCCTCTCACCGGGGCCCAGTCCTGGGCAGCCCCTGTTGGACCCCGCTGGGGGGGTGTTGGCCAGGCCTCGATGGCAGTTTTGGGGTGTTCTCAGGGAGTTCTTGGCCTGCACAGCCTCGTGCTGCTCCCCTGCCCAGGGAGCTCTGGCTGTCCCCTCTCTGAGCTCGGCAGCAGCAGCGTCCAGAGGCCCCGAGGCCATGCCAGGTCCATGTGGGACAGCCCAGCTCTGCAGCCTCCCTGCCGAGGCCTGTCCTCCCGCTGCCCGCGGTGTCACAGCGCTGTCCCTGCGCCGAGGGGACAGCTCTGCCAGCGGGGAGTGCAGCCCCGCGGCTGATCCCGGCTGGCAGTGCCAGGGGAGGCCAAGGGAAAGCGTCCCGGGAGCTACTGGGCAGCCTGGGCGTCCTGCCCGGCCTCGTGGGGGTTCTTGCCGTCGTTCTGGATCAGCCTGACGATGTGGGTCAGGTCCAGGCTGCGGGTGAGGATGTCCAGCAGCATCTCGTCCTTCTGCACGCCCTCCATGAACTCCTCCAGGGACAGCTCGCCTGCGGGGCACCGAGCTCTGTTAAACCCCACAGCCCTGCTGCTCCCTGCTCCCCCAGCACCGGCACAGACCCCGAAATGGGGGCTCAGCACCAGACATTGTGCCCCAAAGCCCACCGCAGAGCCCCCCTGGCGGGGCTGAGGGCAGCGTGCCCCGGGCAGCCCGGAGGGGACGGGGTCCCTCTGCCAGCTCTGCCGTCCTGCTGCTCAGGGACACTGCTCTGGGGGCAGGCAGGGAGGGCAGGGCAGGGGCACTGCCCGGGGAAGGCCTCACCGTCTCCATTGATGTCGATTTTGTTGAACACCATGTCCGTGAACTCCTCCGCCGTCATCTTCTCGTTGCAGCGGTTGATGGAGCGGATGGCCTGGGGGCAGCGAGGGGCACAGGGGTCACCGAGGGCTCTGCACGTGGCTGTGCCCATCACAACAAGCAGCCAAATGAGCAGACACAAAAGGCCAAACGCTTTTTCAGGGCTAAAACTTGTTTTCAGGCAGTTAGGCTTCGCGAGGAATAAGTCCTGTCTAAAAGGCTGGAGATTAAAATCACCTAAAAGGGCCATCAATGCTTTACAAGATTTAGTGGGCACGCTGGGATAAGCCAGAAGCCATTCACCTCTGAAAACCCTTAGATTAAATTCAAGTGCTTATCTCAGCCCCGCTTTCAGTGCAAGCTGCCAGGGGAGGACGAGGGGTGCTGGGTGTCCGAGGGGGTGGGAGCAGAGCTGGGGGCGCCGGCAGAGCTCAGCAGCAGCTCTGGGCAGGGGCTGCTAGCTGACCACGGGCTGCAAGCTCCCCTTCCAGCCTCCCTGCAGCTGCAGGAAGGGAGGGCTGGCCCCACTCACTTTGATGATGTTCAGCAGCTCAGCCCGGTCGATGCAGCCATTGCCGTCCACATCGTAGAGCTTGAAATACCACCTGAGCTTCTGGTCCACCTTCCCCTTCAGCACCAGGCTCAGCGCTGCCACGTATTCCATGAAGTCTATGTAGCCATCCTAAGAGCACAAGGTTGGAAGCTCAGGTGAGATTAAAAGCAGGCAATGAAGGATTATTTTAGTCATTTCTGAAGTTCCCCCCAGAACTGGTCCCTCCACCCCGAGACCAGGGGCTCGTGGAGTGGTGGAAGCCAAGGTTCCTCCTGAATCTGGGCAGAAATGCTGTAGAATGATGGAATTATCAAATCATAAAGGCTGGGAAAGGCCTCCAAGGTCAGCAAGTCCAGCCTTGGACCGTTAGAGGTCGGGAAGGCAGGGCCCGGCTGGGTGGATCTCCTGGGGACTGGGAGCTGGCCTGTGCTCAGGCAATTAACACACCAGGAGTTAATTACCAGCCCAAAGCAGCGGGAATTCAGAGGTCAGAGAGGTTTGTGCAGATGAACCCTGATAAATTCCCCAGCCTCATCCAGCCACAGCTCCTTTCTGCTGCCAGGGTCTCATTTCCAGGAGAGGAGCGCATTCATGCCGCTGACATCTCAGGCTGGGCAGGTGTTTCTCTGTCCCTGGGCCATTTCTGTACCCACATTTGGAGCACAAACACTTTTATCTCTGACTTTCCTGCCGGTGTTTGCCCGCCCCAGCTCGTGCCACGGTTTGAGGTGTCCACCCAGGATGGTGGCACGGCTGCCAGGCTGCTGGCCCGGGCTCACAGCCACCAGACACTGCCAGTGACACTCACGGCTTCCAGGAGGGTGTTAAAAATGCCTCCTGCCCAGCACAGAGCGTTCCCGTGGCGTTTGAAGGGATGCCCTTGCTGTGGTTTGTGGCACTTCCCTGGAAGTGGCACTGGGGACACGGCTCGTGGTGAGCCCGCCAGAGCTGGGGGGGCAGCTGGGTTCAGGGATCTTGGGGGGGCCTTTCCAAGCCCAAGAATTCCAAAAAATTCCCAAAACATTCCCAAAATTTTTATCTATCTAACAGTTTCATCCTGAACTTAAACATACCTAAAAATCCCCCCCAAAAAATCACTAGAAAATTCAAAACAAATGCTAAAAATCATCCCAAAATTCCCCAAAATGAAAAAAAAAAAAATCCCCAAAAATTCCAGAAATCTTTCCTATCCCACAGTTTCATCCTGACTGAAAACCTGCCCAAAAAAATCCCAAAAAATTCGATTCCATGCTTCCCACTCCAGACCTCAGCAGAGCCTAAGCCAGGGCTCTGTCAATGACCAAAGGCACTGCCAGAGCTCATCTGCTTTACCCACTGCTGCAGGAGCCAGATTAGGGACAAATAACTGCTAAACCCCGCTGCCAGCAGGATTTCCTGCACATCAATTCCCTTTCCAGGCTAGCTTTCAAACACAGCAGTGAGCAAGGGAAAGGCCAAGGCATAAACCAAACACCTGAAGGATTTAGGGCCTGATTTGCATTTTTGTCAATGGGATTAATGCCACTAAGCCCTTTGGGTTGCCATAAAATGGATTCCTCATCTCACAGGAGGTGCAATTTCAGGTCATTTGCAAGCAGAGGAGGATGCAGTTTCCTGTTGGAACGCAGCATCCATCTGCTTCCCAAAAATCTGCTCTGGGACTGCATTCCCAAAAATCTGCTCCGGGACTGCATTCCCAAAAATCTTCTCTGGGACTGCATTCCCAAAAATCCCTGCTCTGGACTGCATTCCCAAATCCCTGCCCTGGACTGCATTCCCAAATCCCCCTCTGGACTGCATTCCCAAATCCCTGCTCTGGACTGCATTCCCAAATCCCTGCTCTGGAGTGCATTCCCGAATCCCCCTCTGGACTGCATTCACAAATCCCCCTCCGGAGTGCATTCCCAAATCCCCCTCTGGAGTGCATTCCCAAATCTCTGCTCCAGAACTGCATTCCCAAATCCCCCTCTGGACTGCATTCCCGAATCCCCCTCCGGAGTGCATTCCCAAATCCCCCTCTGGAGAGCATTCCCAAATCCCTGCTCTGGAATGCATTCCCGAATCCCCCTCCGGAGTGCATTCCCAAATCCCCCTCTGGAGTGCATTCCCAAATCCCCCTCTGGACTGCATTCCCAAATCCCCCTCCGGAGTGCATTCCCGAATCCCCCTCCGGACTGCATTCCCAAGTCCCCAGGCTGCCCAGGGCAGCCCCAGTCCCGTGTCCCACGGAAGGAAGCCGTGCCGGCGCGATCCCTGCGCAGTTTCACACCCGAGCAGCCCCAGCCCGTGCTGGGGGCTCCTGTCCCCGCACGAACGCAGCCCTTGTCCCCACGGTGCTTCAGGACTGAAGGGCACTTCGTTTTAAAGGGATCAGAGAGTGCCAGGCAAAGAAGGAAAACATCAGTCCTGGGAGAAGCCGCTGCATCCCTGCAGGGCAGGCAGAGGCTGAGGAGCTCTGGCTGGCATTTTTCTCCTTCCAGAACGGATCCTGCAGTGTCTGGGGCTGCACTGGACGAGGCTGCACCTTCGCGGGGCAGTTCCTGCCTCCCACCCAGCCCAGCAGAGCAGAGCCCAGCCCTGCACGGCCCAGGGGGAAGGACAATATTTACCTTATTAAAGTCAAACGTCTCAAACATTTGCTCAACGTATTTGTTCGCCGCCGGACTCAGGTTCTTCAAGCCAAAAAACTGCTTGAACTCGTAGAGGGTGAGCTGGCCTGAAGGACACTCTGTCATGAACTTCTTGTACCACTGGTGGCACTCGGTGGTGCTCAGCTCCTCCACGGCTTTCCCGTCCATGTTCCCCATCTCCACACCAACTGCTGGTCCCTTTGCTGCCAAAAACTGAGGGTTTGTGAAATTCAGGGGGGAAAAAAAAAATAAAAATCTGACGGTTCTGCCTTCAAAGCCCAGGCATCCCCTGCAGTGCAGGGTCAGGGCATCAGGAAATCCCTGGTGCTGTACAGATCCCAGCAGGGATGGACACAGGACGCTCGTCTTCCTGGCAAAACCCAAAAGCACAAAACCCTCTTTGGATGGGAAGGTGACTTTTAAGTACCCAGCAAATCCCTCCACAGCCAATGAGGCTCGGAGGGGTGGTGGGCTCCTGCCAGGCATTAGGAGTTCAGGTTAAAATAGAAAAGAGGTAAAATGGGGAAGTCTTGCAGATTACAGGCCCAGCAGGAGATTAGGAGGGTGGAATTTTCTCTGTGATGAGCTAATCTCTTAATCCACTTCATTTATCACTTAAGGGGGGGGGGGGCTGGTGTCACAAGAGCAACAACTTTTGGACCAAAACCAGAGTAAGAAAAATGAGAGGAAACCACTCTGAATCCTCTGTGCTGTTTCTGCTTTTTGCTTCCCCTTCACCTCAGAGGATTCCAGAGGGGCTCTAGAGCCTGGAATCAGGGAGGGGAAGTGCCACTTCAGCTCCTGGAGAGACACGCCAGGAGGGTAAATTTGGTGTGAGCAGACAAATATAGAAACGTAATTGCTTTGAATGGTAAAGGTTTAAGTCTGCTTTAATTGCAGCCAGCAGGAAGGGGAAGGACCCTCTACCCCCAGCTCCAGGGGTCCTGTGTCCCTCTTGGTCCTGCTAATGGAGTGTTTTTCCCTCAGAACTGTCCCACACTCTGCTCACCCCAGTGCAGTTAAATGCAGCTTCAGTTTTCACTTGTGGTGGATTCCCATGCAAAATTCTCCGTGTAAATACGACCAAACCCAGTGTTGTGTTCGCTTTGACACACAGCATTCTGAGAAGTACTGGGGAATGAAATCAGAAAGAGGCTCAGAGAGAGAGCCATGGGCCAGGTCCTGAAGTGAAAGGATGTGATCCAGGGTGTCCCACAGAGTTCACCCACAGCACACAGTTCATATCCAACAGCTGCAGTTATCTAACAAGTAACAGAGGCCACTACTGATTCTGCACCACAGTAAATTAGGAATAACTCCGCTAAAAAAAGCAGCATTACACAATCATCAAACACTCATGGAAAAGGAATTAAGCTGAGGGACGCTAATTGGATGTGCTAATTCTGTCCTGAGCAGGGTGAGCCCTCAGTGCAGCCCTGGGCCAGCCCAGCCTGTGCTGGGCCAGGTGAGCTGGGCTGGGTGGGCACTGTGCAGTGCCCTGTGCTGTGACACCCGTGCAGCAGGACGGGACAGGACAGGATGGGGCAGGACAGGACAGGACAGGACAGGACAGGACGGGCTGGGCAGCTTTCAGAGCAAAATCCACTCTGCATATTTTCCTGGGGAGCAGCGGCACAGCCTCCCCACCCATCCCAGCTGCTCCCACACCCACGGGACACTGGTCACTGCTCTCTCAGGGCTTTATTGCCCGCGCTGGGCTGCCCGGGCTAGGGCTTGGGGTGGTGGCAGGATCTCCACTTGCGGGTGTCCGCGCTCCGCAGCCGCAGCCGCCGCCCGTGCCCCGCGCCCTGCTGGAAGCGGAAGCCGCAGAAGGCTTTCTGCGCCGTGCAGAACGGGGCCAGCGAGTTGGGCCACCCGGGCTGGTAGAACTCGAAGTGGAAGGAGCTCAGGGGACGGTCCCCAGCGTGGACAACGACCGGCACCAGGCGGGAGCCCAGGGCAGCGGCTGGGGGCGGCCGGCTCCTTGGTCTGGGGGGCGGCTGGGCGATCTCCGGCTCTGCTTTGGCCTCCTCCATCCCCTCGGCTCTCTTTGCCCGGGCCTTCTGGTGTTTTAGCTGCCTGTGGAGGAAAAGATCCAGAGAAATGCGTGGCAGTTGCCCCCTGCCCTCGCCACCCCCAGCAGGAGAGCCTGGGGACTCCTGCAAGGGCTGGAGGGCAGTGTGGGTGCTGAGAGCCAGGGCTTGCACAGCCCCAGCCAAAATCTGAGCTGGTGCTGCCTAAAGAGAAGGGGGACTCCTGCAAGGGAGTCAGGGTGGGTGCTGAGAGCCAGGGCTTGCACAGCCCCAGCCAAAATCTGAGCTGGTGCTGCCTAAAGAGAAGGACTGTAAACTGAAATGATGCTCTGGAAATAGGGAGTCAGGGCAGGAGGGCAGTGTGGGTGCTGAGAGCCAGGGCTTGCACAGCCCCAGCCAAAATCTGAGCTGGTGCTGCCTAAAGAGAAAGGGACTGTAAACTGAAATGGTGCTCTGGAAATATGGAAGTGACTTTAAACAAATGCTGAGCGAATAGGAATGATGACACAAAGGGCTGGATTGTCTCTTGACCCTCAGTTGCAGCAGGGATAAATGCAGCAGCACACGCTCCTGCTGAAGCTGTCGCCAGGCACAGCCATGGCAAGGCTGCCTCGGGAAGGGCTGCACACAGTCTGAGCCCAGAGCACGCAGCAGTGGGGGCAGAACTGATGCTGTCCTTCGGGGCAGCAGCTCTGGGTGCCTCTGCAGGGACCCCACAGCTCCAGGTGATGCAGGAGGAGCTGAGCCTGCCCTGCCCTGGGCATTGCTCTGTCACTTCCAGGTGGGTTTCCCCAGAAATGGGAGGCATGCCTGCCCACCCGGGGCACAAGGAGCATGAAAGAGCCCTGAGCTTTCAGGAGCCCTCTGCAGAGGAGGGGAGGGCGAGCCCCAGGACACACAGGGTGAGCTGTGAGCAGGGCTGTGCTTGGCTGCAGAGATTTCTGCTACTGTTACCTCAGCATGACTCAAGTTATCTCGTTTTCATTGACGACACCTCTGTGCAAATGGAAACTGCCTCTTCCCTCAGCAATTAGCCACCCTGCTCCTGCCTGTCCCAAAGCAATGCTTTGCTTATTTTTAACCTTGCAAAGAGGTTTCCTGCTTTCCGTGACGTGCTTGGTGCTATTTCTGTTCCCCGGCTCCTAAACCCATTAAGAAGGGGAATGCCTGCAAATTGTTCAGAGATCTCCTTAGAGCCTTCGAGGGGAATCACCAGATCCCTGCAGGTTCAGCACCTCTTTTTGTCACTCACTTCTCCGGGGCAGAAGCCCAGTGCCTGGAAGGCTGGACCTCAGCTCACAGGGGTTATTCCAGCAGTTGCTGCCACAAGGAAACCTCAGTCCATTTTCCCCGGGGGATAACACAAGGGGATTTTGACTCCTGAAAAGCAGCTTTCACACCACCACAGCCATTTCAGGGAGGCCTGTGCACCCCTGTTCTGGGCTGAGCTTGCTCAGAAGCTGCTGCTTTCACACCAGCTCCTGGCCATGGGCACTTGGGAAGGGACAAGGACACTGGGGGATCCAGTGCCCTCCCCCCACAATTTGGGGGGTCCAGTGCCCACCTCGGGGAGTCCAGCCACCTCCCCCCCACACACTTTGGGGGGTCAAGTGCCCACCTTGGGGGGTCCAGCCACCCCCCCACAAACCTTGGGGGGTCAAGTGTCCAACTTGGGGGTCCAGTCACCCCCAATTTGGGGGGCCCAGTGCCCACCTTGGGGGTCCAGCCACCCCCCACACACCTTGGGGGGTTAAGTGCCCACCTTGGGGGTCCAGCCACCCCCAATTTGGGGGGCCCACTGTCCACCTTGGGGGGTCCAGCCCCCCCAGTGTGGAGTCCAGTGCCCATTTTGAGGGTCCAGCCCCCCCTCCTTAGGAGGTCCACTGCCCAGCTGAGGAGTCCAGCCCCCCTCCCCCAGGGCATCCAGTGCCCACCTTGGGGTCCAGCCCCAATTTTGGGGGTCCACCCCCCACTCAGGAGCGGCAGCACCCAATGAGAGGGCGGTGGGGGAAGGGACAGGGGGCTGCTGCCTGTGCCCCCCCGCAGCAGCAGCACTGCAGTCACGGCCCTGGGCAGGGAGGGGAGGCTGCAGCTGCCTTGGCAGCCCGATTGCTAAGTCATGCAGGGCTGCAGCCTGAGCTCTGAGCTCTGCCTCTGCCTCTGCTCCTGCCCCGGGGCTCCTGCCCCTCCTCTGGGGCACCTGGAGCTCTGCAGGAACCTCCTCCCTCCCCGCCTGTGTGATCCCTGCCTGCGAGGGGAAGCACCAGCTTAAGGTGCTGTTTATGGCTCCGTGCCCGAATGAAGAGTGCCACTAATCCTACTGCCCCCGTTCCTGTGCCCAGAGATCCCTAATCCCTCCCAAACCGCCTGGTGCCCTCACAGCAAATCCCCCAGGCGGGTCCCAGGGAAAGGCTGGCCCAGGAATCGGGGAGGCAGGAAGGTTTCAGAGGTGCTCCCTGGGGAGGAGCTCCCTGGGCAGCTGCCAGAGCCCGGCCACCAGTGCTGGCAACCTTGGAGCCATCCTTGAGCCATCCCTGAGCCACCGAGAGCCATCCCTGGGCCATCCCTGGGCCATCCCTGAGCCATCCCTGGGCCATCCAGAGCCATCCAGCGCCATCTCTGAGCCATCCAGAGCCATCCAGCGCCATCTCTGAGCCATCCAGAGCCATCCAGCGCCATCTCTGAGCCATCCAGAGCCATCCCAGAGCCACCCAGAGCCATCCAGAGCCATCCCAGAGCCACCCAGAGCCATCCAGAGCCATCCCTGAGCCACCCCTGACCCACCCAGAGCCATCCAGAGCCATCCCTGAGCCATCCAGAGCCACCCCTGAGCTATCCCAGAGCCACCCAGAGCCACCCTGAGCCATCCCTGGGCCATCCAGAGCCATCCAGAGCCATTCCAAAGCCACCCAGAGCCATCCCTGAGCCATCCCTGGGCCATCCAGAGCCATCCAGAGCCATTCCAAAGCCACCCAGAGCCATCCCTGAGCCATCCCTGGGCCATCCAGAGCCATCCCTGACCATCCCAGAGCCCACCCAGAGCAGCAGGAGTGCTTTGCAGGCACAGCTGCTGCTTTGCCCAGCAGGGATGGGATGAAGCATCCCACTGGCATCACTGTGTCCCTGTCACCCTGGTCACCCCCAGGCAAGGAGCTGCAGCCCTCAGGAAGGGGACGTGTTGGGACAGTGTCCCTGCTGCCAGTGTGAGCTGGGACACCCACCAGGGAGGTTCTCTGGGGAGGGAGCCCTGGAGCTGCTGTGGCACTGCCTGGGGCACTGCAGGGCTGCTGCTCAGGGGCCATTGTGACCACGGGGCCACTGTGACCACGGGGTGTCACCGGGGTGCTGGATGTCACAGGGGGTGCAGAGCAGTGCAGGGCTGGGCCATGGGGGCAGGATTGCCAGCCCTGGCGGGCAGCAGTGCAGCTGGGGCAGGCTCTGCAGGACACTGCTGCCCTGCCACCCCAGCTGCAGCGTGCCCCCTGCCCCACTGGCAGCTGCTCTGAGCTGTGTGCTGGCCTGCAGGCACACCTGAGGGTTTCTGCTCCATCCCTTCCTCCTCCAGGCCCAGCCTGAGCTGCACAAACCCCTCTCCCAGCTGCCAGTGAACCATCCCCAGCTGAGGGTGCAGCTCCTCACCCTGATGTGAAAGCAGATTGTTCTGGGGTGTTTACCCGTGCTGGGATCAAAGGCAGCCTCACGCTGCGGTGTGTTACATCACAGCAGTGCTCACACGGCTCTTTCTATGCCAGAAAACCTGCTGGGGATCTTCCAAGTGCTTTCCTGAGCTCTGTGCCCAGCCCAGCCCACCAGTCCCTCTTGCTGTGTGGCCTCAGTCACGCTGGGGTGACAGTTGTCCTTCCTCAAAAACACGGCCCAGGCACCCAGCCTGGCAGGTTCCCCATGTCTCTGCAGTTTGCTCTTCACGGAAATCCACCATGCCCATCCTGCTGCTCGTGCTGCCCCTGAGCTTCTCCTGCCCTTCCCAGGGGAGGGCTGGGAGGTGGAAGGTGAAAAACAAACCTCTTCCACCCGGAGCACACGAAGGGGAAGGTGCACAGGAGCCCTGGCAGGGCTGCTCAGCAGCTGCTGTCTGTGGGATGCTAAATTCACCTCGAGAGCCCTCCGTGCACTGAGGGGGATGTTTTCCCGTGCTCAGCACCCACGAGGGTGAGGCAGGAGCCGGGCTGGGGCACCCCCAGCCCCGGGGCTCAGGAGCACCCCAGCGGTGGCAGGAGCTGAGTCACCCCTGCTGCTGCTGCCCCACAGCCCCTTTGAAGTCTCCTTGCTGTAATGAGATTTGTGGGACACCTTTGTGCACAGCCCGGGCTCTCCCATTCCACAGGATTTTATTGGCTTGGCTGCTGCAGCTCTGTTCTCTCTTCCTTTTTTTTTTTTTTTTTTTTTTTTTTTTTTTTTTCCCCTAAAGAGAAATAAAATTTATTCTATGACTTAGCTTAGCTGACTTCTTGCTCTGCTATCCTAGGCAGAACAAAAAGTGACTGAATGCTCTCAGGAAAGCCAAAACAAAACTACAGAAGTATGTTCCTGCACTAAAATCACTTTCTCTTGATAATTTCTGGTCTCCAGCTGACAGCATGGGTTTCTTGAGGAGCAGGATCATCTTCTTTGTATACTTTTTTGGTTTTATCAGCTTCAGCCATTAGCAATCTGCTTTCTGACTGGTCAAAACCACAAGCAAACACTCCTGATTCACTGTCCAAAGAACCTGGCTGTAGAGCTGCATCTACCCCCTGGAAATCACACCCAGTCCCAGTCCCAAGGGTGCACAGTGCCATTATCAGCTCCTGACACCAGAACACCACCAGAATTTACAGCCAGAGAGTTTCCAATAGCACTGAGACCACAGAGGTCCTGAATGAAGATTCCAGCTGGGGATTTCCACACAGTGCCAGCTGTGCTTCTGCTGGAGCAGGGATCCTGCACAAGGCTGGAGTTTTCCTCTGGAGCTCCAGGGCTGCTGGAGATGGGCCTGACGTTCCTCTGGGAATGCAGAGCAGGAGAAAGCTGCTCCTCTGGGAATGCAGGGCAGGAGAAAGCTGCTCCTCTGGGAATGCAGGGCAGGAGAAAGCTGCTCCTCTGGGAATGCAGGGCAGGAGAAAGCTGCTCCCAAGGGAATGCAGGGCAGGAGAAAGCTGCTCCTCTGGGAATGCAGGGGCTCCTCTGGGAATGCAGGGCAGGAGAAAGCTGCTCCCAAGGGAATGCAGGGCAGGAGAAAGCTGCTCCTCTGGGAATGCAGGGCAGGAGAAAGCTGCTCCTCTGCGAATGCAGGGCAGGAGAAAGCTGCTCCTCTGGGAATGCAGGGGGCAAATGCTGCTGGGGCATCCCAAACCTCAGATTGTATCCAGGCAGGAATGCTTGGCTCCTCCCCTGGGCGGAGCATCTCCCCATGGATGATGGAATTTGATCAGCCATGCAGGGACACTCACTGGCCATGGACAGAAGATAATTAATAATTAATGGCCCATGAACAGAAGAGATCTCCTGGAGGGAGGATTGGCTGTGGGAGAGATAAAGAACACTCCCCCACCTGGTTTAACAGCTGGTGACAGAAGACACACATCTGGTTACTCTTGCATTGCAACCTAAGACAGTTTAATATTACTTTTCTACATTGTAAGATACATAGCTGTTTTCTTTTAAGAGATAAAACTACCCCAGCTAAAACAGCTGTGATGAAACACTTATAAACACCTGTGTGTGGATAAAGAATTCAGAGTGTTCACCCTTGATTTTGTTGAAGATTCTGTTGCTCACTACAATCTCTGCTGTTTTATCCCCCACAGACAACACAGAAGAGTCAGTTATGAGTCTGCATTACGGCTGCTGTTGGTTGTGAGCTGTTTTAGTGTTTGCCTTTGTTTCTGTGACCCTGCGATTCTGTATTTCTGTGATTTTGTGATTCTATGATTCTGTGACCCTGTAACCCTGTGATTCTGTGATCCTGTGTTTCTGTGATTCTGTATTTCTGTGATTCTGTGACTCTGTGACCCTGTGATTTTATGATTCTGTGTTTCTGTGATTCTGTGACTCTGTGATTCTGTGACCCTGTATTTCTGTGACCCTGGAACCCTGTGATTTTATGATTCTGTGTTTCTGTGATTCTGTGACTCTGTATTTCTGTGATTTTGTGATTCTATGATTCTGTGACCCTGTAACCCTGTGATTTTATGATTCTGTGACTCTGTATTTCTGTGATTCTGTGATTCTGTATTTCTGTGACCCTGTATTTCTGTGACCCTGTGACCCTGTGATTTTATGATTCTGTGTTTCTGTGTTTCTGTGACCCTGCCCCAAGCTCAGCAGCACGGTTTCCCACCCGCAGCCGGCTGCAGCGCTGCTGTTTCCCAGTTCCCATCCCATCCCCTCTCTTCCCCAGGCAGGACAATCCCTTCTCCCCCAGCCCGCTGCAGCCCGAGCGCCAGGGCGGCTGTCTGTCCGTCTGTCCGTCTGTCTGCAGCGGCGTTTCCGTCTGTGGGGCAGCACTCAGGATAACTGTCGGGACACTGTCGGGACAGTGGCAGTAATTGCGGGGCTGGTGCAGGGCACAGAGCCGGCCTGGGGAGGGCCCCGTGAAATCCCCGGAGCAGCCTTTGAAGAGCTCCAGCTGCTCCGCCGCAGCCGCGCAATTGAATTTTAACGTTTTAATTCTCCTTTTCCTACCCCGTTTCCCATTCGTAATTCACTTTATTTGAGTGCTGCCTGGTATCTGTGCCACTGTTAGGTTTCTCTTCTGGAATATCATAACAGCACTCATTTTTCATTCTTCATGGGGGATTTTATGGGTTGCTTTAATTTGTTCTTTAAAGTAAAAAGAAGATGATTTTCACAAGAAAAGCATCATTTAAAAGTGAGTAAATAAGTGATATTTATCACTGAAAAAAAGAAATCTATATGGTTTTGACTCTCACAACTTGGCAGAGATAGAAAGAGGTGTAAGGTCTTAACCTGAAGTTGGAAGCTGTGTTTCAAAGTTAATGTTTTGACAACTATTTTGGGTTTAAAGTTCTCCAGAATTCCCTGCATTTATTAGTAGCTAATGTTACTCATTAACTCTCAATTTTTACTTGCAGGGCACAAAAAATCGCTACCAGTGCTAGAAATTTGCTTTTGTACCCGAAACCAGAAATGCTTTGGGGTCAATCCCATCGCCCTCAAGGCTGTGCGTGAAAAGCACCCCGAGCCCCGGAGCAGCCCGGGCTCACCGGGAGCTCCCGGCCTTGCAGGGCTTGGTGGAGGGACGGAGAAACACGGGAGGGAGAGGAAGGGCAGAGGGAACGGCGGCTGACTCAGGGAGCTTTGGAACTGGTGATGGGGGAAAGGCTCCTCAGCCTCAGGGTGGCTGGGCACGGGAGCAGGCTCTGCGGAGCTCAGGGAGCGCTCGGACAGAGCAGCCGGGCACGGGGCTGGGTGGCCGTGGGGGCCAGCAGCTCTGGGGCCAGCAGTGACACCGGGACTGTCCCAGCTGGGCCAGCAGCCCTGGGGTCAGCAGTGACACCGGGATGGTCCCTGCGGGGCCAGCAGCCCTGGGGTCAGCAGTGACACCAGGATGGTCCCAGCTGGGCCAGCAGCCCTGGGGTCAGCAGTGACACCAGGATGGTCCCAGCTGGGTCAGCAGCGACACCAGGATGGTCCCTGCGGGGCCAGCAGCCCTGGGGTCAGCAGTGACACCAGGACGGTCCCCGCGGGGTCAGCAGCCCTGGGGCCAGCAGTGACACCGGGACTGTCCCACCTGGGTCAGCAGCCCTGGGGCCAGCAGTGACACCGGGAATATCCCCGCGGGGTCAGCAGCCCTGGGGACCAGCAGTGGCACCGGGATGGTCATTGCAGGGTCAGCAGTGACACCAGGATGGTCCCTGTGGGGCCAGCAGCCCTGGGGCCAGCAGTGACACCGGGACGGTCACCGCAGGGTCAGCAGTGACACCGGGAATATCCCCGCGGGGTCAGCAGCCCTGGGCACGGGATGGTCCCAGCTGGGTCAGCAGCCCTGGGGCCAGCAGCGACACCGGGATGGTCACCGCAGGGTCAGCAGTGACACCGGGATGGTCCCTGCGGGGCCAGCAGTCATCCCAGGAATGTCCCTGCGGGGTCAGCAGCCACCCCGGGACGGTCCCCGCGGGGTCAGCAGCCCTGGGCACCAGCAGTGGCACAGGACGGTCCCCGCGGCTGTCGCAGCCCGGGCTCCCGGCTCGGTGCTCCCGGAGCGGGGGCACCTGGCGGAGGGCGGGCCCGGGGTGGGGCCGTCCCCGCCCTCCGGAGCCGCTCGGCCCCGTCCCCGCCGCTGCCGCGGGATGCCCGGCGCGGCTCGGCTCGGCTCGGCCAGCATGAAGAAGCACCAGCCGCACTCGGTGCAGGGCACCTTCAGCCGCCTCTTCGGCAAGCGCCACTCCAGCCCCAGCGCCGCGTCGCTTTTCGCCACCAACCCGCCCTGGATCTTCACGCAGGAGGTGACCTCGGACAGCGCGGGTGGCACCGGTCAGTGTCCCCGTGTCCCCCAGCCGTGCGGGCTCGGACGGGCCGTCCCGGGGCAGAAGGGCTCGGTGGGGCCGGGGGGGCACCGGGAGGGCACCGGGGGAGCCCCGGGAGCGCTCGGGGGCACCGGGATGCGGCAGCGCCGCTCCCAGAGCTGCGCCCCGAGCGGGCGGGGGGCTCCGCGCCTCGGCTGGGCCGGCTGCCGCTCCCGCCGAGTTAAACTCGGCTCAAAGAGGCCGATGGGTGGATGAAAATCGGTTTTATTGCTTCCCGTCGCGCTTTCCCACGCCATGTTTGATCTGCGCCTTCCCAGGTCGGAGTTATTTACTCATAAACCTGTTTCTCGCCGGGCCGTGAGCGAGGAGGGAGCTGAGGGTTGCATATTCCTCGGGATTTATTTGTGTTTCTTTGTGGTTTTAATTGCAATACGGTGCCCTGGAGGCTCATGTAGGAGGGAGCCAAATTAATAGTAATGGAGCCAGGTAGATAGAAGATAGCAGTTGGTGGATGAAGTTTGGTGGCTGTAAGAGCCCAACAAACTCTTCCAAGATGAAAAAAAATAGAAGTGCTGGCTGCTGAGCTGTGCAGGGTGAAGTATTGTCTGTGAAAGCAACTGCGAGGTGGTTACACCCCAAAGGCCAAGCTGCTGAAACCAAGATAAAATGAAAATGTGACAGGGAGTTTCGTGCAACTCTGCAACCTAGGAGGAAAATTGCTGATTTCTAACTGTCGTAAATCTGAGGAGGATTCAAGCTTCTCTCTGATGTGGTTTGGATTAGAAGAAAGAAAAGAAGTTGCTGTGTCTGCTTATTAGGAGCCTGATTTCCGTGGCTGCGGTTCTGCAGTGGCAGTACAAGAGCTTTCTGCTCAGGTGTGGGTCGGAGTGCCGGGGAAGAGCCGGGAATCCTGAAAGCCGAGCCTAGGAGCAGCTGAATCGCTCCGAGCATACTCCCGGCGTTTCTGCCCGCAGCTGGGCTCCGTGAGGGTGCGGTGGCAGTGGGACAGGGGGACACCGCGGCCGGGGGGCTGCCTTGGCAGGGGGGACAGCAGCCCAAGGGACAGCAGCCCAGGGGGGACAGCAGCCCAGGGGACAGCAGCCCAAGGGACAGCAGCCCAGGGGGGACAGCAGCCCGGATATTGGGGACAGCAGCCCAGGGGGGACAGCAGCCCAGGGGGGACAGCAGCCCAGGGGACAGCAGCCCGGATATTGGGGACAGCAGTCCAAGGGGGACCAGAAGTCCAAGGGAGACAGCAGCCCAGGGGGACAGCAGCCCGGATATTGGGGCCAGCAGCCCAGGGGACAGCAGCCCAAGGGACAGTAGCCCGGATATTGGGGACAGCAGTCCAAGGGGGACCAGAAGTCCAAGGGGGACAGCAGCCCGGATATTGGGACCAGCAGCCCGGGGGGACAGCAGCCCCGATATTGGAGACAACAGCCCGGATACTGGGGCCAGCAGCCCAGGGGCCAGCAGCCCGGGGACCAGCTGTGCTGTAGGCAGACCCACTCCCAGCACGTCCTGCCCCCGCAGCCCCCGCAGCCCCAGCCCTGGTCTGGGACGTTCCCCGCAGGGCTCCGTGCCTGCAGGAGTCCCCTGATCTCCCTGATCCCCACCTCGGTTTCTCATACAAAGTAAACACAAGTTAGGCAATGTGCAATGGGTGTAGGTTTGCGTGTCCCTGACTCAGAGATTCCTGAATGTAGTGACTGATGCCTCCTCCTCCTCCTCCTCCTCGTGGGAGCTGTGGGTACCCCGGCTCAAACCTGCTGCACCTCCTCCAGGTGATGCAACCCCCAGGCAGGAAGAAGTTCCATTACCTGCGTGGCAAACTGTTTATTTAATTTCCCATGGCTGAGCAAACACAAATGTCTCTGGGACAGGCTGAATGTCAGAAAGGGGCCGAAGCAAGGCCGGTGCTTTGAGCCAGCTGCTTCCACGGCTTCCAAGGCTGCATTTCCTGCTCCCTCCTTCCAGGAAAGGCTGGCAGAGCTCAGGTCTTGCTGGTGATGGGCTCCCAGCAGGCAAGTCCTGTTTATCTAGCAAAGAAAACACAACTACAAGCACTTCATTTTCCTTTAATTAAAGCATTCAGGGTAGCGATGCTTAGTAATCTGGGATCAAAGTCCTTGTGATCTTTAATCCAGTTTCTCACTGGGTTTACCTAGTGACTGTTAAATAGAAAGCTCATCGTTTCAAGTCTCAGAACGACTCTGTTGCTGCTCAGGCAATCTGAGTCCAAACTCTCCTGTTGCCTTGGCCTTAATTCCTGCTCCTTACTCACTGAATGCGGGGTCACCCACAAAATTAATCATCACAGAATCACAGAGTGGTTTGGTTGGAAAGGGAGCTTAAAACTCATCTCATTCCACTCCCTGTCATGGGCAGGGACACCTTGCACGAGGTCAGGCTGCTCCAAGTCCCATCCCACCTGGCCTTGAACAGTTCAAGGCAATTCCTGGCACCTCTGTCCTCGCTGGGACTCCAGCAGCTCCTCCTGGGTGCTTCTGGGCCCCTCCCAGGCAGGGAAGTGGTGGAGTCTTGGTAGGACCAGGCTGGCTGAAGCACAGCTGGTTGGTGATTTGAAAGCTGGAGAAAATGCCCTTTGTGTAAGGAATCCCTTGTAGTGGGAGAAGTCTGGAGCGAGGGAAGCTGTGACTGACGGCAGGGCAGATGCTCTGGGGGTGGCCCAGGGTAACCTGGGGGTGCTGAGTGGGAGAAGGGAGAAGCTGGCGTGTTCTGGGCTCTGTGGTGTGTTTGAAGCTCTGTGGAATTCCTGTGCAGTCCCTCAGCAGAGGCTGTGCTGCCTCGTGCCCAGCCCTGGTGTGGTCGGGTTCTCCACTCCAGGTGTTCATGCCAGCTCTTTCCTTCTGTGGGACACACTCAGAGGCATTTGCCCTCCTCTTTTTCCCTAGACTTGGTGTAAAGCTGCTTCCCTGGGAGCTTCCTCCTGATTTCTGCCCATCCTTCTCCTTCTCTCCCTTCCTCACTATCAAAGTCTGTTGCTGGGATCACTCCTGCAGCTTTCCCTTCAATCAGAGCCATTTTGTTGCTTCCCCCTCCTTCCTCAAACTCAGATTTTCTTTAATGTCGGTCTCCTTGGCTACGAGTTATTTGTGTATCTCCTTCCAGCCAAGGTGGGGTTTACATGCTTCAGTATTTCTGCTTGTTAATTCATGCTGCTAATCAGACACAAAGAACGTAATTAAATTAATTTTACGAGCTTTATTCACTGTCAGAAATAAACCGGCCCGAGAGGTGTGGTTCAAGGTGAAAGCACAGGGCTGGGAACCAGGAATTCCTGAGGCTTCTGCTGCTTGTCACAGCAGGGCCCTGTGACATCCTGCCCTGCTGCCTCCCCCACGCAGGGCACTATTCCCTAGAGCAGGCTGGAGGGCTGGGGAGCGCTGGAATTCCCTCTGGCTGCGATGTCAGTGCTGTGCCCACAGAGCTCTGCGCAGGGCAGGAGCTGTCCCTCCTCCTCCTCAGCTCTGCTGCTGCCTCCCCCTCAATTCCAGCTGCTCAGCCCAGCCAGAATTGCCTCCTGCCCCCTCAGTTCGTCCTGCAGAGCTCAGGGAAGGCTCTCTGAGGGGTGGGACAGGGCTGTGAGTGCCTGCCCTGCACACAGGCACCTTCCTCTCCTGTCTCCCACTCCCCTCCAGCACACCCAGCTTTTCCTCGGGGTCTGATGGGCTTTGCCCACTGCTGGGAGCAGCTGCAGCAGATTCTGCACAGCTCCCTCTGGGCTCCCGGGGTGTCTGTGCTGTTCTCAGCGGTGCCCAGGCTCGGTGCTGCTGCTAACAGTGTGCTCTCCCCCCAGGTGACGTGATCGAGGTCTACTACGGTGACAATCGCTTCGGGACAGTGACAGACCCCGGCACAGCCACGCTCAAACCCCGGCCCAGGGTCCGGCCGCTGCTCACCTTCCTGCCCCTGGTGAGTGCCCCAGCCACTGCTGGGCTGCAATTGGTGCCCAGAGCCAGCTGGAATTGGTGCCCAGAACCAGCTGGGCTGGAATTGGTGCCCAGAACCAGCTGGAATTGGTGCCCAGAACCAGCTGGGCTGGAATGGGTGCCCAGAGCCTGCTGGGCTCCCTGGTGCCCAGAACCAGCTGGGCTGGAATTAGTGCCCAGAGCCAGAGGGGCTCCCTAGTGCCCAGAACCAGCTGGAATTGGTGCCCAGAGCCAGCTGGGCTGGAATTGGTGCCCAAAACCAGCTGGGCTCCCTGGTGCCCAGCTCCCTGGTGCCCTCAGCCCCTAGCCAGGGAGAGCAGCAGTGAAAGCAGAAGCTCTCTGTAAGGAGGCTGGCTATGAGGGGTTGGGGGTGCTCTGAGCTCAGGCTGCTCTGGGGCACGGACAGGGCACTGGGGGAGAGGTGTGGGCACCGTCAGACTGCATTTTCAATTAAAAACTAATTGCTGAGCACGGGGATGATGGATCAGCCTTGCCCTGCAGTTTGTCCCCCTGGTGCTGGCAGGATCTGTCCCTGTGTTGCCAGCAGTGCTGCACTGAGTGCTGCTGCAGCAGAGGAGGAGGTGATGCTGTGGCTGTGCAGGGGGTGATTCTGCTCAATCTCTGTATGAAAAACCATTCCCTGCAGCAGCAGGGCCAAAACAGGCAGAGCAGGGGGCCTGGGGGTGGCTGTAGCTCCAGCAGCCAGGCTGGCTTGTGGCTGGCTTTGTGTCTCATCCCTGGGGAGCACAGAGGGGCACAGCACTCACAGACTCCCAGGCTGAGGGGACCCTGAAGCTCCTCCTGTTCCACGCCTTGCACTGGAGCAGGGGCTCAGAGAGGCTCTGGAGTGTCAGTAGCTAAACTGAAGTGATAGCACAGGGCAGTGAAGGCAGTAAAGTGCTTCAATCCTTCAATCCTTCAATCCTTGGGTCTTGGAAAGGAGGAGATCTCTGCTGATGGAAGTGAGTGGCAGGGGGGTTAACAGCCCCCAGGACAATCCTCAGGGCTGTCACCCCAGCCCTGCTGCTGCTGCCCACACAGGCACAGCTGGCCCTGGGGCTTTTTCCCTTCTGGGTCCCCCACAAACCCGGGTTTGCTGCCCCTGCCAGTCCCAGCTCCGACTGCAGGAATCAGTAGGAACAGGCGGCGTTGTGAAGGACCGGTGTGTGTTGGATGTTTGCGCGCTCTCGGTGAGGTTTGACCATGATTTGCTCTGGCACAGACTCCTCTGCTGCCTCGCACATACCTGCCTCAGGTCCACGCCTGCACGGGGCTGCTCTGCAGCTCCTGCCTTAACCCTTTCCCCACCCACCGAGCAGCTCCCGGTGAGTCAGGAGGATGCGCACGCCCTGCCCTGCGGCTCCTGTGCCTCTGCACCTGGCAGCTCTTCCCGCAGCAGCAGCTTCCTTCCCCAGCCCTGGCTGTGCCTCAGGAATCCATCCCAGCAGGAGAGGGGACCCCCCGCTCCCCCTGCCCACCTGGCTGCCCCAGCACTGCGGGTATCCCGGGGAATGAGTTCCTTCAGCAAACTCCACACTGCCCTGGCTCACAAACCAGGAGTTTGGGGGCAGCTCCTCGTGTTCAGGGAAATTCTTGGTCTCTCTGAGACCCCAGGGTGCTCTGCAGTTGTATTTTGGGGGGCTTTTGTAAGGGGCAGCCTCAAACCTTGGTCATTGGATGGGTGGGTGGGCTCCTGAGAGCTGGGGACCATGGGGACAGGCACGTCCCTTCTCTGGGGATGTCTGACTCTGTTCCAGGGATGAAAAGTGATTCCTGGTGGTTACAGTGAAAGCTTCCCCCCACGGGATCCTCAGCAGGCACCACTCTGATTCAGGTGCCACAAACTGGAAATGCAGGTTCCTGGCACAGCTCCCAGAGCCTGCCCTGAATCAGCTGGAGGTTTTCTGGGCTGGCCACACCCCGAGCAAGCACCGGGAACAATCTTCCCAACCATCTCTGCAGACTGGCAGCGTGCTGGGGATGCTTTCCACTTCAGAAGCCAGCTCATGACGCGGGGATGGGTGGTTTTTGAGATGCTGAGCTTCAGCAGCTGCCCCAGAAGGTTTTGGTGAGGAACAGGCTTGCCCAGTTTGAAATGACACGTCCAAAATTACTGCTCCTTTACGAAGTGCAGGCTGTGTCCTCCAGCTCCGCAGGGCTCTCTTGTGGCTGGCAGTCCCTTTGCCCTCCTCCAAGCAGGTGGTGCAGAGCTCAGACAGCTTTGTTTCCCTCGGGGTGCTCTGCCAACCTGCAGCAATGGATTTCCATTGCAAATGGGAACTGCCAGGGCTTTCTCTGTGTTTTTGGTATCTCATTGCTCTGGACAATTTAACTGTCAGCTCTGGATTTAACGAATTGCTCTGGACAATTTAACTATCAGCTCTTGAAGTGCCTCTCTTGGCCTTTGTCTTCCCTCTGGCTCTCAGGTGAAGTTCGGGATCTGCCCTCATGCCTTTGCAGCCCTTGGCTTGTCCATCAGCACGGAGCTGTCTGCTCCTTTGTGCAATCCCAGGAATTCCCTCACTCCTGGCTCACCTGTGACTGCCTCATTCCCTTGTGGTTATAGGGGATCTTAGGTCACCTGCAGGGTGATGGATGTAGCAAGTGAAATATGTGCATTTTCCTATTATTTTGGCTAAATCTGGCGCGTTCCAGGGCTCTTCCACAGGAGCCCAGGTGCTGCTGTTTTATCAGCTGTGCCCCAGCAGCTCCTGAGCTCCCCGGGCAGGGCAGTGTGTAACTGTGCTGTCTGAGCCTGGATGGGGCTGGACGGACAAATCCAACTGACCTTCGATCCAGGAGACTTTGGAATCCCGTAGCAATGTGATGTAAAAGCGGTGATAACGGCAGAGAAAGGCAAAGGGCAGGGGCTCAGTCATTATCCAGGCTTTTGTGTGCAGGAAATGGCTGGGGAGAGGCGCAGGCTGATGGCAGGATAACATTTCCTTTGTCAAGGGCTGTTAGCAGCGCAAACAGCTCCCAGCTCCGGGGGTGAGCAGGAACGCGGCGGGGAGGATGCGGGGCCTGGCAATGGCACAGTGTGTCCCTGAGCACTGAGCACTGTCCCTGACACTGCCAGTGCCGTGTCCCTCGCTGGATGCTCCCTCGGAGCATCCCCCGGTGTGAGACACCCCGGCTGTGCCCTGCGCACGGGTGCCCAGGTGTGTCCCAGAGCCAGCCCAGCCCCTCGGAGCCACCGCGAGTGAGTCAGGGACGGGAGAGGCTCTGTGCCGCTGGCACACGGGCTGCAGGTGAGTCACCTGCCCGATGGCTCACGCTGGGTGGCTGCGATGCCCTGGCTGCAGGCGCCCTCCCAGCTGTGCAGGCTGCCAAATTGCTGCTCCTGCACCAGCCAAAGGCACTGCCAAGTTCTCGGCGTGAGCGTGAAGGGAGGAACTGCGAGCGAAACACAAACCACACAAGGAGCAGTTTTCCCCGGTGTGCTCAGGTGTGCTGGTGCCAGTTTCCCCAAAGCTGGAGGTCTGTCTGTGTGTACGGGACTGTGGCAGTGCTTGCTGCAGAGAAATGCCCACCAAAGTGCCCCTGAACCCAGGGGAGCTGCTCAGTGCACTGGCACATCAGAGGTGAGGGGCTGTGCTGCTGCTGGGCAGCCGCAGGAGGATGTGAAATGGCTGAATTCCTCGAGGGGGGTGTGAAATAGCTGAATTCCTCTCCAGCCCTCCCCCCCTGACCACGGGGGAATTGTGTCCATGGCTGTGCAGCCTTGATGGCTTGGCTCATCCCCTCAAACCCTGTCAGCAGCAGCTTCCACAGGGACCTCCATATCAGGGACCTGCCCTGGATCCCATCAGGGCTTGTGTGGACAAATTACCAGCTGCTTGTCAGCCCTTTGCTCTGATCCCTGGCTGCAAGACTGACAGCTCTGTTTTCTCAACTCCTGCAGAACGCTCAAGAATCCCACGGGGTGGCTGTGCCAACGCCGTCGGTGCCAGAAGACTTTGTGGAGAAGGCAGCTCTTGGTAAGGGATGTTCTCTGTGGAGCCCTGGCCAGCACAGAGTGCTCACCGAGCCCTCAGGGCAGGAAGTGTGTGCGTGCCCAGCTCTGGAGCAGACAGTCTGCTCATATATTTTCATGCTAAAATAGAGTCTGCTATTAATTATTTTTTGAAGTCATTGAAAATTAATTAATTCCTAAGGGGTGAGGCAGAGTGGCTGTTGCAGTTCAGGAAGTTTTAGACAAGCCTGGCAAGGGGCTGGCTCAGCCCTGGAGGAGAGGTGCTCACACGCTGTGTCTCGCTGCTCCTGCAGGCCCTGGCTCCCAGCTCAATGGCAATTATCGCATGTACAGCTCGGTGGGGGACCTGCGCCCGCAGGCCCTCGATGGGGATGCCCTGGATGAAGAGATCCCCCCGCCGCCATCGGTACCCCCACCACCGCCTCCAGCGCCTGTGTCACCCCCTCCGGCCTCGCCGGTCCCGCCGCCCCCCGAAATGCTGCCACCGCCGCCGCCACTGCCACCCGAGATGGTGCCACCGCCTCCTGGCGTGGCAGCCCCGCCGCCTCCCGCCTCTGCCCTGCCCTCCCCCAGCACTCCGGCTCCTCCAGACTTCATCCCGCCGGCCCCGCCGGGCGCCCGGGACCCCGCGCCCTTCGGCATGTCCAAGTGGAAATCCGAGACCGTGCTGAACACGAGGCAGGCGGATGCCGAGGGGCCGCTCTGCGCTGCCGAGGCCGGGGCGCCCGCAGCCCCCAGCCCCAAGGAGAGCCCGCAGCCCAAGCCCGAGCCCCACCTGACCTTCCCCAGGTCGTTCAAGGTGCCGCCGCCGGCCCCGGCGCGCTCCTCGTCCATCCCGGTGCAGGAGGGCCAGCGCGGGCAGGAGCCCGTGCCCAGGCAGCCTCACGCCCGGCCGCCCCTGCCGCCCTGCTTCACCATCAGGCCCGCGGGCAGGGCGCGGCCGGGGGAAGGCGAGCAGAGGAGTTCCGGGCTCAGGCAGGGCGGTGGGAAGCCGGCTGTGCCCCCTCCGCTGAGCCCCAAGCCGGGCCCAGGGCTCAGCCAAGGCGCGAATCCCGCCGGCCGCCGGTCCCCTCTGCCGGGCTCCGAGGGGGAGAAGATTCCCCAGCTGAAAGCAGCCGGGAGAGACTCCCCTCCAAAATCTGAACCTCTCACTGCCAACGACCTGGATCTCCCTCCTCCGGACTACCCGACCTGCGAGGATGACTGGAAGGATGCCAACAACCTGAACAAGCTGCGGGACGAGCTCTCGGCCCTGCTGCGCTCCCCGCGCCGGGAGGAGAGGCCGCTGGAGAAGCCGGGTGCTCCCCAGCCCGTGGACGGCGCTCCCAGCCGTGCTGGCAGCCGTGAGCCAGGGCTCAGCGAGCCCCAGCTGGCCAGGAAGGACACGGGGTTATCCAAGGGGGGGGAGAGTGAGAAGAAAGAGGCGCCCAGCAGCCCCCCCAGCACCAGTGGGAGCTCTCCCAGCACTGCAGTCACCACCCCAGACAGCAACCCTGACACGCAGCCCCGCAGTGTGATGACCATCAGGAACGAGCTGGAAGCTGTGCTGTCCCTGAAGAAAGAGGGGAAACCTGCCCCGGGGCTCAGCAGCCAGAAGCAGGGTGTGGAGAATGGCATCAGCACCCCACAGGTGAGGAAGAGCCCCCCTGAGCTGAGGAAGAGCCCCCCTGACACGAGGGACTCAGTGGTGCCAAAGCCGGTCCCCAGCCCGCTCCCAGCCCCGGCGGCTGCTGTGAAGGATGAGACAGATCACGAGGACCATCCTGCTCCTGCTGCTGGCAAGGTCACAGAGGACGTGAGCCCTGCTCCTGGGTCCCTCAACAGCAGCGTGAATCCCCCAGTCCCACCCCAGGGACCGGCAGAGGAGCCCCCCGCTCCCAGCCCCCCCTCAGCCGCCGTGTCCCCTGCACAGAGCCCGGCACCACAGCCCAGCTCGGCCATCTTCCAGTACAAAGTGCACGGGGCCGGGGCCAGCTCGGCCGAGCCACCCCGTGCCCCGGGCTCCGCTGAGCCCCCCTGCCCCGGGAGCTCGGGCAGGAGCCCCCCGGACCCCTCGGGAGCGGGGCAGGAGGAGGTGCTGATCCACCCGGTGACGGGGGAGCGCGTGGAGCGCGGCTCGCCCATGGCTCTGCTGCTGGCCGCCCGGCAGCGTGCCCAGCGGGGCCGCCAGGCCGGGGACGGCGCGGCCGCGCTGAGGGCCAGGCCAGCCCTGCGGCTCAGCAGCGCCTCGTCGGACACCACCTCCACCAGCTTCTTCCGCCACGAGTCCAAGCCCTACTCCTTCACCGTGGTGCCTCGGCCGTCTGCGGCCAGCCCGGTGGGGTCGGGCTGGAGCAAACCCCCCTCCTTCTCCAGCTCCTCGGAGCAGGGCCGGGACGCGCGGGCGGCGGGCGAGGCGCAGCCCCCCGGGCCCCGGCGAGCCGCTGCCTCCAGCCTGCTGCGGGGCCTGCTGGACTCGGGGCAGCCGAGCCAGCCCGGCCCGGCCCGGCCCGGAGCGCCCAGGGAGGAGGAGAACGGGGACACGGCGCTGGACTTCGGCATTATCCCCCCACCCCCCGAATTCAGCAACGAGGCGGACGAGGGTCCCCTCCCGAGTCGGGAGGAGAGCCGCAAGTGCCCCAGCGCCCCCGAGGGCAGCCGGGGCTCGGGAGAGCCGCGCTATTTCAGGTGGGCTGGCTACAGCCGCAGCTACGGGGGCAAGCAGGAGCCGGCAGCTCCGCTGCCCTTGGAGAAGAGCTGGAGGAACGGCGACTTCACGCCGCAGTACCCGGAGTACAGCGGCTCCTCCGGCTTCCCCAGCCACGGCCCCAACCCGCGCCCGCTGATCAAGAAGCGCCTGTACATGTCGGAGCCTGACAGCTCCTACCCCCGGGCGGCCGCAGCCCCCCGGGCCTCGGGCACCCTCTCCTCCACCCTCTCCTCCTACGGCCCCGGGGGGTTCGGCTCCACGGCCGGGGAGGGGTCTCGCCGCCCGGGCCCTGGCCACAGGAACGGCCCCTCGAGCGCCCAGGCCAGGCGGGCGTCCACGGACGCTGCTGGGAAAGCCGCAGCGTTCGGCGGCACCGCGGCTGAGGCCAAGTACAAGGGGCAGAACGGGGACTTCTCGCCCGCCGGCGTGCTGACGGCCAGCAGGTACGTGCCCCCCCTGAGCCCACCCCTGCCTGTCCTCGGTGTCCCTCGGAACTGGTCCCAGAGCTGCACTGGGGCCCCTTGGCTCGTGCTCGCTCCCAGCTCCTGCTGCTGCCCTGCTCCAAGGGCAGTGACCGTTCATGGCTCCTCCCGGTGCCAGCCGTGACCCCCTGCCCATGTCCCTCCCCTCCTCACCTCACTGAGGGCAGACACGAAGCGATGAAACACATATCAGGCTGTGGCTGGCCTTGCTTTGGGTGACTGCCCCTCTGTTCTCCCTCCAGGCCTGCCCACGGCACCTCGCACTACGGCGGACCCTCCAACACCTTCACGGTCCGGCCCGGGACCCGCCAGCCCATCTCCTACGCCTACCAGAGCCACCGGTAGGCTGGGAAGGGGCCAGGAGGTGCCTGGGTTGGACCTTTCCTTCTCCACGGGCACCAGGGACGGCCCCAACCCAGCCTGAAAATGCACTTGCTTGAGACTGCTGACGGAGAAGCTGGGGAATGAGCCTGAGACTGGACTTTTCTCAAAAGACTGCCATGGAGAGAAGTTACTGCGGAGGGCAGCCCGCTGCCTTGTTACGTGAGCAAACGTGGTTTCCCTTTTCCCCGTTTTCCCTCCTGGGGTATTTTCAGAATTGCAGCCTGATAGGAAAGCCAAAGAGCATCCTCAGCTCTCTTTAAAGATCATCACCACTGGAAAGATTGATTTTGGTTTGTTTTTTGATTGGTTTAACTCCAGCATGTTTGGGAGCAGGGAGACACCAACTGAGAGATGTGCACAATGGAAGCAAAGCAGTGCATAGCTAAATGTCAGGGATTGAAATAAGAATGTGAGGCCAGTGGGATAGGAGGAGAGTTTAGGATGCCTTGATGTCCTTAAGAGTTTGGAGCAAATCAATTGTGCCTTAAACCCAGCTGGAGCAGTCAGAGCCTGTCCTGCTGAGCCGGGCTCTGACCCCTTCTCCAGGAGCAGCTTCGGGAGCAGGGCCTTGCTTTGCTGTGCCTTTTGGTCACTGTAAATGTTTCTGTTGGTAATTATTCCTCGTGGAAGGAGGCTGTGAGGCCTGGCTGGATGGCTGTAGAGCACTTTGGAGATGCAGGACACGGAGCAGTCCTGTTCCTTGGGCTGGTGGGTGCCAGTGACTCGCCCAGGTGCTGTGCTGCTGGTGCTCTCCCCGAGGGCTCTCTTGCCATGTCACACCCCTGTGACCCCAAAGTGTCCTTATCACCTGTCCCACTGAGACCTGGCTTCCACGTGCCTATCTGGGCACCGAGAAGCTGCGTTTCAGTGTGGCTGTGTTTGTCCTGTGGGCTGTTGGCAGGGACACCTGCAGGGAGCTGGCTCCTGCTGTTTCCCTCCGTGCTTTCCCAGGTGCAGCCCTGCCCCTGCTTCCCCCCGAGCCTCGGAGCAGCTGCAGGTGCCTGTGCAGGGCTGGCAGCCTTAAAGAGATTCCAGCTTCCAGAGGGAGCAGTGGGCTCTCGTCACAGCTGACCTGGGTTGGGAATAGCCAACTTGCTGAAACTAGAAACAGAGACTCTTCCTCCTGGGTGAACCTGCTGAAAATCACTGTAATTTAACTGTAAAAACTTGTAGAGAATTTTTTTTCTTATCACTGATAAACTAAAAGCACTTTGAGACATGAGTCTGTTTTTATGGAAAGCACTTTCTATTTTTAATGCTAAAAACACCACTGGCTCCACTCCAGCTCGCCCTGCCTGGCACACACCTGGATGTGGCCTGCAAGCACATCTTGCTTTACAATTCAGCTCAAAATCAGGGATAAATTTTCCTTCACAGTGGAATTCTTAAAAGTTATCTTGATATTCATGTCATTGACAATCTATGTTTTGTGTTATTTCCAGCTTTACCTAATAATTTAACAGCCCTTTCAGATATTGCAGCAGCTTTAAAGTATTCTGAACTTCACTTTGCTGTGAATAAAATGAAAATGCAAATACAATAATCAGTCTAATAGCTAATTCAAAGGGCATTTTTATGCCAGCAAGTCACAGTGACTTAGAAGATTTCCATTGCTCACCCCAGCCAATATTGAAATAATAGGATTTTAATATCTGGGTGTTGGTTTTAAAAAAATATTTATGGAGAAAAGTGACTGTGGAGTAAGTATAAGGACATTGAAGTGTGCCAAGTGTCATGTGGAATACCACCTGCCCCAAAACATGCCATTTCCTCAATGCAAGGAGCATCCTGAGCATTCTTATTCACCTGTAGAAGTAAATCCATGCTCCTCCTTGAGCACGTCAGGGTCATGTTTTGGTATTGGATGAAGTTTCACCAGTTTGACTTGAAAGCAAACAAAGAAGTCTCTTTGATAATGTTGCAACTTAATGGTTTTTTCTTCCTGATATTTTCTTTTTCAAAATAATAAGCTATATTTGCAAATGAGCTCTCAGAAACAATTTTAAGGCTGGGTGGGCAATTTCAGCTTTTGGTACTGACTTTGCCCAGAAGTGAGGAGGGCAGGGGTGTGTGTGTGCAGTGTTCCACCTCAAGAATTCTTCCAAATTGCAATCTCCCCAACACAAGTTGTTTTTTTTTTTTTAATTTTTAGAGAAAAATGTGACACTCCAATGTCAATACCTACTTTAAATGTCACATTTACTACTTCACCCAGACACACCGTTCACGTGTGGGTGAAATATGGTCTTAGACACCATGGAGTGTCTCATTTCTAGCAGACATAATTGCTTTAATTTAGTGTTAGGAGTCAGGTTTATAGAGCAGCCACTCTTCACTGAAGAGCCCCCTTCAGGGGCTGCACAGGGGACTGGGCTGTCGCTGAACCAGGCTGGACTCTGCTCCCAGCTGCAGGACTGGTTAGCATGCAGGTTTTCAGCAGTGGGGCTCTTCTGTTCTTCAAACACTTTGGGCTATCCCTGCTTCTTCTGAATGCATTCAGCAAATCCTGGTATTTCAGGAACAACTCCCCATTGATTCTGGGGCCCTTGTGACAAAGGAACCACTGTCAGAGCTGTTGGCAGCCACAGCACTTGGGGACACTCAGATCTCTCAGGGGTGAGGACTGCAGGGGTGGGACCAGCCCCTTCCTGGGACAGGTGACTGCCAGCTGTGTGCACAAACTCCCCACACTCCTGCTCCTCCCAGCTTTCACTACAGAAATTTAGCAAGAGTAAGAAACAAAACTAAGGGGTATGAAAGGAGCAAAGCACCTGCCTCAGCCCAGTGCTGAGAGCAATCCTGAGGCCTGAGTGTGGAATTATTCTCACATCACCCTCTGATGCAGGGTGGTAATTCCAGTTGTGATACAACTGGAATTATCCCCTGTGGCTGCCTCTTCCTCACAAGTTCCTGCTAGGGGAGTGGAACAGAGCTTTAGCTGTAAAGTATTGAACAAAGTCTCTTATTTATGAGTGCCATTGAACACCAACCTTCTCGCATTAAACATTTCTGATGTTTGATTACATGTGTGGTCTGACTTTTTTTGGTGTTGCTTACATGTCTGTCTGCTGGCACATCCCTGAAAGGATGGGACAAGGTGGCTCAGCAAGGGTTTGAATTTCAGCTTCAGGGCTTGCTCCAGTTTCTCTGAGGGCTAATCCAAGCCCGTGGCCATTTCAGTGTTTCCAGCAGCGCAGTCAGGGCATGAAGGGCAGCTGAGCCCCAGGAGCTGTGGCACTCACACCCAGCTGCTTGGGCAGGCTGGCACAGCAGCAGCTCCTATAAATAGTCCTTGGGCTGGAGCAGCTCACCAGGGATGAAACTCTCATTCCTCTGACAAGTCCCAGCTTGAGTGCTGTGCCCAAGCTGCAAGCACAGTGTGAGCCATGCAGGCAGCATGAAAGGCTTGGCTGCAGCGTGGCTGCTCCTCTGCACTCCCAATTAAACACATTTGCATTCTCATCTCCTCTGCACTCCCAATTAAACACATTTGCATTCTCATCTCCTTCAGCCAGCTCTGGCTGCAGAAGCAGGCTCTGTGAGGGAGGGAAGGGCTGCAATGTGTGACCTGAAGCTTTCACTGGAGCCACAGGGGATGTCCCCAAGTGTCCCCAAAGCTGAAGGGTGTGTGGAGCAGGCAGAGCTGAGCAAGCCACAAACCCCACAAACCCCCCAGCACTGCCTCTGCTCCCTGGGGAGCTGCAGAGCCAGCCAGGACTGAGGTGGCATTGCTGCTGTCCCCAACTTCCCTGCAGCACTGGTGCAAGTCTGAGCCCAGCTGCACCCCAGCAGTGCCTGCTGAAGTTCTCCTCTGTGCTTGTGAGAGTGAAAACCCCGAGTGAAGTGCTGGACACCCCAAAAGCAGACCCTCCTCCAGGCCATGTGCAGCTGGGGCTGCGCTGCCTCGCCCTTGTCAAGGGCTGCTGCTGCCATCCTGTGGCACCACAAACACTGCCAGATGCTGAAGCACTGAGGCTGGTCTGGCCTTCAGTTGTAAAAGAGTTAATATATCAAGAGTTATATGCTCTCCCTGCTGGCTTCAGCACCCAGCACGAGTCTTCTGCCAGGGACTGTTCTGTTTTGCTCAGGTGTGGCAATGTGAGCAACCTAGTGTGGTTTAATGTCTGACATTTGAACTTTTATTTTTAGCTGTGCATGATGGAACCCCAAGTTCAGAGTTCTGGCAAGAACAGCTTCCTGAACAGCAGCAGGAGCCAGAGCCTGCCTTGCACCAGTGCTGAAGAATTGTAGTAGCCTGGCAGTGAACAGGAATACGTGAGCATTTATTTAAGAACAGTTTTAATATCAGGGACTGAAATCACAATTTGAACTGTGTGGATGATCTCAGCTGGCTCTTCAGTGCTACAGAAGTGGCCCAGTGAAACTTAAACCCAGTTACAAATGAAAACCATCTTCCAAGACAACTTTTTCAGAACCAGCACCAAGACCTGTTTCAGTACAGCATCACAGGGTCCCCAAGAGGGGACTTTGTGGTTCAAGGGGTATTTCTGAGGAAATGTGTCAGTTTTTATCATCATTCACTGTTTCTTGTCATACACTGCTCTAGAACAGGAAGCTCCTGTGAACACCTGTATGACACGGGAATTTAAAAAGCAGCAAGTGAGGTTTACAAAGAGTATGAGAGAAGTACAGAGCCTGGGAAAGCTTAGTCTGCCTAAAAATTAATTGTGGGCTTTGCACAACTAAACCTATGTGTATGCAGAGGTAAAAACTGGAAGCAGTGTACATTTAAATGCTGCTATCATGCTAAATAACCAGGGGTAACATTCATTTCAACTGCATTTTTGTTTCATCAGTCAGGACTTGCTTAATTCTGTCTAGGAATCACTAGGCCAGACCAAGCCATACCTAGGGCAGCAGCAATGCATGCAGAGCAGTGACTTTCTCCAGGTAAAGAGCTGAGTTAGAAATGGATGTGCTATTTGACAAAAACACCTTGTGGGTTCTGTGCAGCCCGGCCTGGGGGTAGGGCAGTGTCCTGTCCCCTCAGTGCCAGCACAGGAAGTCACTTGTCACAAGTGCACGGATCTGGGTTATCACTAAGCACAGCCTGGTACAGCAGCAAGCAAATGACAGCTGAAGTCCTTAGTCCAGTTTTCCCCCACATAAACCTTTTGTTCACAGGTCTCATCCTGGAGTTGCCTTCAGCACAGAGGAGATGAACCAGGGTGTCCAAGAGCACAGCACCTCTCCCTGAGCTGGCCTTGGCACCAGCATTCCAGCACCACCCAGAGGTGTTGAACTGCAGGGCTCCAGCTGGGATCCTCCCTCACATCCTGACAGCACACACTGCTGTCCTACACCAGTGCACAAGCAGTGCTCCCCGGGGGCTCCACACTGGTGCTGAGGCTGGATCCTCTCCACCAGCCACGTGCTGCATTAAGGACAACCCTGGAACCCTTCCAGCCCCTGCATCCCAACGGGTCTTTTCATTCCACCTGATTTCCAGAGCAAAGAACTGGGCTCAAGGTGAGGCTCTCACATCTACCCAACAAGAGGTGTGCTGCTAACCTCACCCAGAAACTTCTATGAATTCCATGGGTAGTCTGGAGAACTGAGGAAAGAATCAAGTCTTTTTGACTTTATTTCTTTTTTCATTACACCTAATTCCCTGTCTCTCCAAGTCTCCTCTGTGCCTGAAGTCAATTTTTTTTCTGAGTAAAACCAAAGTCTTTTATTACAGGAGAAGCCACTCCTGAGGAGAGGGTAAAGCTTGGTTTGTAACTAACTTAGACCTAATTCAAAATTACTACAGGAACCTTCTTAGCCACAAGCTTGGAGGCAGACAACAGACCCCACTCCAGCTCACACACCTGCGACTTCAGCAGAATCAAAGTGATGCCAGCAAGGAACTTGGACCACGAGTTTATAAAACTATTCTTTTACACAGTTGATTCCAGAAGCTTCACCAGCTGGTAGAGGGACAGTGTGATGTAAAACCTGATGATCCCATCCAACTGTAGTGAGCAAGGCATCATCTGAAGGAGACCAGGACAAGCCTTTTACAAAGTCCCGATGAGAATGGTTTCTGAACCTGGAAAACACCAACACTCCATCAGCCCTCCTCAGAGACTGTGTGGGCTTGTGCAATCCCTAACTGCTGGCTGTGAGGATGATGCTCCTCTATTTAGGAGCATTTTCACCTCCAGGGTGCCCAGAGCAGCTGTGCCTGCCCCAGCCCTGGCAGTGTCCAAGGCCAGGCTGGATGGGGCTTGGAGCACCCTGGGACAGTGGAAGGTGCCCTGCTCGTGGCAGGGGCTGGGATGAATGATCTTATTTAAGGTCCCCTCCACCCCAAACCATGCTGTGTATTAATAATTAACTCAAGAAGACAACAGCAGTGAGTATTCTGTCTGTACTTACACCTCTGAGAGGTCTGAGTCAAGAACAGCAACTGAACAGTCTTCACTGATGGAAGCCAGTAAGGGTGAACTAGAGAGAGATGAGAGCACAGTTAGAAAAGAAAATACAAGAATTTTTAGGGATAAACTTGTGAACAGCAGGATTCTTAGTGATCCAGACCCAGGCTCAGCGAATGAACTCACAGAAATCTCACAAGAATGTTTTCATCAGCATTTGGCAGGGTGCCAGTACACTGAGTGGGAATACTCAATTAGAGTCTGAAAACAAGTGATCCTTCTTTAATCAAAGGTGACTAATTAGAAAAATCCCCACAGTGTGTGGCTCAGTAATCCTGGAGCTGCAGAATTGTTATTGTGGACATTCCCACGTCAGCAGTGAGACGCTGCTTGGTTTATTCTGTTCTCTGCTACAATCTCCTGGATGAGAAGCCCAAAGCTGGCAGTCTCACAGGTTTTACTCAAGTACAACAAAGGCTTTTGGGGGGATGCAGTGCCACGCTGTGTGCCAGGAGCATTCAGTACCTGTGTGCAGAGAAAGCAAAGCCTGTGATGCCTCGGGTGTGCACGGCAGCGCTGAGGGCAGAGTCAGGATTCTTTGTGTCCACCAGTGCAACTGTTCCACTTTCATCACCTGGGAGAGAGGGGCGCTGCAGTTAGAATCTGTCCTGTGCAAACAGCCACCGTGGCTGGCCTGGAGGCAGCGCAGGTTCTTACCCAAGACAAAGATGTCACTTTTCTGTGGATGCCACATGACTGAGGTAGGGAGGTAATTACAGGCACTGCAAACTGCAGGGGAACAAACTGGGGTGAGAGTGGAAGGAGGCAGCACAAAGATATCCCTCACCCATCTCCCTTAGCACTGCTACTGCAGCAAGACAAGTGATTTAAGCTTATTGTACTTCTGTGACAGTGTTAGACCTCCTTAGGTTTTAACAGGCACATCACTAGATTAGGAGGGAGAAGTCAGGCATAAAATAATTTATTTCTTCCAACAGAAGCTCATGCAGAAGCAGTGACTGCACACAGACACATACCAATTCGGGTAGCTGGTTTGGGGCATCTGGTGTCCCAGAGTAAAGTTCTGTTGTCCTGGAAATCCAAAAGGAATGAGAAGAATTTTACAATTTCTTTGTGGCATAAATTCAGATTCATTGCTGACTCACAGGCAAAATGTCCCTGTGTTTTCCTCTGGGTTAAAATGATGCTGTCACCAAGTGCAGCCTTCAGTCATCCCCAGGGCAGACCTAGGAGCTCCCAAAATTTGATATAAACCTGTCGGAATCAGTTTGGCAAACTGATTATAAATTTGAATTAATTTATTATCAGACTGGAACACTGCAATAACACAGGAAGGCAGGTTGCAACACAGAGGTGGTTTCTAAGTGCATTAAACTGTAAATACCTAAAGTTAAATCTCATTTAAATGGGGTAGATTTAGACAACAGAGTGAGCCTTACCTCAGCACAGGACAGGAACACAGTGTCCTTACCAGGACAGGAAGCCACACATGTCACTGCATCGGAGTGAGCTACCAAAAGCACAAAAGGATAAAGAGCCTCAAAGACTGGATCCAACTTTCCCACACGTTCCCAAGGCCCTCCAGAGGCACAGCAGTTTACCAGCTCTGCCCAGACACGGGATAACTTCTGCTCAGCTGCCTCCTACCCAAGTGACGAGCTGCCCAGTCCAAGCATGGCACAGTCCTTGTGACAGCCCCGAGCTCGAGGGGCTGGGGACAGGGTCAGAGTGGGATGCCAAGGGGATTACAAAGGGACAGAGGGGTGGCTTGGCACTCACCTCTGTAGGAGTGCAGCACCGTTTGCTCCGGGATGTCCCAGACCTTCACACTGTGGGCAAGAGCGAGCAGTGAGTGCCCAGCACAGCCCGGGCACAGGCTGCCAGGCTGGGCACACTCACCAGCAATCCCTGCCCCCGCTGACAGCCTGGCTGCTGCCCGCCAGCACCGACACCGAGGTCACGATGTCGTCGTGCTCGTATTTACAGAACTTGTTCACTATGAGGCTCTCGTTCTCCTCCAGCTCCCACAGCTCCACGGCACCTGGGGGACACAGGAACAGCAACGTGAGTGACAGGGACACTGACCTGAGTGAGGGACACCCACCTGAGTGAGAGGGACACCCAGCTCAGGGACAGGGACACCCACCCCAGTGAGAGGGACACCCAGCTCAGGGACAGGGACACCCACCCCAGTGAGAGGGACACCCAACTCAGGGACAGGGACACCCACCTGAGTGACAGGGACACCCAGCTCAGGGACAGGGACACCCACCTGAGTGACAGGGACACCCAGCTCAGGGACAACCACCTGAGTGACAGGGACACCCAGCTCAGGGACAGGGACACCCACCCCAGTGAGAGGGACACCCAGCTCAGTCAGAGGGACACCCACCTGAGTGACAGGGACACCCAGCTCAGGGACAGGGACACCCAGCCCAGTGACAAGGACACCGAGCACAGGGACAAGGACACCCACCCACCTTTGACTAGGGGAGGGTCTGGGGGTCCCCAGCTCGGCACTGGGACAGGGCACAGGCGCAGCCCAGCGAAGGACGGGAGCATCCCCACGGCTTACCGGAGTCGGAGGCCACCAGGATGCCCCGGTCGGCCAGCCAGCACAGGTCGGCCACCCCCGCCTCGGTCTGCACGCCGGCGGTGCAGAAGCCCTCGCTGGGGGCGCGCCGGGGCTCGGCGAACACCCACAGCGAGCCGGTCCAGCAGCGCCCGTTCAGCCCGGAGGCGCCCAGCAGCAGGGCCCCGTCTGCGGGAGAGACACGAGGGGAGGCGCGGGCGGCGGCGCGGGGAGCGCCCGGGGAGCGGCCCCGGGTGCCGGACCCGCCGCGCCGCCCGCGCCGCTACCTGCGCGGTAATGCGCGCGCTCCAGGTGCCGCTCCATGCAGGCGGGCGCGTTGGGCGGGATGTTCCACTCGGCGGCGGCCTCGGCCGCGGGGTCCCCATCCAGCGAGGCGGCGGGCGCCGCGCCATCGGGCGGGGCGGGCGGCGGGGCCGCCTGAGGCGGCGGCGTCCTCCATGGCGGCGGCGGCGGCGGGGCCGGCGGCGCCCCCACGTGTCTCCCGCCGCCGCCTCCTCTCGCGAGAGCGCCCGCCCCGCGCCCGCCTTCCCCGCGCTCTCGCGAGAGCCGCGCCGCCATCTCGGCGGTCACCGAGCGGGACGAGCTCGGCTCCTCAGGGCCCCGGCGCTCCTCACGGCCGCTCCCCGCCCTGCCCTGCTCTGTCCTGCCATGCTGTCCCGCCTCGTCCTGCGCGCCGGTGAGCCCGGGCAGTGCCGCCGCTCGGGGGGAGCGGGTGGCGGGCGGGGGGTGCTGGCCGAGCTGTGCCCTGACGCGCTCTCTGCCCTCTTGTCCCCTCAGCCCCCGCCGCGCTGAGGGCGCTGCCGCCGCCCGTCGCCGTGGGGTGAGTACCGGGGAGCCCCGGGTTGGTGCTTAAACAGCGTTGTTCTGCGCGTTTGTGTCGCGTTTTCCCCATTGATGCCGCGGGAGTACAGAGCAGGGACGGGGGCAAGGAGCCTGTGGAGGTTATCTGGTCCCACCCCCTGCCTGGGAGGAGGAGTGTCCTGTAAATGCCACCACCTTCGAATCACCGACGAGTTCGGGGCCGAAAGGGCCTTAAGGCTCATCCGGTTCCACCGCCTGCCGTGCACAAGGACACCTTCCACGGGAGCAGGGCCAGCCTGGCCTTGGACACGGCCAGGCATGGGGCACCCTCTGCCCGCCCCTCACCAGTTACTGCTTATTGGAAATGGGCTTGAGCCCCATCTAAGGGTGGTTTGGGGGAGCGTTTCTGTCTGATTTTTAACAAGAATCATAACTGAGATGTTCCCCTCGTTCCCAGGGTGTTGCACTGGACACGGCCAGGGATGGGGCACCCTCTGCCCGCCCCTCACCAGTTACTGCTTATTGGAAATGGGCTTGAGCCCCATCTGAGGGTGGTTTGGGGGAGCGTTTCTGTCTGATTTTTAACAAGAATCATAACTGAGATGTTCCCCTCGTTCCCAGGGTGTTGCACGCCACAAGACCCCTGCACACAACTCAGCAGAGTTTGGCTCCCGTGCCACCTCTGCCCGAGAAGGGAGGAGAAGTTCGTCATGGTTTGATCCCTGAGGAGTTTTTCCAGTTTCTCTACCCTAAAACAGGAGTGACAGGTTAATATAGACTTTTACCATTTTTAAGTATGCTTACATGGTTCTGTTCACCAGTTCTGGCTGCTGAAAAGGTAAAATAGTGCTGAAAATAATTGGAAATGGGCTTGAGCCCCATCTAAGGGTGGTTTGGGGGAGCGTTTCTGTCTGATTTTTAACAAGAATCATAACTGAGATGTTCCCCTCGTTCCCAGGGTGTTGCACGCCACAAGACCCCTGCACACAACTCAGCAGAGTTTGGCTCCCGTGCCACCTCTGCCCGAGAAGGGAGGAGAAGTTCGTCATGGTTTGATCCCTGAGGAGTTTTTCCAGTTTCTCTACCCTAAAACAGGAGTGACAGGTTAATATAGACTTTTACCATTTTTAAGTATGCTTACATGGTTCTGTTCACCAGTTCTGGCTGCTGAAAAGGTAAAATAGTGCTGAAAATGAGTGTTTTGCATGTGCAGGTTGTGAAGAACGAGCCACTGTAGGACTCCTGGCTCTAAAGTTAGACACCTAATGGTTGAAAGAATTCCATGAGCTTGATTTTATAGAGAGATTTAGTTGCCTCTTGGTTCTTAAAAAATTTCAATTCCTAATGTTTCTGAATGAGCAGAAGCAGCAGGTCCATGTCAGGTGCAAGCTGCTCCCACGTGTGGTGAGGTTCCTTGTGGCACCTTTCCCACGTGGAACTGTGGATCTGCTTTTTGTCCTGGTAAAGTAGAGCACTTCTTCCTGACCTTGTGAGCCTTTGAAGCTCCCTCTTAGGTATTTCAGTTTATTGATGCTCGTGGTGCTTCATACGAGTAGTGCTGCTTCACGTCTCCTGTAGGGCCCTACATGCTGGGCACTGGCCTCCTGCTCTACCTCCTCTCCAAGGAGATCTACGTGATCAACCACGAGACAGCAGCAGCTGCCTGCATCCTGACAGTCATCGTTTATGCCATCAAGAAGTTCGGGCCTGATGTGGCAGCTTTTGCTGACAAGCTGAACGAGGTAACGAGGAAGCTGCAGCTTGACTTTGCAGCTGATAGTAAGGAAGGGGTTTGGTGAAGTACAGATGGCATAAACTGCCAGAGGACAGGGTTGGATGGGATGTTGGGAGTTAGGAATTGTTGCTGGGAAGGTGGCAGGCCTGGCACAGGGTGCCCAGAGCAGCTGTGGGTGCCCCTGGATCCCTGGCAGTGCCAAGGCCAGGCTGGGCAGGGCTGGAAGCAGCTGGGACAGTGAAGGTGTCCCTGCCATGGCAGGGCTGGGGTTGGATGGGATTTAGGTTCCTTCCAACCCAGACCAGTCTGGGGCTCCCTGGCTGGTTGTGAGCCTCATTCCCCCCTGTTGGCATAACCCCAGCCGTGGCACAGGGCAGTGTGCGCAGGCGTTTCCGCAGCTCGGTGCAGCACTTCAGCTTCGGCTGCACACCGCTTGTTTCCCTTGCATCTGACTCTGAGGCGTGGAGTCCTCCCTGTCTTGCAGGAGAAGGTGGCCACAGCTCTGGCCATGAAGAACGAGGCCATCCAGACGCTGCAGACGGCCATCGAGGACGAGAAGAAGGAGCAGTGGAGGGCGGAGGGGCGCAGTTACCTCTTCGATGCCAAGAGGGTGAGCAGGGCTGCTGCTGCTGCAGCTGCTCAGCGCCAGGCAGCCTGCCCTGCTGGGCTCCTGGCACTCCTGCCACACAGCATGCTCTGCTGCCAGGCTTGAGCCTCTCGCGTGCTGCTCTGTTGCAGAACAACATCGCAATGCTGCTGGAAACCAACTACCGCGAGCGCTTGCTGACGGTGTACAACGAGGTGAAGAAGAGGCTGGACTACCAGGTGGCCATGCAGAACCTGAAGCGGCAGAAAGAGCAGGACCACATGATCCAGTGGGTGGAGAGGAACGTTGTTCAGAGCATCACACCTCAGCAGGTACTTGCTGGGTTTTGCCTGCTTTACTTTTTAGCCTGCACAAAGATTGGCTGTTCAGGGATCCTGGCTCACGAGGTGATGGGAAACCTTGGCCTGGGGTGGGACTGGATGAGCTTTGAGATCCCTTTCAACCCAAACCTTCTGGGATTCCAGGAATCTGTGCTTTGTTGGATAGGAATCTGCTTTATTGGATAGGAATCTGTGCTTTATTGGATAGGAATCTGTGCTTTATTGGATGTGAATCTCTGGCTTCATGAGCTATAATTACATCCCTCTTAATCAGTACCTTATAGGTCTAAAAAGGTTTATATGAAGTGCACTTAAATGTCTGTTTTCTTGCTGAAATGTCTCCTGAAGGCTGTTTCCTGTCTCTTGCAGCAGAAGGAAAGCATTGCCAAGTGCATCCTGGACCTGAAGGCGCTGTCCAAGAGTGCCCATGCAGCCGTGTGAGCAGTCTGAGCCCACTGACACGTCCCAATAGCTCCTCTTGGAAACTGTATGACTCTAAAATACCATTAAACAGACAAAAAAACCCCTCTGCTGTCTTTCACTAGCAACAGTCCCTGCATGTTTGTGTTTGAAGTCACTGGATGGTCACACCAGCCGCTGCAGCTGGTTTATGGTGGGGGATGATTGGAACCACAGTGTGTGAGATCCTGTTTGGTCAGGAACACTTCCAAAAACCCAGAACTTCACAGAGGAAAATCCTGCTGCTGAAGCTGATCCCTGTGGTAGAGTTCTGAGTGCTAGCTCCCCAGATGCCTGCTGTACCTGTGTTCTAAAATCAGGATGATTTGTGCTGCCATTCACCTGGCCCTGGCTGGGGGCAGCTCTGGGTGAATGTTCCTGTTCTCTAAAGGAGCTGGGACCCCCCTTTCACCTGAAGCCTCGTGGAGTGTTGAGAGTTTGAGTTCTGGGAAAAGAGATGGGGCAGGAAGTGTGTCAGAAGCTCCTGAAAGCCTTGTCCTCAGCTGGCTGTGTCAGTGCTCAGTCTGCAATGGGACAAGGTTTGTTCCAGAGGAGTTCTTCTGCACTTCCATCACTCCGTTCCTTCTCTTTTTATAGGAAGCCTTTCCCTGAAGCAATGTGTCAAAACTCAGAAATCCCAGCAAAGCACACACACAAATCGCCTCCCCCTGTGTGCTGAGATGTGATTTATGTACTCCAGAAACCCAGGTGGGCACGCTGGGGGTGCCTGCAATCCCATTTCTCAGTGGAGTTGAGAAACGTGCTTTTCTTACACTTGCAGTAGCTCAGTTCACCAAAGTGGTGTTCTTTAGGGGCAAGAACCTCACTTCAAGCCAGCCTAAGCTGAAGCTGCCTCACTTTTTTCAGACTAACAGTTCCAGAGAATGCAGGTGTCTTTCATGGTTTCCTGTTTTTTTGTCAATTTAAATAAAAAAGTGAAGTTGCTTAACTTCCACAATTGTGTAAGCCCACATCTGATTGACATTTGAGCTTTTGGCTGGTGTGACAGATTCTTCTCACAAAGCAAGTGGTTAAAGTGGTGTGCTGGCACTCGGGGAGTTTTCCAGCAGCCCTTCCATGGTGGGAGGTAAGATGGAGCTGTATCATTTCTCGTTTCTTTTAAACACAGCACCCCGTGAGGTTTGGTGTGGGAAACTGGGAGGTTTCATGGTTTGGCCCCTCTGGAATGTGGCAACAATGGGACCCAGGAGGAAACGTGGCAGCAGCAGGGAGCAGGGTGTTTTATTTTCATGTTGTAATATTCTCACACTGTTCACAATCTGCAGTTTGCAAAGCATGTGCTGAGAAATGCCAGTGCAGGGATTTTGTAGTGCAATATCTTTTAGAATCCCTATCTCTAAGATCCCAAACACAAACTGGAGAAGAAAGTTACCGTTCCTGTTTTGGTGGGAAAAGTAAATTTAAAAAAAACCATCAAGGGACGAACTTTTCAAAGCTGCTTCTGGTTATGAAAATGTTCACAGGGTTTTTTTGCTGCTGCAAAAATAATCCTGTAGGTGCTTTCTAGTTGTTGAATATGCTCCGTTTTCTGGGTGGAGAAGGCCCCGTGCCCGTCAGGGAGCAGTGAGCTCGTGTGTTTGGGAACAAGACACTGGGCAGGGGCTGCTGCTGAGGAGCTGCCAGCTTTGTGCCACTTTTACAAGATGGCCAAGAAATGGACAAAAACTAAATCAAGTCTTTAGAGTTGGAAGAGGATAACAAGTTTGCTTTGCTTATGTGTGTATGTGTATAAATATAACTCTCCCTTTCTTTCAGCCTCTCTTCCCATCAGTTAATGCTCTGAGAGAATGGGAGGCTTTTCCTCAAAAGAAGCTCCAGGTATTTTATTTTTTAAGGGAATTCCTCAGCTGCAGTGCTGCTGGCTGAGGTGATGCCCTGCCCAGGGGCTGCTCGGGGGGTGCTTGGGGAAGGGCTGCATGGTTGCCAGCCTGCCTGGCACAGCCATCACCCGAGCAGCAGAACTTTCCTGTCTGCTGGTTCCACTTTCAGACACACTGCTCAGACACAGCCCCCCCCATGTGGTTTTAGTTGCTTGCAGTACTACTGGAGAAATTTGCACATTTTAAAACAAGCTTGTGATTTTTTTTTTTTTTCCTATTGCAGTTGCACCAGAGCCCATTTGCCCTACTACCACTGTCACTACCACTGTCCACACCCCTACAGCTGATTTCAGAGCTGCAGAAGCCAGATGCTGGATTAATAAGTAAATGCTGCACCTTTATTTCCTGATTCAAACCCAGAGTTCCCTGAGACTGCAGCCTCCTTCTGCAAGGGAAGGGTTCTATGTCATATTTAACATATTTAACATATTTAACATATTTAACATCTCAGGGGGTTACAGTTTGGTTGGAATTGCCTGGGCTGTGCCCTGGATGGGTGGTTCCTGGAGATGCTCAGGGCAGACACACACCTTAGTCTCGTGGGGCTGGGGATAAACGTTACACTCCATGAACTCTGGTGAATTTGAGCACTACTGATGCTTCAATCCCTCTGCTGAAACTGGGGATTCTGACAGGATTTCCTGTGTATCAACAGCCATGAAATACTGTACGTGTCACTGGCCTTCATCTCTGGCATCCTCCTGACTGTCCTGGTTTTTGCAATCATCTTCCTCTTCAGGAAAAGTGAGTGACACAGTCGAGGGCACAGCAGCAGACTGATGGTGGCTGCAGAAGTTACTTAGTTCCTCAAGTAGTGTCTGCCTTGAATAACTGTGTGTTGGTGAGCAGCTCATCCCTGGCAGTAATTCCCTGTGAACCCTCCCAGTGGTGTTTTCAGGAAAAAATTAACTTTGCCACTGTTGAGGTGCGGGGGTTTTGTTGCTTGTGGGTTTTTCTCATCCTAATCCTGGCTGCACTGAATTCATCCTGGCCACTTCCAACAGGTGGGCAGGGACTGGGCAGCCCAAACTGGCACTTTGCTGTGCCAGAGGTGGCACATCACCCGTGTGCCAGCCCTCTGCAGCCTCCCTTGCATTGCTGTCTGACAACACCTCAGGCTGGGGTCCCTTTCCTTCCCAGGTTCTAAAAGATCCCACCAAAATTTACCACAGGAAACTTTCACCCAGAGGGCAGCTGAGGAATCTCTTAGGAACACCCAGGTAAATGTCACAGCTGTCATTTCTAATGCTTTATGCAGATATTCCACATCCTTGACAGTGTGGTAAATATTAATTTGGGGTGGGAGGGAGAAAAGCCACCTTTGAGACTCAACTGTTACTCAGCAGTTCTTTTGACAGCTTTGGGGTTCTGGGGCTTAACCACTGATGGGGCAGGTTAGGAGAAATCTCTTTAAAGGGGAAGCATTTCTGCAGTTTTCCTCTGTGGTAAGAATTCTTTGGAAGCCCCTAAAGGAGACTTTACCCAGAACCCTGAGGCAGACTGGCCAGTGGGATGAACCAGCCTTTAGCCATTTCCCCATGCAGGGACAGGCTGTTCATGCTGTGTGCTGTTGAGGAGGAGTTACAAGTGGGGGATTCCTGCTGCCCTGCAGTGCACTCTCTAATGCCTGTGGCTGCTCTCAATCCCCAGAATGAAGTGACCTACAGCACTCTGGTCTTCCAGCGGGGCAGGACACCACTGCATCTGTGATGAGGAAGTTCCAAATGAAATCAAAATGGTCCCACTTTCTGAGCATCAAAAGCCATGAGGATGTTACACCAAGGATGTTACACCTGGGAATGCCCCCATGCCCTCTGTTACACGGCTCTTTTTGTAGCTGTGACAGGAAATTGTCTCCTGTTCAAACTGGCTGCCAACAGCTGTGGGCAAATGGAGTTTCTGTACAGGATTTCCTCATCTGTAGAAATCTCCCTGCCCTTGTAAAGTTTCCGTTTGTGAGAACTACCAGAGAGAAGTGAGAAATGAAAATATTTCTCTGCATCGATCCATGTGTGTGCCCTTGTGTTTCCCTTTTCTGTCACCAACTCTAACACTTTCAGTATTTTTTTTTTTTTTTTGATTGCCAAGTGCTCTGCTTAGTAATTTTCCGATATTGAAGTGATGATCATGAAATGTCTGGATGCAAATCTCTGCTTCCTGGTTGGGTCCCATAAAAGAAATGCACAATCACAGCGTGACAACCAAAATCTCTGGGAATGTTCATTCACGTGTTATTGCCCACAGACACCGTGCCCTGTGCGTGAGCAGGGGTGGTTTCCCGGGGGTGGCAGTGTCACAGCAGCCCGGGGCTCCCCGGGAGCAGGGCTGGAGGTGCCACCTGATGGCAGCACCAGCCTGGGCTGGGGCTGCCCGGGTGCCCTGCGCTGCTCGGTGCCTGCAGCCCCTGGAGCCCCCCCAGCCCCTGGAGCCCCTCCAGCCACGACACCGAGCGGGGCTCCGGCCCCTCCAGCCCCCCAGCCCCTGCAGCTCCTGCAGCCCCTCCAGCCCCTGGAGCCCCTCCAGCCACGACACCGAGCGGGGCTCCGGCCCCTCCAGCCCCCCAGCCCCTGCAGCTCCTGCAGCCCCTCCAGCCCCTGGAGCCCCTCCAGCCACGACACCGAGCGGGGCTCCGGCCCCTCCAGCCCCCCAGCCCCTGCAGCTCCTGCAGCCCCTCCAGCCCCTGGAGCCCCTCCAGCCACGACACCGAGCGGGGCTCCGGCCCCTCCAGCCCCCCAGCCCCTGCAGCTCCTGCAGCCCCTCCAGCCCCTGGAGCCCCTCCAGCCACGACACCGAGCGGGGCTCCGGCCCCTCCAGCCCCCCAGCCCCTGCAGCTCCTGCAGCCCCTCCAGCCCCTGGAGCCCCTCCAGCCACGACACCGAGCGGGGCTCCGGCCCCTCCAGCCCCCCAGCCCCTGCAGCTCCTGCAGCCCCTCCAGCCCCTGGAGCCCCTCCAGCCACGACACCGAGCGGGGCTCCGGCCCCTCCAGCCCCCCAGCCCCTGCAGCTCCTGCAGCCCCTCCAGCCCCTGGAGCCCCTCCAGCCACGACACCGAGCGGGGCTCCGGCCCCTCCAGCCCCCCAGCCCCTGCAGCTCCTGCAGCCCCTCCAGCCCCTGGAGCCCCTCCAGCCACGACACCGAGCGGGGCTCCGGCCCCTCCAGCCCCCCAGCCCCTGCAGCTCCTGCAGCCCCTCCAGCCCCTGGAGCCCCTCCAGCCACGACACCGAGCGGGGCTCCGGCCCCTCCAGCCCCCCAGCCCCTGCAGCTCCTGCAGCCCCTCCAGCCCCTGGAGCCCCTCCAGCCACGACACCGAGCGGGGCTCCGGCCCCTCCAGCCCCCCAGCCCCTGCAGCTCCTGCAGCCCCTCCAGCCCCTGGAGCCCCTCCAGCCACGACACCGAGCGGGGCTCCGGCCCCTCCAGCCCCCCAGCCCCTGCAGCTCCTGCAGCCCCTCCAGCCCCTGGAGCCCCTCCAGCCACGACACCGAGCGGGGCTCCGGCCCCTCCAGCCCCCCAGCCCCTGCAGCCCCCCAGCCCCCCCAGCCCCGACACCGAGCGGGCTCTGTCCCCTCCAGCCCCTCTGGGCTGTTCTGCCCGCTCCTCCCAGCAAAGTGTCACCAGACGCTCCTGTGCTCTGAAATTTGGTGTGCTGCCTTTGGCCAGAGACTGCTGCAGGTGCCACGGACTTTCAGAGGGTCGGCAGAACAACCTGTGCTCTTTGTTCTGCTGCTCTCTGTCTCACCTCTGTCCTGGCAGCTCCTTCAAGCTCTATGGAGGAGAAAATAGGGGGAGCATCTCCCTCCCTCACCAGAAGGTGAGCTCTGGCTGGGGTCCCTCGGGTGCACTACCTTTCTGCTTTTCCTAGACCACTTTTATTATTTGAAGATGGAGGAAAAAAAAGAGCCTGGCCTTTAACAACCTCTCCTCTTTTCATTTTGAGCCGTGTTCCCTCAACAGGGGCTGTGCCAGCTGTGGTGTAACAATTACTGAACTTCTGTGCCACCCCAGCAGGACATTGACTGAAACTGGGCAAGTTTCTTCTGCTCATGGGAGGACTCAGCAGGCAGAATTAGTGTAAAATCCATCTACTATTTATTATTACTCACGAAAACATGACAACACTGGCTGAAGCACAAGCTGACCAACTCTAGTCTGAATGGACAGACAAGAGTGGTCAGTGAGCTTGTGAGCTGCTGGATTATGAACAGCAAAGAACACATCCTGGTTTGCAATCAACTCAACCAATCTTCATGTTAGAAAAACCCAAAACCCCCAGCCAGACAAAGTTTCCATCTTCTGTGTTTAGAAATTATATTGCATAAAGAGTTATATTCACATGGAGCTTTAGGGCAGCCTCAGACCCACAGGCTGCTGCAGTTTCCCAAGGGTTTCCTAGCAAAGCCAGGAGCTTTATCAATGCTCTGCTTCTCTCTGGCTGCCCCAGCCTCTCTTTATGACTCTGGGTCTGTTGTTTGCTCTGTAAGAGCTGGGTCTGGGCTTTTGCACAGGATGTAGGTCCTTAAAATTAAAAGGTAAGTGGTTTTGAACTTCTTTATCTTGTAGGCATAGACAATGGGGTTCATGGCAGAGTTGGCATGGGATAAGAGGATTGCCAAGTAAATCAAATACGGGGGGATCTGAGACTCGGGGTGAAAATAGAAAATGCAGTTTATAATGCACAGAGGCAGCCAGGAGATTGCAAAGAGCAAGAGAACCAGTGCAAGAGACTTGGCTGCCTTGAACTCCTGGCCATAGAAAGCCCTAGCCCCCCTGACAGCGGTCCCTTGGCTGAGCCTTGTGTGGATGATGTAGAAGATCTCGGCGTACAGAGCACACATGACGAGCAGGGGCACGAGGGTCCACGTGAAGAAGCAGAAATACACCATGTAATCCATCCTCACCACGGAGATGAACCTGCACCTGAGGTAGCTGGAGCTCCTGGGGCCTGCCTTGTTCCAGCCAAACATGGGGACGAGCCCCCCCAGCAGGGACAGGGACCAGCACAGCCCCAGGGCCCGCCACACTCTCCTCTCTGTAGTGATTATTTTATATCTGTAGGGGAAGAAATCCCACATCGAGTTAAAGAGAAGCATTTTAAGGTAGTTAAGGATGAACTCACCTGTTCAGGTGCTGCAGGGTCATTGTTGGAAAATTAAGCATTAAGTTTTTTTTTTGTGGGGAACCCAAATTTTATCTTGGGACAAGCCCCACCTCTTCATTTGTAACAGTTACTTTGCAGCATCAGTAAGAACTGTGCTTAAGTTCCCTTGTTTAAAATTGGATGTTTAACCTGTTTTATTTCTTGTTTCATTATGATCTTAGTTCTGCTCTGGCCAGGATATTGCTTTGCTGCTGTTGGAAGTCCTATCTTATTTCTTGGCTTCCTTGAGTGTACCTTCCTCTTTTTATTTGGTTTACGCCATTTGTAGGGCTGAAATTCATTCCTCAGCTTCACAGGTCCTTTCCCACTATAAACCATGACTTTTTGGGTGCTTGAGGTTATGCTTTGCTTTTCTAGCTTGTGTACTTTTCATTTAAATGTAATCAGCGACTGACCTAACAATTAACAGTGAGTTAATTGTTAATAAGTTTGTTGCTACTTTTATATTTTCAGCAAATGCTAAAAGGAATTTCATTTAAAACACAAGCCTCAGAAACTTTTTAAAAAACCCCTATAACACACTGAGCATCCTGTGCAATTAATGAAGATGCTGAAAATGCAACAGATGCATCCTGCGATCGCACTCTGATCAGGGATAACCAGGCTGAGCTGGTTTTCCAGCTCATGAATAAACAAAAAATCCAGTTCACGAGCACCCCCAGGCCTCTGGGAAGCTCATCCCAGGTGGGCTTTGAGGCACAAGCATCCACTTCAAGTAATTAAAGTAATTAGAGGTAGGAAAGGAGGGCAGAGGAGGCGGGGCAGCCTCACCTGGTGGGCAGCTTGACTCGCAGGTACCTGTCGACGGCGATGGCCAGCAGGGACAGGATGGAGGCGTTGCTGAACACCAGCAGCAGGCAGCACATGAAGAGGCAGCTGTAGGCGGGCATGGCCATGCCCAGGCTCACCACCACGGCCAGGGGCATCACCAGGAGCCCCACGGCGGCGTCGGCCAGCGCCAGCGACGCGATGAAGTAGAGCGTGGTGTTCTGGCGGGCCGCGTTCAGCCTCGCCGCCCAGATCACCAGGACGTTGCCCAGCGTGGCGACCAGGGCCACCAGGCACTCGGTGCCGATGTAAATCCCGTCCAGGCTGCTCAGGGCCAGGCTGCTGTTCTGCATCCTGAGCTCTGCAGCCGCGGAGGAAACGCGGGAGCGTCGGCGGCCACCGCGGGATGCTCGGCACCGCGCGCCCGCTGCGGGATTCTCCGACGTCCGCGCTCCGTGCTGAGGCACCCGGGCAGCAGCTGGGGGATCTGCAGGTATCTCAGCTGCCAGGAAGCATTCTGCTCTCTGCAGAGCCCTCCTGAAGCTCACTGCGTCCCTTCAGCAGCCTCGGCGCCTTGGGAAGCTCCTTGGGAGGGAGAACGCGTCCTTCCGCTGTCCTTCTTACCAGCAGCTTCCAAAGAAATAGTCTACAGGTTCCTCTTTCAAGCTGTTTAGAGGTGCAAAAACGTCAACAGCAGTTGCTGCAGAGCGGTCACTTATCAGTCCAGCTAATCTCTGTCACTGTCAGAGCTGAGGCAGCTCGGCCGTGGCGTGGTGAAGGGGGCTGCGTTTGAAAGCCAGAGGGTGAAGGTAAGGACAGGGAGAGGTCTGATGTACCAGCAGGGTGAAAACAGGCTTGACCTGGGGAAAAATGAATTCCCAATCAAATCAGAGCAGGCTAACGAGAAAGAAAAGCAAGTTGTAAAGGCAGAGGGGGGTGCTGGGGCAGGGGTTCCAGCCTGTGAGGCCGCCCTGGCTCAGCTGGAGCTGGAGAATGGAGGATGGAGCATGGAGGATGGAGCAGCCCCTGCACAGGGGGCTCGTGGATCTGCTCCAGCAGCCGATTTAACAGCTCTGGCCCTGCCCATGCCTTTTCCTCCAAAGGCAGGTGCTTTTCCGTGGGGACACAGTGTCCGAGGGCGATGCCACCGAGCCCGGCCGGGGCCAAACCGGGGGGGCTGCGCCCGGTACCCCCTGTTCCCACCAGGTTCCTGCCGGGGCAGGCACAAGGTGCTCTGATACTCTTCAGGTGCTTCCTCACCAGGCAGCATCTGTTTCCTGTCCTAAACAGGACAGAGCCAGGGCTGCTGGGACTCCTCTGTCGGCACAGGAGGATGAGCCTGTCCCTCTGCTGTCCCTGCCCCGCCTGAGCGCGGCTTTCCCCCTGCCCCGGGCTGCTGCGGGTGCCGCATCCCTCCCTCGGGCCCCGCATCCTCACTCGGGGCCCTTCTCCCGCTGCCCTCCCTCGCTCAGGAAACTCGGGCTGGGTTTTTCCAGCTGCCGAAGCCGCGGAGCCCTCCGTGCAGAGGAGCGGCTGGAGCGCCCAGCCCGAGGCGGGAGCGGGGCTGGAGCAGCAGCGCAGGTTTTGGTGCAGGTTTTGGTGCAGGTTTTGGTGCAGGTTTTGGTGCAGGCGAGGACTCCAAGGTGTGCTTTTGTCACCGAGCCGAGGCGGCAGAGCCCGCGGAGAGGAGCTCCAGGAGCTGGGATCAGAGTCCCGGGATGTCCCAGCGAGATGGGGTTAAAGCTTTGGGATCCCGGTGCCGAGCACTCGATGGTTTTGCCATTTAAAGGCTGTGCTCGTTTCTTGGATGGCTCCAGCGAAAGGCTTCCAGCTATTCCCGAGGGATCCTCCTACATCCTGGTGAGATAAGGATCAGGAAGGGAAGGTCTCTGCAATCTCAGCTGCGGCTTTGAGCACAGATTCCCTTTTCACTTTGGGGGCGGAGGGGCGGAGAACAAATTTGCCAGAAAAAAATTATGTCTAAGTGACACATACACACACACAAAAAAAAAATATATCCCACAACAATGATCTTATCCTGTGAGTCAACAACAGCCACGTCTGCCTTTGTTCTGGCGGGGCTGTGGGACAGCAGCAGGGAGGAGAGGGGACAGGGCAGCCTCTCCCAGGTGAGCCCCCCGAGGGCACCGGGGGGCTCGGGGGTCCCGGCTCACACAGGCCAGGCTGTCCCGGCCACAGCCACCCTCCCTGCCCCGGGACATCTGTGCCCCTCTTTCCTAACATCCCAGAGCTCCTGCTCCTGCGCCAGGAGGTGTGGAGGAGGTTTTTTCTGGATTTCAAAATGTGATGTTTACTTTATAGGAAAAAACCCCGAGCAACTCCTAAGCCAAGCAGTGGTGAGCTCTGTCCTGGCTCTCCCTGCCTGGGAAGGAAGTGAGGGGCAGGCAGAGAGAGGATGTGAGTGTGGAGCAGAATCACAGCTGGTGGCAGTGAGGGCTGCTGAATTATCAACCAGAACGAGAGGCTGGAGCCTGCCGTGGGGACAGCGTCCTGTCACTGTGCCTCAGTTTCCCCATCCATGGTAAAAGGGGGTTACTCTGGTCTACAAGAGCTGGACAGGAGCAGAACCCTTTTGGTTTCCCTCTGAAACTCCCATTTGGGATTTTTTTCCCTGCCTCTCCAATGGGGGCCCAGTGATGTTGGAAAACCTCTGCTGGCTTTTCTCAGAGGTGCAAAAACCTGAAGAAACCCCTCCTGTGGCACACAGAGCTGAGCTGAAAGGCAGAGCTCACTGTCCTTAGAACGCAGGGCTGGCTCCAAAGATGACTTCAGCTGCTGTCAAGAGCAAACTGTCAGCGGAGAATCAGACCTGGGAAGCTCTTCCCTTGCACATGCCGTTCCCTGAGCTCTGAGCTGTGGCTCTCGGGGCAGGGGGAGCTGTTCCTGCCGGTCCTGCCGAGCTCGGGTGTGCAGGGCCCGTGGGAGCAGCCGGGGCTGCCACACCAGTCCTGCCCAGTGCCAGGCTGGGCTTGGAAACTGCTCTGCTGGGCTCCCACCCGGCCGTGCCAGGCACAGCCAGGGCAGGGGGCCGGGACAGGGGCTGGGAGCGAGCAGATCTGGTGTGGTTTTAAAATTAACTGTGCTGCAGCTGGAGTTTTTTAGAGCTTTCTTTGGGTGTGGCTGTGGGGTGGGGGCAGAGCAGCTGGCACAGGACCCCGTTTGATGCCAGTCCCGCTCCTGGCCAGGGCAGTGATCCCTGCCAGCCTGGGGGAGCCGTGCCCGGGTTATCCCGGGTTATCCCGGGTTATCCAGCTCCTCCTGCCCGCAGCACCCGCGGCTGGCAGGGACTGAGCCCGGGCTGCTCTGCCTCGCTGGGAGCTGCAGCTGCGTGGAAGGTTCTGCTCCAGAGCTGCTTTCCCAGCCAGGCAGAGCCATCCCCATGGAGAGCCACCTCTAGTGTGAGGAGGGGAAATCACCTGGCTTTGGGTTTGGGTTTGTGTTTGTGTTTGTGTTTGGGTTTGTGTTTGGGTTTGTGTTTGGGTTTGGGTTTGGGTTTGTGTTTAGGTTTGGGTTTGGGTTTGTGTTTGGGTTTCACAGCCTCTGCCCGGCCCTGCCAGGCCCTGGCAGCTGACAGCAGATCCAGGATCCCACTGCAGGCTCCTCTGAGCGCAGCACAGAACTTTCCATCCTCGCTCTTCATTAGAGACTGGTTTAAAATTCCATGAAAATGGCATACAATAAATCCTGGGGAGATGAAAGGGAGGTTTGAGCTGGCAGGAGGCTCTTTAGAGAGGCTCTATTTACACAAATTGTCTGCCTGACAGGAGAGAAACTGTTTTGACATTTTATAAACTCTTCCACTGATAATTTTGCATCTCAGTACAGCAAGGCTGGGGGAGGCAGGACGGGGTGAAACAACAAAGCCAAGGCCCTGAGCTCCCTTCCCAGCTCTCATTTTTGAACACCAGCTAATTATTTAACTGCAAAGCACTGCAAAAGCAGCCTTTATTTGAAAAGAAAGGGAGGAAAGTGCCATTATCTCACCGATGAGCATCCTCAGGAGGGGACAATTCACCTGGCACAGGCAGCACCCACTGCCACTGCCCTGCCTGTCCCCGGGCTTGAGACCAGGGGCTGCAAAACCCACTCAGCAGCTTCTCCAAATCAGTTTGTCTCCAACAAGTGGGCACTGCCAGAGATCAGCTCTATCAACTACAATAAATGTATGTGCTTGATAAAGGATCACTGAGTTACTCTGGATTTTGAGTGTTTAGTGGCATCCCAGGCCGCAAATGTCCCAGATTAAATGAATGTTACCAGGGTATTTCCTAAGATTTTGGGTCATCCTGTGCAGGGCCAGGAGTTGGATTGGTGATCCTCGTGCTCCCTCCCAGCTCAGGATATTCTATAATTCTATTAATATCTTGCTGTAATTTATTTATGAATCATGACTCACTCTCTGACTGGCATTCATGGACTAATTCATCACTGTCAGCATGACTGAGGGGGAAGAGCTTATATTTCCTCTGGATATCTTTTAAGTGCTTTTTTCCTGCCTTTATTTCCCTAATCAAACCAAGATCTTATTTATAGTGCTGCCGTTTCTGTCTGGGTAAGCCCAGAGTGGCCCCAATGGCTTAACAGGATTTATTTCCTGCAGCTTTGCCCGGGGTACTGAGCAGAGGGATTTGGTCCTGTGGCTGCACTAATCCCCTCGCAGGTGGGAGCAGAGGATTTCCCCTGAGGAGCAGCAATTCCAAAGGGACAGATGAAACCCGCGGGCCCTTGGGGAGGGGAAAGGAGCTGGAGGCTCCAAACCAGAGAGGAGAGAAGCTCTTTAGGAAGGAAGCATTGTTTACACCTTTTTATTTTTAATGTATGTATATTTGGATCCAGCCTTTTCCATGATGGGTGTCAGAAATCAAGGCCTCTTTTGTTCTACAATTCACTCAGAGATGTTTTTTGGTTCCTTAGAGAAAAAAAATGAATTTATTTGTTTTTCCTTACAACAAAACACACACAGAGCTCTCATTGCTGTAGAAAACTGTTTTGTTAATGACACTTCTTGCCAGGATTGCTGCCCTGATTTGGGGGGAAATGAAGCATTGTGAAGCCCTTGCTGCAGGTCTTGGAGCCCCACCATGATTTTGGGGGGAAATAAAGCATTCCAAACCCCTTGCTGCAGGTCTTGGAGCCCCACCATGATTTTGGGGGGAAATAAAGCATTCCAAACCCCTTGCTGCAGGTCTTGGAGCCCCACCATGCTGCACCTGCAGTTTGCCCCTGGGATTTGTCTGAGGGAATCCCAGCCCTGCAGTGGAAGGGAACGGGAAGAGAGCGTGTGCCAGGTAAACATTGAACCCACAGGGCTGCTCCTGTGCCAGGGGCTGAGCTGTGCCCTGGTGCAGCCCTGCCAGGCACTGGGGTGGCTCTGCTGGGGTGGCACTGCTGGGGTGGCACTGCTGGGGTGGCACTGCTGGGATGGCACTGCGCTGGCACTGCTGGGGTGGCACTGCGCTGGCACTGCTGGGCTGGCACTACTGGGGTGGCACTGTGCTGGCACTGCTGGGGTGGCACCCCTGGGCTGGCACTGCTGGGGTGGCACTGCTGGGATGGCACCGCTGGGATGGCACTGCTGGGAATGGCTCTGCTGGGATGGCACCACTGGGATGGCACTGCTGCGCTGGCACTGCTGAGCTGGCACCGCTGGGATGGCACTCCTGGGCTGGCACTGCTGGGCTGGCACCGCTGGGCTGGCACCACTGGGATGGCACTGCTGGGGTGGCACTGCACTGGCACTGCTGGGCTGGCACTGCTGGGATGGCACTGCGCTGGCACTGCTGGGGTGACACTGCTGGGGTGGCACTGCTGGGGTGGCTCTGCTGGGATGGCACCACCGGGGTGGCACCCCTGGGCTGGCACCGCCCCGGCGGGCTCGCGTGGGAGCGGCACGGGGGAAGGACAGATAAAGTGTCATTGTTTCCATCTGCTCTGCCCCTCGTCACCTCCACTCCGACCCCAACACGCGGGGGATGAAAGTGCTGAGCTGGCCTTTGCTGCTCTGGCAGCGGGCAATGAAAACTCCGCCGGGCAGGGGCTCCCCCGCGGGGCTGGCACAGGGAGAGCCGGGACCGCCGGCAGCAGGGAGCTGCTGGGGTGCCCGGGGAGCTGCTGGGGTGCCCAGAGAGCTGCAGGGGTGCCCAGGGAGCTGCTGGGGTGCCCAAAGAGCTGCTGGGGTGCCCAAGTGGGGTGCCCAGGGAGCGGCTGGGATAGCCAGAGAGGTGCTGGGGTGCCCAAGGATCTGCCGGGGTGCCCGGGGAGCTGCTGGGGTGCCCGGGGAGCTGCTGGGGTGCCCGGGGAGCTGCTGGGGTGCCCGGGGAGCTGCTGGGGTGCCCGGGGAGCTGCTGGGGTGCCCGGGGAGCTGCTGGGGTGCCCGGGGAGCTGCTGGGGTGCCCGGGGAGCTGCTGGGGTGCCCGGGGAGCTGCTGGGGGGCCCAGGGAGCTGCTGGGGCAGGCACTGCCCAGCGCACGGCGGTGACAGGAGCCGTCGGGAGAAGCCGTCGGTCTGGAATGCAGCTCCTCACCACAACACACAGCCCCGGCAGTAAAACAAGCGATTAAATGCTCTGATACCTCTGCGGTTTCTGTAACTCTGGAAAGACAAGTGGAGATTTCTGTCATTAAGGTAACCTCCAGGGCCGGCCCCCACCAGCCCGGAGCTCAGCTCCCCGCCGGGTTTGTCAAAGGGGGGGCAGCTCCTGGCACCCCTTCTGTCTGTTTAGGGCAAAAGCGAGATCAGACAACTGCCCTCATCCCTGGCATGCTCGCTCCCTGGGAAAACAGCCCGGGAGCCTGATGCCAGCCCTGCCGGGGCTCCTCGTGGGCTCTGCCTGACGGGCAGCACCCAGCCCACACCGCTGGGCTTGTCCCCACAGCCCGTGTCCATGGGGTTTGTCCCCACACCCTGTGTCCATCAGGTTTGTCCCCACAGCCCGGGCTTGTCCCCACACCCCGCGTCCATCGGGTTTGTCCCCACAGCCCCGGGCTTGTCCCCACACCCCGTGTCCATGGGGTTTGTCCCCACTCCCCGTGTCCATCTCCGGTTTGTCCCCACAGCCCGTGTCCATCGGGTTTGTCCCCACACTCCTGGGCTTTGTCCTCACACCCCCGTGTCCTGCCGAGGTTTGTCCCCACACCCCTGGGCTTGTCCCCACACCCCATGTCCATGGGATTTGTCCCCACAGCCTGTGTCCATCTCGGGTTTGTCCCCACACCCCTGGGCTTGTCCCCACACCCCGTGTCCATCTCGTTTGTCCCCACACCCCGTGTCCCTGGGGTTTGTCCCCACTCCCCGTGTCCATCGGGTTTGTCCCCACACCCCATGTCTATCGGGTTTGTCCCCACACCCTGTGTCCATGGGATTTGTCCCCACACCCCGTGTCCCTGGGGTTTGTCCCCACTCCCCGTGTCCATCGGGTTTGTCCCCACACCCCGTGTCCTGCCGGGGTTTGTCCCCACACCCCCGTGTCCCTGGGGTTTGTCCCCACAGCCCGTGTCCCTGGGGTTTGTCCCCACAGCCCGTGTCCCTGGGGTTTGTCCCCACACCCCATGTCCATCTCGTTTGTCCCCACTCCCCATGTCCCTGGGGTTTGTCCCCACCCTGCTGTGCTCTCCGTGGCTCAGGTTTCCCCAGCCCTGCCAGCAGCGCTGAGGCAGCTCCAGCCCGTGAGGCACAGCCTCCCCTGCAGAAACCCATCTGCCGCACTTCCCCTCAGGTGCCGCTGCCATGCCTCTGCTCCCCCCTCGGCTGCGGGACGAGCTCCTTCAGACGCATCTGCTGCATTTGTGCAAACACTCTCTTCTCAAAGGCCAACAGAGGCAAGTGTTGGGAACCAAAGCACACCCAAACGTCTCGAGGATGGCGCTGGGATTCCAGCTGGGCTGCAGCCACGCACAGCAGGGCTCAGCTCCTGGGGAGATTCCAGCCCCACCAGCTCTGGGTGGCACAAGGAGACCCCTGTGTGCTGCCCGGGGGTCCCAGGGTGACCTGCCCGGGGGTCCCAGGGTGACCTGGCCGCCCCTGGGAGACACTGGCACCGCTGCCCCCTGCCCAGGGGGGAACAGGGCAGGGTGGGAGGCACACCAGGCCTTTCCCAGGCAGCTTCCAGCCAAAGCTTCTGAGTCACAGCAGGAGTGGAAGTGACTCATGAGGAGTCACTGAGGAGGCGACAGCTGACTGCAGGGTCGGGCTGTGACACTCGGCTGCCCGAAGGGACCCAGGGTGACAGCGCTGGGAGGGGAAGCTCAGCACTGGCTGTGAGCAGACTCAGGTGCCTCGTGCTCCCTCCCATTCAGCATTTGCTTTACTCCTTTCAGCCTTCCCCAAGGAAAATACCTGCTCTTCCCGAGAAAGGGGCTCAAAGCCAGGGCTATTCACTTGTGTTCAGGAAGCAATCAGAAAACAAAGAGTGCTGTCAAAAGTCTAAGTGTTACTGCAGTCATAATTACGGTGGAGCAGCTGTTAAAGGGAGCTGAGGAGCTGCTTTTGGACAAGCTCCTGATAGCCCCTGGAAGCAGAGGAATGAAGGTGCTGGAGCGTCTCCAAGGCTGGGGCATGATTAAATCCTCTTAGGGCAGCAGAGCAGCACTAATTGGAAACGCACATCTCCTCTCCAGGTACAGGTGAGTCGGGGCATGATTAAGTCCTCTTAGGACAGCAGAGCAGCACTAATTGGAAACGCACATCTCCTCTCCAGGTACAGGTGAGTCCATCATTCCCTCGCTGATGTCTTTACAAACGCTGTCCTGCAGCCCCGTGGCTGCTGTGCTGCTGGCCTGGGGCTGGGCTGGGGGCTGCAGGAGGGTCTGACCCCTGGCTGAGACTGCCACTGACCTGAGTGCAGCCACTCATTAACTGGGACAGGTAATGAAGGAGCTCCAGGGGTCTTACAGGGCTTCCAGAAGCTGATAGACAAATACCTGGATTGTTACTTTTACCTGCTAATCAAAAATTGCCCCTTGGCTACAGTACAGTCATTGTGTGACTATGTTTAAAGAAAACAAGTGTTGAAACCCCATGAAAGGAAACATGGGAAGGAGCACTTACTGAGTTAGACATTCTCCCATTTCAATATATATGACATTTAATTTCAAGGCAATGTTTGTCTCATTGTGTGGGTTCCACAAACCTCCAGTCAAAGGATGTCTCTGACTTCCTCATTTTAACTTTCATTTTATCTTTGTTTTTTTCTTTCCTTTCCCCCAGCTTGCCCATGCCCTACTGACTGGATTTTACAGGATAGAGGAGGAAAATGGCAGCTGCAGCTGCCCTAGAAATGGGTGCAAGCGGCTGGCAGGGCAGGGGGAGGTTTGGTACCCAGAGATGGAGGAGGCACACGGGGTGAGCGGGTGCCTGGCCCCACAGGAAGAGTTGGGTAATAGAAAATGTGTGGTTGCAGCTGCCTTTGAGCCGTGAGCGCAGCTTGTCTGCTGAAAGAACAACGCTTGTTGCTGCTCGTGTTGAGCCCTGCTGTCCCAGTTTTTCCTGCTCCAGACTGGGCTCTCCTGGCTGGGGCAGTGCCCGGAAAAGCCAGTCCGGGTTTCCCTTTGGGAACCTGCTGGAGCTCTGGCAGAGCCCTGCCTTGGGACCTTGGATCCCTCCCCGGACCCACAGCTCCCAGCTCATCTGCCTAATTACCTGGTAGCTGCACCCAGGCAGACAGTGGGCTTGGAACGAGCCTGCAGTGGGAGCAGGGACGGGCCTTCCAGGGAATCTGCTCTGGGAACAGGCTCAGGGCTCGCAGCTCTCCTGCCCTACGGAGCTTGGGGTGCTGGGCTGTGTTGAATGGTCCTTTCTGCTCAGATCCTGGCAAGGACAGTGTGGGAGGGGAGCTGTGAGCCCGGGGACCCTCAGCCAGGGCAGCTGCTGGCAGCCGTGTGGGTGCTCACTGTTAATTACATCATTAAGTCATTATTCATAATGATGCGCTGCGATCTCATCTGTAAAGAAAATATTATGCTTGCACTTCAAAGGCTTGTGTTGAGGTCTTTGAAACGAGCGTTTTTCTCTTGATTCTTCCCTGACTGGAGTTTAAAGAATGATTATTGGAAGTTTAGGGAGCACCAGCTCCTTCCTGGTGCAGCTTCAGTTCAGCTGCTGAGGAGAGGAGCAGGATGCAGTCAGCACCCTCACCTCTGAGAGCCAGAGCAAAAGGATAAAGTGTTATTAGCCTGCATGGTGTCAAACCCACTTTCATTTACTTCCAGCCCTCTGATTCTATCAGCCAGGAATCCAAGGTCATTATGCAATCACAAATTGTTTCTGAATTTCATTAAATCAGCAAATGGGCCTTAGCTACATATTTACATCGGCTGAACTTGTGATAATTTATCCAATTGGGCAATTATTGTTTTGGAATAAAAAAAAGTCCTGAGGGATTCTGCTTCATATTAATTTGCCTGCAGAAGACTCAGTGCAACCTCTGCAACTCAGCTGCAAAAGCAGGTGAAAAATTGCAATCCTGTTGCAGGTTCTGGGATAAATAATTGTTTTCCTTTCAGTCTTTTATATATATTTAGTTTTTCCATATAGCAGGAAAAGGGGAGTGAAATCTTGGGATAATTTAATATGAATGGATTTAGACTAAGAGTGTGGGAAAGAAGTTACTGTGGCCACTGCTGTTTTGTATAAATAGATGGGCTGTGATAAATGACATCACTTTTCAATAAAACTGCAGTGTGAAGGGCAGCTGGATTTCTCGGGCTGTGCCCAGGACATTCCAGGCCGTGTCCTGCGTGTGACAGGATGCAGAGGATCGATTCTCTTGGCCTCAGGACCCTGCTGAGCTGCTGAGCAGTGCAAAGCCTGCCTTGGGTTCAGCAGGTTCTGCCCCTCCGGGCAGGTGTCAGTGCTGTCACACCCTGGGGGCTCCCTGCAACACTGGGATTTGTTAGAAAAGGGAATGCACCCTGGGGGCTCCCTGCAACACTGGGATTTGTTAGAAAAGGGAATGCACCCGGGGACAGGCAAGGTGTGGACACGGGGTGTAACAGCCTGCTGACAGACTGGATTTGCTGAGGATGGGAGATAAGGAGGGGAGCAGCTCTGCTGAGGGGCTGCATCTGCCTGCCTGAAGGAGGGCAGGAATGGGGCTGGGAGGAATGGACATCCAGATTTATTCCCTGCTGGAGTCACTGGGAAAAGTGCTCTGATTTCAGCTGAACCTGGACCTGCTTCTCCTCTTCTGATCATTTCATAACCAGGTTCACATTCATCCAGATCTAATTTCGTGTACTTGCAAAGTCTGACTCAGCAATAAATGTTATCAGCTTCCACTCAAACCTGCAGAAAATGGGGGAAAAGAGTCACCCTTCCCAGAACACACACCACACAGGAGTTCTGTCTTGCTGAGTCAGGCCCTCAGTGTGCCTGGACCCTTATTGTTTTGAAACTTGGAAGATGGTCCACAAGCCATGAAGGAGATAAGTGTGTGATTCTTGGATACAATAAAACTCTTCAGTCAGTGCTCAGTGGGAAAAGCTGCAAATGTGTTGATATTTGGGGCAAAGCTTGTTAAAGCTTTAATTTCAAAGGAAATCTGGGGTAAAGCCTTGCAGAATGCTCAAACATTTCCATGTACGCCGAGCCTGTTAAAGGAATTGCATCCCTTGCAGGTTCTGCCCACAGGAATACGTTTTTACACACTTCTAAAACAGAAGTCACTGCTGATATTTCGTCCCTGCCTGTTTTCCAGACACAGCCTCATGTTTTTAAACACCGAGCCAGTAACTTCCTAAGTTCACAGATTTCACGATAACGTTTGTACTCTGAAGAAACAAGTTGCTGAACTGAGCATCCTTGAGGGCAGCTGCTTTTGCCAGCCCGAGTGTCCCAGTGTGCCCGAGCCTCTCGCTGCAGAGACGAGTGTGCAGATCCTTTGCTGACATCGCCCTGCCTCCAGCAATTCCCACCAAGCAGTGATTCACCTGCTCAGGTGGTCCCCAGGGAAGGAGACACCTCTTAAACCATAAAAACACCGTGCCCGAGCCTCTTGCTGCTGAGTCCTGCTGAGACGAGTGTGCAGATCCTTTGCTGACATCGCCCTGCCTCCAGCAATTCCCACCAAGCAGTGATTCACCTGCTCAGGTGGTCCCCAGGGAAGGAGACACCTCTTAAACCATAAAAACAGGGATTTACAGATCGCTATCAGCAGCCACAAATTGTACCTGGAAGCAAAATTCTGCGCTGTGCATTTATTTCTGCTGCACTCACAAAGCTGTGAGAGGGAGAACTGGAGCAGTTTCACTTACAGAGGGTGAGTGGGGACTCGCTGGGGGTTTTGGATAAGTCCATTTAATGTTTGTTTTCTCACCTGAACAGCCAGACAAGTAGTATTTAGCATTTTTGTTGGAGTTCTGGATGAAAGGCAGCAGGACTGCTAAAATATTGTTGCTGTAGCCTCAGACCTCAGCGAATGTGCTCGTGTTCCTGAAGTTTTGCAAGCAGTGGTGGAGGAGTGTGGGTGTGCTGCTGCTGCTGCTGCTGGCACCGTCCCCTGCAGCCTCACCAGCAGCATCCCCAGGGACAGCAGCTGCACTCCTGGTCCTGTCCCTGGTTATGAGAGGAGGTGACTGCTTGGAAACACGAGAGATCCCTCTGCACCTCATGGAGAGCCGGGCATTGCAGCCATGGAAGCCACTACAGCTCCTCCTGGGGTGTTTATACATTCTTAACGAGGGAAGAAAGGTCCTGAAATTTATTGACTGTTGACATTAGCTTTTCTGGAGTGTGCACTTCAGAGCTGAATTATAGTTGAAGTTGGGGCTGATGAAGCGAACTCCCAGATCTGTGACTGTGCTGGACTCTTGACCTGATCCTCCCTGTGTGGCTGCTGTCACTTACAAATCTCAGTGACAAAAATGCCATCGAGGACATTCATGCGCCGTTTCCTCTTCCCGCGTTCTGTCTGTTTCTCGTCATTTGCGTGTGTGTTTCACTTCCACGTCACAGTCCTTTCTTTTCATGCTTCTCTAAAGAAATAAACAAACCCCCCCACAGTTTGAAGTGTTGTGTTTCAGGAGAAGTTTTTGGAGGGGTGAAGGTGCTGTGGCGCTGGTCCTGAGCCCTGCGCTGTGGTAGTGCTCGGTGACCTCTTGGTGACTCTTGTCCTGTCCGGTGTGAGCGCTGCAGCATCATTTCCTATGGAAACACCCTCAGCGCGGTCACTGCTAGCTGTCCCCCCTTCCCATGGGGAAATTCCCCCCTATCCACCCTGCCCCTCCCTGAGGCCGCTCCCTCTCCTCCTGTCCCAGTTCCCTGGGATGAGACCCCAAATCCCCGCGGCTGTCCCCTCCTATCACGGAGCTGTGCAGAGCCACAAACTCCCCCCGAGCCTCCTTTTCTCCAGGCTGAGCCCCTTCCCAGCCGCTCCCGGAGCTCCAGCCCTTCCCAGCTCCGCTCCCTTCCCCGGACACGCTTCCTCCCCTCACGAGGGGCCCGGCCCGGCGGGAAGGCGCTGCCCGCTGCCGCTGGCTGCCCATTCCCGGCACGGAGCCGGCCCCGCCGCGAACCCCACACCTGCCCCGGCCTCCCGGAACTTTTGCCGGGCCCGTCCGTCCCCGCCCGCCCCGCTGGCTCCTCCCCGGGCCGCGAGGGCGGAGCGGACGCGGCGCCGCCGCCGCGCAGAGCAGCAGCAGCGGCCGCGGCAGCAGCCGAGCCCGAGCGCCCCGTCCCGCCCGGCCGGTCCCGTCCCAGCCCCGCCGGACATCCATCTTGTGCGGGCTGCGCGCAGCCGGGGCTGTCGCCGAGCTCGGCGGAATTGTTGCGGTGTTGCTGCGGTCAGGTGTGTGCGGGGCGGCCCGCGCTCGCTGCTCCCGCCGTGGGAAGGGGCGCAGGGGCTCGTGCGGGCCCGGGGGGCACCGGGGCTGAAGGGACAGCGGGGCTGCAGGCACGGACGGTGGGCTGGCACCGGGCACGGCAGGACGAGGGACGCGCTGCGTGAGCCGCTCCGCTTCGCCGGCCCGGGTGGGCGGCAGGAGGTTCGGGCAGGTGGGACAAGCCAAGGGGGAGAGCCCCCCGTGAGCCACGTGGAGCAGCGGGCTGGCCTTCCTCATCCAGCTGGCCCTCCTCATCCTCCGGCTCATCCTCATCCTCTGGCTCATCCTCACCCTCCAGTCCATCCTCATCCTCCGGTCCATCCTCATCCTCCCAGCCCATCGTCATCCTCCACTCCCAAGGACTGGTTGTCTCACACCACCTCAGCTCTGAAAAGGTTTCTTGCACTTCCTTCGGTCGCTTTAAAGAGAAACTGTTCTGTGCGTAGGGAAAGTTTGGTGTTTAGGTACTTCTCGTTAATTGGTGTCTTTGCTTGCGGTGTTTGAGGTGCAGAAGGTGTGGGTTTGGTGCAGGGATTCCTGCGGAGCCTCCTCAGTGGGAGGGTTGGGGTTTGGACACAGCGAGCTAGTTCCGACTGACACAGAGCTGGAACTGGGTCTTGCTTTGCGCACAGCTTGGAAAGAGCTGCAAACAGGAAGGGCAAACCATGAAAACTCTGGGTTTTTTTCCTTTCAGTAGCTTAACAGGGGAGAGAATATTTCTTAAAATAGTCGTCTGACTTCAAAACGCCTGTCTGCCTTCGGAGTATTGTATCGGCACTCTGTAATTGCTCTTGTAATTCTCTCTGAGTAGTTGTGTTGCTCCCCGCAAAGAGACACCAGATTATTTGAAGAGTTGAGGAAAGCGTCTGTTCAGCTGACAGTGCCTGTCTGCTGTGAAATGTTTCACTGTTGTGATTTGTGTCATTGCTTTTTTCATGCTGAAATGGCGTGCCAGTAATTCTCCCTGGTGTAGCAGATCCTCGGATCTGAACGGGTTTTAATGCGGGAATTGTGAGACTTTCAGGAAGTGATGGATGAAGCTTGGAGAAACAGAAAATGGTGCGTTTGCAAAGCTCCGTGCCTTTAATGAGAAGTTATCCAAAACCAGGCAAGTTAAAGGGAAGTTCCAGATGGAGCACTCTTGCTTTTGTGGTCTCTGCAACTTTCTGAATTCACAGAAGCCATGTATTTCACAAGTACGCAATGCTGTCTGATTATTCTGACATCATTATCACGTTGCTATAGTGACTTCATTGCGCTGGGAATGCCATGTTCACATCCGGTTGCTATGGAAAAAAAATCAGTATCATAAATAAAAACATGTAATGTTCTGTTCATCCCTGTGGCAGGAAAAAAGGCATCGATTTATTGACTCGAGCGAAGACTGGCAGCATGTTCCAACAGGAGTTCTTAGTGCCAAGTCGCAAACTGGGAAATTGTCACTTGCCGTTCTCGGCAGATTGTCCCTCGCCTCGCTGTGTTGTGGCAGGTAGCAGAAGTTGTGAAATCCTGCTTGTGGAGTGGAGGGTGACAGAGCGTCTGTCGTTCTTCAAGGTGGAGCCGGCAGGAAGTGCTGTGCTCGCGCCGCTTCTAAAAATAATCTGTTTTCGTGCGCAGCGCCGCTGCCCGCTCCAGAGCAGCTCCTCTCCTGCCCGCCGAGCCTGGGGATGCCCAGGGGGACCTCGGTGCCCGGCGCTGTCCCACCCTCGCTGTCACCCCGGGGCTCCCAGCTCCCTGCCCTCACGTGTGCTGCCTCTGCTTTTAGGGTAAGTAGCTTTGCTGGAGGTTTGAGAGGATCTCCTGCCGGACGGGCCGAGTTGTAAGTCCGGTGGCAGGTTAATGCTTTTGTTTGGAGGCTCGTGTTTACGCAGAGCGTCGGAACGGTTTGTGTTTGAAAGCGTAAGCTGCAAATACACAGGCATGGGTTATTAGTGATGCATTTCGTGGCTGCTCAGCCAGTCTGAGGACTGTTCTTAAAAAAACTGAGAAGTAATTAAATGGCAGGAGGGTAACGTGTGGATGTGCTTGAACATTAAAGTTTTAATTGTATATTGAATCATCGTCCTGGGCATAAACAACTCCAAGCATTTGTTTGTACTTTATATTGCAGTGCTTTTTCTTGTGCCCTGCACGTGCACGGCTCGCTCGGTGGCACTTTGAACTCGTGCTCGGTGTTTAGAGAACAGATTGCTTCTGTGCAGCTCTGCGCGCTAAAAAAAAATGGTCTTCAAGAGGAATCCTAATGCTCTGACAACAGGAACCTGTTATCTGTTTTCCTAGAGAAAACAAAGTGTATCTTTTGAACATACATAAGTTCAAACCTTTAGGCTTTATATTTGAAGTGTTTTTTTCTGGGTAGCTGTTTGAAGTTCAGAATTATCCTTGATCCAGTGTTACTTTCAGCCTTGCCAAAATCAGCTTAGCTGGCTCTGGCTGTGGATCCTGATCAAAACTTTTGGGTTTTAGGGTAATATGGGAAACGTGCTATTTTATCACTTTCTTTTCATTTCTGATGAGCCACATTAATGTTGAACATCAGTCACTTCTTATAACTTTGTGTATTTAATTCTGCAGAAGCAGATTCAAGAGAGACACAACTTTTAAAACTTGGTCATGTCCCAGGGTGCTGTTTGGATTTTTTGGCCTTGATTTTGGGGGTTGTTGGGTTATTTTTTGAAGATGAGGTAGTGAGGATGGTGGTTAAAGTATAGCCTCAGTTCATTTTATGTTGAGCGCTGAAGTAGTTATTTATTTTCTTTTACTCTTTTATTTAATAGTTAATTGGAAATTAAACAGAATTTTAATGAAAGCATCTTCTTAAAAGGGTGCTTGTAAATCCCAGGGTGAAATTTTCCTGTAGGCATTTGTGTTTGCTCTTCAGGAAAGCTGCTGCTGCTGGAAACATGACACCTAATGGCAGAGATAAGCAAGGATGTCCCAAAGTCTTCTGAAAGAGCTGTTGGTCTTGCTGAGCTCTCTTCCTTGGTCCAGCCTGTCTTGCTCAGATGTTGGAACTTGTGTGAGGTGTAAACAGTCCTGCTCCATCCTTCCCCTGGGCTCCCTGCAGGTCCTGGAAGGCAGAATCAAGCTCAAGTCCTGGAAGGCAGAATCAAGCTCAGGTCCTGGAAGGCAGAATCAAGCTCAGGTCCTGGAAGGCAGAATCAAGCTCAGGACGTTTCAGTTAGTGGGAGTGGTGGGATGGAGCCGCAGTGGGTTACTTCCCCCCTGGGAGGTGAGGAAGGCAAGGCAGAGACTGAATCCTCTGCTTCCCACTGTGGAACCTTTATTGCTGAGCACTCCTGGAAGCAAGAGCCCAGTGGGAATCCAGCTGGTGCAGTTCAGTGTCTCCAGCAGGAGTGAAAAACCATCTGTGCTGGCTGAGTGAAGACCAGAGAAATGCTGAGGAAGGATTAAAGTAGGTGTGAAGAAGATACACCTTAATTGTGCCAGTACCACTGCTGCTGGAGGGAAGGAGTTGAGGAGAGAAGAGGAAGCTGCAGTTCCTGGCACGTGTGACCCAGGGCAGTGTCCTGCAGCCTCGTGCTGCAGCAGGGCTGCTGTGGGCACTCTGCTTGCAGTGGGTTACTCCCCACCAGGAGGTGAGGAAGGCGAGGCAGAGACTGAATCCTCTGCTTCCCACTGTGGAACCTTTATTGCTGAGCACTCCTGGAAGCAAGAGCCCAGTGGGAATCCAGCTGGTGCAGTTCAGTGTCTCCAGCAGGAGTGAAAAACCATCTGTGCTGGCTGAGTGAAGACCAGAGAAATGCTGAGGAAGGATTAAAGTAGGTGTGAAGAAGATACACCTTACTTGTGCCAGTACCACTGCTGCTGGAGGGAAGGAGTTGAGGAGAGAAGAGGAAGCTGCAGTTCCTGGCACGTGTGACCCAGGGCAGTGTCCTGCAGCCTCGTGCTGCAGCAGGGCTGCTGTGGGCACTCTGCTGGGCCCGGGACAGCTGGCAGGAGTGTGACCTGTGCCTCATTCTGGCTGCCAGAAGAGTACCAGCTAGGTGACATTTGGTCTCAGAGGTACCAGCTTGTTATTTTCCAGGGCCAGCCTGTGTTTGTGAGAGTTACCTGGAGCTGCCTCTCTGTTGTGGCAGATTGAGGGTCTCTGCTGGTTGTTTTTCAGCTGGCTGTGTGTGCTGGTGCCTGTTGACATCCTCTGTGAGCTGGTTTGACATGTCTGACTGAAACCCTTCAGAGCTAAATGGCTCATTATGAGAAGCTTCCTGTTATTTCCTGTGATAGCATAATTTTGTTAATTAATGCCTGTTTTCTGAGCTCCCCTCTGAAGAAAAGGGGACCCAGTGACAGGCAGAGCTTCAGTCAGGACACAGCTGGGCCTGCTCAGCTCTTGGTACCTGGATTTTACATTGAAGCACTCTGTGCTGCACCTCTGGTGCTGTTTCACTCCCAGGTTTGCTGTGAAACAAGTTTTGATCTGCAGAGGGACAGAACTGGTTACTGAGAGATCACTTCTTCCCTTGCAAATACTGCAGTAATGAAGGCTGTGTAGAGAAATCCATTTAACAATATTAAAATGAGGAGGCTGTGGGAAGAAGGGTGGTGCTCAAGGAGGAGGCACCGAGCGTTACATTCCTGATCAGAAATGGTGTGTTTAAACTTAAATTGCATTCATGTGCTGTGGGAAGGTCCTGAGGGGTGTGGGGGAGAAAATGGGACACCAGAACACTTCCCTCACTGGATCTGCAGTCATTTTGGGTCAGTACCTGCAGTGCTGCAGGCTGTGCTCAGAGCCTTGTGGCAGGCAGCTCACCTGGGTGCAGGTGAGTTCAGAGCTGCCTCTTTCTGTTTCTCCTGTGCAGCAGAGCCCAGGGCAGGGCTGGGGCTCCTTCTCAGCCTCTCAGCTGCTGGAGCAGGTCGGGTGGCTCTGCTGAACCCTGCCGTGGCCACGTAAAGACTGTGTTTTGATGTTTTGATGTGTGCTCTGCTCCCTGCTGCGAGTGCTGGGGCAGGGTTTGGGATTGGGAAATACCTGCTATACCTGAACAGGCACTTCCTCACTGCAGCTGCAGCAGCTTCACCTGAGCCCAGGGAAAGGCATGGATTGGATGTTTTTGGGTTCAGAAGTCCAGATGCTGACAGAAGCAGACTTGGTATGCTTTGGAAACTGCTGGTTGCTTTCTTTTGATGAACAGAATCATCAGTCTGAGGGGGAATCTGACCCTGCACTGGGCTTTTATACCAGGGGAGAAACAGGTAACAGGCCAAAGAGCCAAAAAGGAATCTCCAGGGCTGCTCACAGCCCGTGGCTGCACGTGGTTGACTTGGCTCTTTCACCTATTTGACTTTGTTTAACTTAAAATGTGGGGAGCCAGGCAATGGCAGTCCTGTTGAGCAGGTGGCCCAAAGCATTGTGGTTTGCTGTTTATTGTGAATATTGATAAGATGGAAAATACTTAAATCCATCTGGGGGCACTGAAGCAAGAGGTCTGGATGTGCCCACAGCAGTGGCTGTGTTGGGGCTGAAACAAATCTTTATTCATCGCTTCAGCGAGGCAAAAAGCGCTCAGAAATGTGCTCAATGTAACAAGCAGGGTGAGCATTGCTGTGATAGGTGATCGTTGCTTTGTCAGAACTCTGCTTTTTGGGAATGTTCTGCACCTGGGAGTGTGTTTGTCAATGGGCTGTGTTGCATAACTGCTGCTTGCTGGAGCATTGCAGGAAAGCAGACACTTGCATTCCCCTTGTCAATGACTGCGGATTCAAGGCTGGCTGGAATGTTTTTGGGGGTTTTTTTTTAGCAGAAATATTTGTTGGATTCAACGATGTTGTGTTCTGCAGTGTTCTAATACTGCAAAAATGTGAACTTGTCATGTTTAAGTCAGATTATTGCGTGTGAGCTGAGGGCAGTGCAGTCTGCTCCTGATGGATCCGAGCATCGCTGGCTGCAGCTGGGGCTGCTCCTGCCCTGCCAGGAAAGCTGTGCAGGTTTGTGTCCAAGGGAAGAATCTGGGTGGAATCAGGCATCTCCCACATTTTCAGCTGGAAATAGACCCTTAATCTGGGAAGCAGCGAGGACGTGGGAGGAGCACTTCAGCTGGATGCATTGGATGCAGTGCCTTTTATGTTGTATTTTTATGCAATATTCTTTTCTCTCATGCAAATAAACTTGAAGTTGTAGGGAGGGGCAGCTGGGAAGAGGAAAACTTTCATTACAGACAGCTGACATGCAGAATAATATCTTTTTATGTGCCACTCACCACGTGATAGTTAAAAGTAACTCATAGTTCACTGGGTAAGGCTATTTCTGGTGCAATTCTCCTTTTTTTGTGTAACAGTCTCATTCCAGCACATCTTGCTTTACCCTGAGATTTGATGTTTTTGTCAGTCCTGTGCTGAGTAACAGTTTCTGGGTATCAGGCCTGAAGAACAGAAAACTTGCTGGATTTCTGAAGTAAATATGGGTGAAGATAAAATAAATTTAGCCAATTGTTGCTTTCTGCTTTAGATTATAACGCTAATTGTAGCTGAAAATAACATTCAGATTAAAGATACAGACTGAAGTGGTTCCAGACAGCCTTTCTCATGAAATATTTATGCATTTAGGGCTTTTAACTCATCAGATCACTTATGAAGTTGTGGAGGTTACAATATTATTATGGCTTTGCCTTGTTTTGTGAATACTCTGCATTGGCGTATTGATCACTAGAATGCAGTCAGGGCTTTTTCAGGAATCCTGTTTGAAACGATCAAACAGCTGTTGTCATGCTCCAGGGCACTTTCCTCGGCGGTGTGATTCTGAGAAAGTGGGTCTTGTCCTTTTTTCTGTAATTCCAGTATTTGCAGCCTCTGTTAAATGAAGTGTTTGCCCAAGCCCTTGTCATAAGCACAATATCGAGTCCAAATCCATTTAGCAGCAGGGCAGAGTGGGCTCAGCAGGTGTCAGAAGGATGAAGCTGTGTCTGCAGAGCTGGGCTGCTGTAACTTCCTTCCCCTGTCCTTTCCGTGCTCCACATCCACTGCGTCTCTGTGGCTGGGAGTTGATTTAGGAGCTCTTTAAAACCAGTGCTGGTGGTGCTGTGCTGAGGGCCTGGGTTGGGCTGGTGCTCTCTTTGCAGATTTACTCCCGAAAAAACAAATGGGTGGAAGTTTTAACTTTGGAGGAAAGTGTTCTCAGCACGGGGAAGGCACAGAACTTGTGGAGATGGAGTTGACACTCAGGTGAAGTGTGCTGTGTTCCCAGTCCTGCAGAGAGCAGAACCCGTCCCCAGGCCGTGTGTTTGACAAATTTACATCTTAACGTATGAGAGATGATTTTTTTTTTCCTTTTACCCTACCTCTTATCATTTCAAAGGCACATCCTAAAATAAGACTCTCTTGGTTGCTGTTTGAGCAGAGCTGATGAGGTGGAGGGAAGGAGTGGCTGCTGCCAGTGCTGCTCAGGGTAGGATGTGTCCTCCCTTCCCTGTGAGGCAAAGCCAGCCCCTCTGCTGCCAGCTGCCCCAGCCCTGGGCTTGCTGCTGTTTAAAGGCAGCTGGAGAATTGTCTATTTTGGTTGTAATCAAGCTTGACCTATAAATACTGAAATGGCTCCTGTGAAACTGATTGAACTATCAGAGCTGTTTCCTTTAATGGCACCTTTTATTCACCAGAAAGGAAATTCCAGGATGAATTGTCAAAGGAGTTTTGCCCTTTTAAGCAGGTTCAGGAGGATTAAAAAACTTCAGAGAAGCCCTGGTGCAGAGGCCAGGTCTGGTAGTGGTTTGGTTAAAAGCCCACTGGCCTCGAAGCTCTCGCTCTGGCACTGAAGTGTTAATAACTGTTTGAATATTCCTTCAGTTAAAACCTTCACACAGAAGAAAGTTTCATTTTTGCTGTAGAAGAAAATTCAGTTTCCACCCCCACTCTGCCCCAAGGTTCCAGGAAGCAGCATTAAGGGGCTGAGCTAAATACTGAAGGATTAAGCACCACATTAAATAACTTAATTTCTTTACGAAACGCAATGAAACTGTTGCTTTCCCCTCTATTTGAAGTTAATTCTGTGCACTCAACTGCTATTCAGGTTCCTATCAAGCCTTGAAATCTGCCATGAAAGGCATTGAGGAGGTGCAGCCCTACTTGGCAGTGCTAGAACACATCCGTTGTGAGCCGTGTTCGAGTCCTCGTTACATGGATACTCATTGCTCTAGGGGGTTTATTTAAACTGATAAACAAATGTAGTATTAATAAGTGGCCATATGGTCAGTGGGGCTTTTCATTCTGGAAATTGTTGTTAAAAGAGGCGTTTAATGAGCGGCGGTTGCGTGGGAATGGGGGGGTTGGTTCCTTGTGGCTGCCACACGCCAGGCAAGTGAAAATCTCTGGGCTGCACATGCAAAGCTGACCTTTAGAACGGGCTGCACGGTCAGATCCAGTGTACAAACACACAGGTTATTGCAGCTGTGCCAGGGAGATTTAAAGAATCTCAGTGTTTTCTGGGGTTTGTGAGTTAGCCCGGTCTCCTGAGGAACTGGGATGTGCCCCGTGTTTAGAGGCTTGGTGTTAGTCTTAGGATTTATCACTGGTGGGTGTAAATCACAGAATCGTGGAATGGTTTGGCTTGGAATGACCTTAAAGCCCATCCAGTGCCACGGGCAGGGACACCTTCCCCTGTCCCAGTGCTCCAGGATCCAGGGGCAGCCACAGCCTCCCCATGCCAGGCCTCAGTACCCTCTGAGTAAAGACTTTCTTCCCAATACTTCATCTTAACCTACCCAGTGTCAGTTTGAAATACATGGGGAGAGCAGTTTGAACCTCTCCAGTTTTATTGAGGAGTTTCAAAGAACCCTTAGTGGCCTGGGAGCTTCGTGTCTCCATGATATTTTTTATGCTGGAGACCAAGTAAGCTAAACTGGGCTTTATGGCCAATGTCTCGTCACCACTACTGCAGAAATGAAATAATTAAAGTGCAAGCTGAAATTTCAGTGGCAATCTATCTACCTCATGTCACTTATTTACTCTTAATTATATAAACCAGGAAGAGTAGTGGCGAATGTTGCCAAGCTACTATCAGCACAACAAATTTTTCCTTCCAAGTAGAACACGGTTGGTCTTTTGCTACGACTGAGCCTCCTCGGGTCTGTGTGGAATTTAATCTGTTTTATAAAAGGTCAGGATATTTTTTCCACTAAAGGAAATGGAGAGGAATGAAAAACTTTATAGGGCTTAAAAATCAGTGGCAAGTTGTGGATGTGATAGGCAGCAAATGGAGGAAGTCCCCTGAAGGGCTGCTGTGTCTAATGGCGATGCCCTTTAATGTTTACGTGTTTGGCTGATGAGGAAGGGGGAAAGGAAGTGGTTTTTTCATTTTTTTTCTTCCAAAAAAAGCTATGGAGAACTCCTGAATGGTGTAAAGCCCTCTGCTGAGCTGCTCCAGTGGGGCTAGACGGAAACGGAGAAATGGCAAATGCGGCCGTGGTGTTGCTTGGGAGGACCTGTGACCTCACAATCCCTGCTATCAAGCTGGTAGTTTGATAAGATGTTAGTAAGGAGCAAAGTTAGTGTTTCAGTGTCACGTCAGGAAGTGAGCAAGGTGTGTTTGCCCTCGGTGTGCCCGGTGAGGCGGCTGTGCCCTGCCTGCGGCTCTCGCTGCGTGCCGCAGTCCGGCCGGAGGGAGCTGCCAGCTCCAGCCCCTGACGTAGGGCTTTGTTCTAATTTGGGGATGCAGTGTGTGTTGGGCTTTGAGTTGTGCTGCTGGCTTCCTTTCCCCTGCCTTTGTCTGGCTGGCACACGGCCCTAGCAACTTTCTGCAAGTGCAGACCAATAGGACAAAAAATAAATTAGCCGTTTCAGCATGGCAGGCTTTAGCTGCCCAGAGCCCTTGTTCCTTGCCTGGAGAGCTTCTACAGCAAAGCAATTTCCAATGAATAATTAGGCAGTCGCTTCCATAGAAGTTAACATTATGTTATTTGAAATTGCAGGTTCAGCATGAAGCTGATTGCACAAAAGATTACAGGCTGAGGAGGATCAATCCCAGAGTGTTTGTGCACAAAACGACTGTTTCCAGTGACAGAATTATTGCTGTTTTCCAAGGAGTTTGTCTCTCTGCCGTGTTTGTGTGGGCTGCAGTTAATTTGCTGAAAGCTCCAGCTCAGCACAAGGCTGGAGTCGGAAGGGCTCTGTTGCTGGAGGACTTTACTCTTCGCCCAGCCCTTTATGGCCCTGGCTCAGGAGCCTCCCAGTGCTCCAGGAGGATGTGGAGTGATGCAGAAAGTGGTGGTTGGGATGTGGCTCTGAGGAGCACACCCCTGGGCCGGGAGCTTTTGGGGATGGATGCAAGGTTTGAATGCTGCTCTCTTGCCCTTTCTGATGGAACTCCTCAGAGGACACCTCTGGCCAGTGTCTTCTCCTGTGTTCTCACACACCTGTTTGCTTATTTGGCTTGTCACCAGCTTTATTTTCTGGGTGTGCTTCTTGCTGTGTCTTTTTGGGGTTATTTGTTACCTGAAAAACAGGAGGAAAATATATTTACACTTGGATTACTGATGATTTGGACAAGGGACAGCCCTGTATGTTCCAGTGTCAGGAATGCACCTCAGTGGGGTCCTGACTCATCCTAGAGCAAGCTTGTGCATAGCTAATTACACATTTGCTGCCTTGATTGGTATTTGATTTGGTGCTGAGAGCAGTCAGTGGAAATGATAATGATTTTGGTGTTAAAATTACAAAACTGAGGCTGAAATTCCTGCCACAAATGATAAAATGTTACCTCTTATGTAATGTTAATACCTAAAACACACTTACTTTGGTGTCAGTGATAATGAGTAAGAAAATAAATGCAGAGTCTGTGAACGGAAGTTTGCCAAACTGTGCTTTTGATGTCACATTCAAGTCCTGCTTTCTGCTTAGTCTGGTCTTTTAGTCTTTTGTTTTTCTCTTCCCTCTCATTTTTCTGGTGGCCTCAGGAAAGGTGGAGGAGGTTTTCCCTGTACCCTAAAGCCAGGGAGTTCAACTGCCTGGGAGAAGGGGCTCCTTTTGTGAACATGTGAGTCCATGGCAGTGATTTTATTAATTAAACAGACTCCTTGCTAACTAGCAGGGTAATCTATGGCAGTGTTGGCCTTGCTGCTGTTCAGGGGCAGTGTCTGCTAACAAGCTGTGGGATTTCCAGCCAAGCCCCCTTTCCTTTGGGATGCACATCCCTGTTCCCAGCTCTGGAACCACTGTGTCATCGACGACAGCTTTGGTGAGCATTAGGGAAGTATTTCATGTGCTTTTGGCTTCGTTGAGTAATTTAATACCTCAGAACATGGTTGGAACAAATTTGGGAGCAGGTGCTGAGTGGAGCTGTCCCTGGGCAGAGCTGAACAGCAGCAGGGCTGCTCCAAGCCACGGGGAGATCCTTGGCCTGGTGTTTCCAGCCTTTGCTGCTGCATCATTCTCTCTGTTTGTTTGGGTTCTTTTTTTTACTGTGGAGGGAATCTGTCAGTTTAAGTGTGGTTTTGATGGCTGTAAATCTTCCCCTTGCAGAAGTGCTGGGTTTGGGTTTGTTTTGCCAACATGGCTCTGAGTAATGGAGGGATTTTGGTAGAGTGTTGAGCAATGTTTAGTTGACACTTTTAAAAAAAGAAAATCCACTCCTTTGCATGGCCTAGTTTATAGTAACTGAGAAAAACTGGCACGGAGAACATTTACAAGTCGAAAATTAAACAGGTTTGTTTATAGTAGCCACGATTCAGTATTGAACTGCCAGGATAAAAATAACCAGGACGCGTGGCTGCAGCATCCCAGGAATCTGCTCTCATTTGGGAAGTGGGAAGGGCATGGCCACAGGGGTGGCACAGCCAGCCTTGAGTGGAGGTGCTGGAGTTCAGAGACATCTGTGCTTCTCTCCCAATGTGCACGGTGCTGACGCCTCTTTTCCCTTGGAAACGTTCAATATTCCGATTCCCGCTGGTGAAAATCAGAGAAAGGGAGGTGCCAGTGATGAGCAAGCAAGGAGTGACTCTCTTTTTCCTTCCTTAGAGCCAGGTGAGTGGCCCTTGCTCCCTGCCTCTCTCTCTCAGCCAGGGACATCTCTTCCACCCCAGCACATCTTCCTGGGGCAGAGCAGGGCAGGGCCCTCAGTGCTGTGGGTGCAGAAGCTGCACCTCGAGAGGCCATCTCACACTGCCTCTAGGAACTGATGCTGTGGTTTCTGTGCTGCTCCTTTCCATGCCTCACTTCTTTCTGTTCCTTTTCTCTCACCCTCATTTAAACTCAGGCTGCGCTTTTTGGGTGCAGGGGCAGCTGGTGCTGCTGAGCCATCGCCTGTCTGCAGTGCTGGAGCTGGCACTGGCAGCACTTCAGGGAAAATCCCAAATGGTTGGGGTTGGAAGGGACCTCAGAGCCCCTCCAGTGCCCCCCTGCCATGGCAGGGACACCTTCCCCTGTCCCAGCTGCTCCCAGCCCTGCCCAGCCTGGCCTTGGCACTGCCAGGGATCCAGGGGCAGCCCCAGCTGCTCTGGGCACCTGTGCCAGGGCCTGCCACCCTCCCAGGGAAGGATTTCTTCCCAATATCCCATCCATCCCTGCCCTCTAGACTCACTTTCTCTTGTACTTGGAAAAATATTTGACAAGGATTATGAGAGCTTCCGTTATCTGTTTCGAAACAATTTTGATTTCTGTGGCTCCAAGGTGACTCCAGAGCTGCTGAAAAGAAGTATTTTCAAAAAACCAGTATACTAGGTTTCCATTTAAACTTCCTGTGATTCCAGAGGAACAATTGATTCTTTTTTTTTATCCCTTGAAAAGAAAGGATGAAGTGCTGAACCTCTGAAAGCCAGGACTCTCCCTGTCAGGGCAGCAGGGTGTAGCCAGTGCTGTGATTCCTGTCTGAAGGATCAGCACTGCTGCTGCTCAGTGGTACTGAACAAAGGATTGTTGGAATGCTGGAAATGTTGGGGCATCTCAACATCTCAACATCTTCCTGGGGCTGGGGATGGTGTTGCTGGGAGTTGTTCTGATCCCCAGGACTGTCACAGAGTCCCAGAGTGGTTTGGGTTGGAAGGGACCTTAAAGCTCATCTTGTTCCAAGCCCTGCCACAAACCTGCTGGATTCCCTAAAATAATTGCACTTTGTAGGTGTTGCAGAACTCGGTGCAACCTCAAACATGGTTAGTTTGAGTTTGTCTTTTGTAAGTGAAGTCTTCCTTGGAGTGTTCTAGGGAGGGAAAGGCCACAGGAGCAGGGTGGTTTGCCTTAAGCACTACAGAGATGCTTCACAAATGCTGACACTTGAAAAACAATTCACTCTTTTTTTTAATTCTTCTTTTTTTCAGTTCCTTGTGGGGAGCCTGGAAGAACCTTCACTAGAGCTGCTAACACTGATGAGAGATCTTTTATGCCAAGGTAAGAGATTTTTACTGTTCTCATCGTATTTTAAATGACATTTCTGTGATAAGTGAAGTTCTTGCACTCGCTCTTTCAGTGCTATGCTTGCTTATTTTGGTTCATGCTTCTCTCTCCCCACTGCCTGAATTATAAACTTCTTGGTGAGCTGCTGAAACTTGAGAAACAGAAGCAGCTCGCTTTTGCATCAGGTTTCTGTCCTGGGGGCCCCAGGCCTGGTCCCCACTGCCCGTGCCCCGCTCCTGCCGCTGCCTGGGAAATACCCTCGAGTTCTGCTCCTTCCTGCTGCCTCAGCCCCGGGTTGCAGGAGGAGGAGGATGGCTGGTGCAGCGTGGAGGGTGCACAGGGGCTTGGCTGAGCAGAGGTGCAGTGAGTGGGGGCCACACTTGAGGCTGCAGCTTCAGCTGTGTTTGCATCCACCCGTGGTGCTGGCAGGGATGCTCTGCCTCTGCATGCTGGCACAGATATCCTGCAGCTTTCTCACCTCTCTGCCTGCTCCCTGGGCAGAGCCCTTCACTTTTCTGTCAGGGAGGAGCTGAGCAGCTGGGGGCTGCTGCTGTGAGTGGGTGAATGTCCATTTCTGCCTCTTCCTGGGCAGCGCTGGTGGCAGCAGCAGCAGAGATGCTCCTGGTAAAGAATCCAGAGCACAGCTGGATTCTGGTGGATCAGGTGTCTGATGGTGTAGAAGCAGAGTTTTTTGGTGATTACAGATGCAAGAACCCTCTGGTTTGTTACCCTGTGGGTGCTGGGGGTGCCCCTGCTTGTCCTGCTGGAGCTCAGGGCCCTGCCTGCCCAGAGGGAGCAGGAGCAAGGAGACACACTCAGCTGCAGCCTTAATTTTGCACCACAGCATTCTGAACTAATGAGACCAGTTTCACAACATTACAGTTAATTTTTTTCTACACTCTTTAGTGATCAGACTCTTCTCTTGACTCTAAAGGAACACTTGACACCCATAGTTCAGTTCCACTTGGAAATGGAGCTGTGGCTTTGCAGCATGTGACTCTACTACAGAGAGCTCTGGATGGAAATGAATGCTGCTGTGTCTGACTGTATTTAGGTGGGCTTCAACAGTTGCCAAATGAAAAGTTGGCTGGGATGCAGCATAGTAATTTCTTGAGCACTCTATTCATGTTGTATAAACAGATAACATTAACATACTTGTGAAAGAGCTACAAGATAATTAAGGCATGTGGGGTTTACAGTAATAAGGCTCGTGCCTTTCAGGATCTTGGTTTCCTGTTGCACCTGAAAAAAAAAAATCAGCAAATACTGTAGAGAAGAAATGAGAAGTTAGTCTTGTACTGCTCCCAGCTTAAACTTCCCCACAAGTATTTTCTACTATAAATAAGAAATGAAATAGTTCACAGCTAAATTTAACCCTTAGCTTGATTGCTTTCTGGGTTTTCTTTAGTGGAACTGACTGTGGGACTGTAGAGAAATTAAGACAAACTGGATCAATAAGTTGCATTTATGCTTTATAAAAAATGCATCAGCTTTTAATTTCTAGGGATTATCAAGGGGAAAAGAATTGTTAATTGGAATTCCCCTCTCCTTCCCATTCAAAATCATGATTTTTGAAAGAAAGGAAGTGAATGTTACTTCTCAGGGAAATGGTCAAGCAGAAGAGCTTACAGTTCCCAGAATTTAGCCAGGGCTGTTGTCAGTGTCCTGGAGTGCACAGACACTGCCTGCTCTGCTTTTAGGCAGTTTCTGGAAAACCCCTTTCAGTGTGACTTGATTTCACAAGTTGCAGTTAGGCAACTGCAGCTCACATGGGCTTCAGGAGTTGGAGAGAAGCCTCCTCCAGGTGCTTAAGATGATGGGCTGCACTGATGGCTTGAGCCTCGCTCCCTCTCCAGGGCTTGGAGGAGGGAAGGGCAGCTTGGCTGTGTGACTGCAGAGCTCAGCACAGGCAAGTCCTTCATTTCTGTCATTCTGGCTTAAGAATTAGTTTGAAATTGTGCTAAACTGAACACAGAAATCTGTGTCTCTCTCCAGCTGCACGTGGGATTTTCAGGTTTTTGTTTAAACCATACCTGGGTGACATCCAGCCCGTGGAACAGTCTGAGGTGGGCTGGTTGGGCAGGGTCCCTGCTCCCTGTTGGTCCCAGTTCAGCTCACACTGGGGATGGCTGAGCAGCAGCACATGGGGCTCCTCTTGACTCTCTTTTTCATCTTCCCCTTGGGAGTCCAGATGACAGAAGAGAACCTGGATTCAGTGATGACATAAACTCGAGACACAGCCTGCCAGGGAGTTGTCCACATTGCAAATCCACCCCCTGCTCTCCGCAGGCTCCTGATACATTTCTCTACCCAACTCCTTGGAAGTTCTCCTTTTCCAAGGCTGTAGCAGGGGAGCCCATAAATCCTGTGGCAGGGTTAGTTTGAAATGCCTGGAGCGTGGAGGCTGCCCAGGCTCCAAGTGCAGCCTTACTTGGGAAGGAAGCGCGTCCCTGCGGAAGGGGGCTCGGTGCTGAGCTCATTGTTTGCTGCAGGGACAGCCCAGCCTGGCTGCTCTGTAAACACGCTGTCAAGTGTTTATCACTGCCTTTGTCATTTGCCTTATTTGTCAGGGAATCTCGAGGAGCAGGAGAAGTTTGCTGCTGCTGCGTAGTGACTTGAGGGAGTTGCAAGATTTCCATAAAAAGGCAGAGTCTGTGCTGGGCGAGCAGAGAGCTCTGCCTTGGCAGCCGTGTGCTGGGCCTGACCTTTTCCAGAGAGAAAACACTGACCTAAATCCCTCCCTGCTGGGGGTGGAGGGGAGAAGGAAACCTCCTGACTTGCTTCTTTCTGATCTAATTTTCTTGTCCCGTGCTCCGGTTTGTGCCATGAAATGCTGAGGAAGCAGAGGACAGGCAGTGGCAGCTCGTGGTGCCTGGCACAGCCTCTGTGTCTGTCCCCTGGTGTGTCCATCCTCTTCCTCTCTGAGCGCTGCAGGACCCAGCTCTGGCCATTTCCTCCAACCTGGGGCTGTGTGTCCTTCTGAGCCTGAGTGTTCAGGTGGAAAGTGAAACCAGAGCTGCCAGTGAAGGCTGTCAGAGCCCTCTCCCTCTCAGGAGGATTGGGCGCAGGGGTGCTGCTGCTTTGAGGACAGTTCCCAGCTCTGTGCCTTAACTGCTCCTTCTCTCCTGCCTTGCAGGTCGCTCTCTGAACAGACCACACCATGCGTGAGTACAAGCTGGTGGTGCTTGGTTCAGGAGGTGTGGGCAAGTCCGCTCTGGTGAGTCTGGGGGGCAGCTCTGAGCCCCTCGCTGCACACCAGCTTCCTGGTGCTTTGGGGAGGTTGTGTGACTTCTGAATGTGCCAGGACTTCCACACAGCCACTGTGGCACTGCTGAGGAGGGGTGTCATGGTTCAGGAGAGGTGATTAATTGCCGGTAATTAGCGTGTCATGTCTGCTTCCTGCATGGGTGCTGTGCTGTACACGCTGAATATCTGTGAGCACTGCAAGCCCCAGCAGCAGTGGCACGGCAGAAATCTGGCTGGAATCAATCACAGAACTGGGGTTCAGCCCTGCACACCTCCAAGGCTGGGGGTTTTCCCTCCCCAGTGAGCAGCTGGGCTCAGAGCATCAGCCCTGAGGAGCATCCACAGCCCCTGCAGGGAGGGAGGAGCAGGCTGGTGGCACTTTGCTCTCCTGGAGTGCTTGTCTTGTTCCCAAGGAGAGCTTTACACAGCAGAGTTGATAGTAAAGCCCTGTGAGAGAGACTTGTGTCACCCATTTATCACTCACCAGTCAAGCAGCTCTCTCCAGCAGAGAGGCAAAGAACTGGTCAAGTGTGAGTTATCTACAACAAGGAACTGCAGTGTTCCTTGTCACAGGCATGATAATGGCTGAGCAGCCTTTCCTGTCCTGCCTCATTGTTTATTCTGCTGGTACAACCAGGTAGTAATCCTGGTAAATCACCTGCAGAATCCCAGTGAACAGGAGGAGAGATTATTCAGTTGTATATCAAATTTGATGCACTCTTCCAGCAATCCCATCCTAATCACTACAAGGTGTTTACAAGGTGTAGTTTTTGTACAAGCTCTGTTCTTCCACAGCAATGTAAGCAATCTGTATTACTTTTTCCTCCAGCACTTCCCTAATTATCTTAATTTTCTTACATAACACTGAAAGACTCACTTGGTGAAATGGGGCACTTAATAGTATGCTGCAAATAAAAATTACTCAGCATCTGACATATCTGAATTTCCTTCTCTGTGGTGTGAAGTCTGAGTGAACACCACCTTTTGAACAGCTGAAATGCAAATACTCACATAATCTGGTAAACAAAAGTTAAATTCTTTTTGACAGGCTGGGTGCTAAGTCAGCATATTTGGTCATTCACATGCAGCAATGATCCATTATGTTTATAGCAGCACGCAGTAATTGCCAATTAGCAGCTAGGAGTGGATAACATTTAGCTTTCACAGAGTCTGTGTACTTATTTACAAGCATTAGCAAGGAGAGGTTACAGGGTGGGATTTAAAACAATTTGGGGGTCACTTTAAATGTCATTCTTCCAACTGCACAAACTGACCTGTGCAACAAAGAGCCTGGTGTTCATTTCCAGCTCTGCCTGCTCTCGGGTGCAGATGACAACGTGGGGCTGTTCCCCTGCAGATCCTCCTTGTTTTAACCCTTCTGTGCCAGCATGCTGCTGCTGCTGCTTCTGGTAACAGCCATGGAGTAGCAGAAAACCTTCACAGCTGCAAAGCCGTGGTTGTTTAGCCACTTTTGTTTCCTGTGCAGCAGTTTTATCCATTTCTGAGGCTCAAACTCTCCTGGAGTGGCAGTGGGTGACACAGTTTACAAAGGTGCCCAGTGGTGCAAAGCCTTACAGAGAACTGGAAACTAAAGCTGGGCTGCACCACCCAAACAGAGAGAAACTTCTGAAAGTCTTGGATGTGCACAGAACCCAAAAGCAGCCCCAGATTTGCAGCTTCTCCCTTGACCTTTTATTTTCACCTATGACACATGCAGGTAAAGCCCACCAGACATGAAGAGTGTCACATGTCAGTCAGGTTGCCACACTCAGGGCTGCTTCCCAGAGGGGACAGATGTGACAGGGTTCACGTGGGAGCCCCTGGCACAGAGCTGCCTTCTCTGGGAGCAGCTGTGCCAGCCTGGCCCTGCAGAAATGCCAGGAGCCATCCCGAGCCCAGGCTGTGCCTGCAGCTCTGGCTGCTGGGGTTAATGCTGTGATCCACCTTCCCGGGGCTGGCTGGGAGGGTTTTGCTGTTACACTGGGACAGCTGCTCAGTGTGGCAAGAAAACCCTGGAGAAGCAGAGACTTCGTTCATTAGAGTGTAAAATGCATTTATTAAGTGATCTAGAACCATTTTGAAACAAGATAGTTGTGGCTTCTCAGACTTTCCTCACACATTTGCAGAATTTGTGTGTAAAACTTGTGAAAGGTTCAGCTGGCAAAAGACATTTGGTGTGTTTGTTGATTTCCAAGGGACAGAATTGAGTGCTGGGATCTCAGCTCTGTTCCACAAACGAACACCACCTTGTTTTACAAATAACAAATATCAAGGACCCTTCAGACACTGCTGTGCTGTTCTACTGCAGATGACTGGGGGTGAAAAGGAGAAAGGAGCTTTGCTGCCAGAGCAGGAGCAGGAAGGCTGTGTCCTGGCAGGAGGCAGGGCTGGGCTCTCAGGGATGCTCCCAGCTCAGTGACCAGGCAGGAGTGGAGCAGATGGGCTGGGAGGGAGTGAGTGAGCACGGGCTGAGGGCTCCTCCTGCAGCCCCCGTGCAGGCTGCACTGCTGCTCTGCTCTGGGGCTGCAGCTCTCTGCTGAATTGCACTGAAATGTGCATTTTCCACAGTGCCTGTGCTTCTGCTGAAGTCCCCAGGCCTCTGTACTTGGTGGTTTTTATCCTTCTGCAGTCACAGGCACTGGACTAAAGGCATTTTTGGGAGCATCCTCTTCTCTGAGACAAGCTGATGTGCAAAAAAAGTTCTGAAAGCATGCTTGAATAACGTGATTTCAACAGAAAAAACACACATTTTATTTTCAAAATTGAAATTTGATGTATTTTTCTCTGGTCCTCACTACTGAGCAGATTTGCTGTTGTTACTTTTCCTGAAATGCTTCTTGGTGAATGTTTCTGGTTGTGTTCAGCTCACTTAGGATTTTTTCCTTCCCTTCCTCCCCAGACTGTACAGTTCGTTCAGGGAATTTTTGTTGAAAAATATGACCCAACAATAGAAGATTCATACAGAAAGGTAAAGCACCGTGGTTTTTATTTCTTTCAAGTCTCCCAGAGGGTACAGAATTGCTGGGGCTGTTCGGGGTGCAGGGCTGGAGCTGCTGAGCAGAAGTGCTTGCAGGGTCCCTGGGCTGTTACGTAATCCCAGCACAGAGCTGCTTTCTTCCCTGGATGGATGTCAAGTGAGCCATTGTTTCACGGATTAGCAGAAATGTCAGCAGCATTAAAGGCACCAAAACATACACTAAAAACTTGTGACATTTGTGCCTGTGATAATTAAATTAAATTGTGGTCTGAGCTCTGCTGTTAAATTTACTTGACTTTCCTGGAATTACCCTTGTTAGATCCAAGACATTTCTCAGAGAGTGGAAGATTTGCAAAGTCTCACTGGGAGGGTCCTGAAATATTTTGCATTTTCTTCTCTTCCTTAGTCCCTTATCTTCGGGCAGCAAAGAAAAATTAAAGTTTTAAGGTGCTTTGATTTGTAAGAGTGGATTAAGTCCAGATATTTACAATCTCACTTAAGTTGAGATGTTTACAGTGAGCTGCTCGTTTAAGCCTTGCTAATGAAGGGAGTCCTGGAGCATGTGAGCTGACCCAAATGCCTGGCTTGGGGCATCATTAATCCTGTGGGAGCAGTGCTGTGCTTTGCTGAGAGCCCTTTGTGCAGAGGGCAGCAGGAGCTGGGCTTCCTCTTGCCTGTCCTGCTGCAGACAGTTCAGTCTGAGCTTCTGTTCCCCTTTTTCCCCAGCAAGTGGAAGTAGACTGTCAACAGTGTATGCTGGAGATCCTCGACACAGCAGGGACAGTAAGTGGCATTTCTTTGTCTAATTGCTGGGCAGTTCCTTCGTTGAGAGCAGTAATCCTGCCCCAGCAAAGGCAGGAGGTCGGCTGCAGTCACTGAATGAAGGGTTTTGTTAAATCACCTCTCCAGTGAGGGGGGTGCCTGGGGAGCTCTGTCCCAGTGCTGGGGCACAGAGCTGGGTGCCCCCTGTGCCACCCCCATGTCAGCACTGTGCTCTGGGAGCATTTTTAAGGGTTTGAACCATGGCCTTTGCAAGTGGCCAGCGTGCAGGGACACAGCCTGGCAGTGCCAGGCGAGGGGCTGCTCCCCAGCAGGTGCCACCAGCTGTGTGGGCAGCTCTCCTCAGCAGACCTGGCCCTGGCACCTCCTGGCACTGCCCTGCTGCTGGGGGAGCCTCCTGCTGTCCCTCCCAGTGTCACCTGCAGCTGGCACAGCCCTGGCCCCAAACAAACAAGCCCTGGGGGGGCTGGCAGCACGTCCCAGGCAGCTGGTGCTCCCTGGAAGTTGGTTTTATTGAGAAAGCCCTGGAATCCTCACCAGCAGGAGCAGGAGCTGTTGCTGTGTGGGTCTGGTAGAAGTCCTGGCCCTGCTGGGGCAGAGGCAGCCCTGAGCTGGCTTTGTCCACCCTGCTCTGGCATTTCAGTCTGGTTTTATTGCTGCTCTTCATCTTTTCCCCATTCTTCCAAGAGGCCCTTTATTAAGGGGAAGAAAGCACCAAAGGGAAAGAGAGTGTTAATGCTTTTATTCAATTTCCATGCTTCAGTGGGTTTCTGTGAGGGGTAAATATGTAAATCCATCTGCGTGGCACTGCGTTCTTGTCTCCAGTACAATAGAAGTATTCCTTTGCAACTGTTCATTAGCTGCATTCTCCGGCTAATTACTCTAAAAAATATTTGCTTGCAGGAGCAATTCACAGCCATGAGGGATCTGTACATGAAGAATGGGCAGGGGTTTGCACTAGTATATTCTATAACAGCACAGTCCACGTTTAACGACCTCCAGGACCTGCGGGAACAGATCCTACGGGTTAAGGACACTGAAGATGTGAGTAGAACACCTTTGGCTTTATTCTGCAAATGGTTAAGAAGCTTTGCTCTCAGAACCACTGCAGTATGTTTGCACACAAAGCTTCTTTCAGAGGATATCGTTGGGTAGTGCTGAGTGAGTTTTCTGAGCCTTGTAGTTTTCAGTGGTGTTGTTTGAGGCACAGCACCTGCTAGGGGACACAAACCAAAAACCAGATTTCCCCGTGTCCTGGAAGCCACAGTCCTCTGAAATGCTGGGAGTTGACTGAAAGTAACATTACTTAACCTTTTCTCCTTTAAACTCCTTTCCAGGATTTGCATTTTCTTCTTTCTCTGTGCTTTATTTCCCTCAGAGTTAGGGAGGAATAATGGTAAGGATGTTCTTGGTAGCTCTGCAGCTGTCTGGCACTGGAGACTGCCCCAGATGTGGGAAGGGGAAGTTCAAAGCTGTGGCAAAATCTGTCACACAGTGGCATGAACTAATCAAGGGCCTGACAGAGTCTTGGGTTGTTTTGGTTGTTTGGAGCTCTTTTTAAAGTAAGGACAGCAATCTGTGCCCTGAGCTGGGCAGCTGCATCCCTCAGCAGACACTGCTGCTTCCCTCTGGCCTCAGCAGCTGAGTGCTTGGTTCAAATGCCTTTCTTTGCTTTGTTGTTACCTGTTGAAGCCAAGCTTGAGAACCTTTTGAACGTTTAAGCTGAGCTAGGAAATATGCTCCTTTCTGTCTTTCATAGCAGAACATGTCTAAAGTCCCAGTACCTCAATCATTACATTGTCTGTACCTGGAAGAGTTTAAATTCCAATCTCCTACACCTAACAGTAAATGATCAAAGGTAGCTGCTCAACTATCCAAACTCCATTTTTGGATGAACCATTAATGCCCTCTGCAATAATCTTACACAGTTTCAGGTCTTTCAAACCTGTACTGCTTACTCATCTCAGTATCACTTTTTGCCCTATTTTTTCACATCTTCATACACTTCAGTTTTTTGCTGAACACGTTCATAACACATTTTCATGTTTCAGTATGAGAAAATTTCTCTTAACTGTCTAGAAAACTCTAAAGAACAGGATATTTACAATCTGAGCTGACAGAGCCTGTAGATCTGCTTTCAGATGAGCTTTTTTTGCATTTGCTTCATCTGTGCTGTGACTTCAGGTTCCTCATGTAATAAGGAAAATTTAGGTCTCAAAAATAAAAATATGATCATTCTCTAATGGGTATGGCTGGGAGTTTTAAAGAGAAAAATTAATCTTGAGTGTAGCTGTGTCAGGAAGAGACCACAAATATTAACACTGAAGCAGATTAGAAACACTCAGTGTGTTGTAAATTACCAAACGAATCGGGCAGTGATTTATTTCCCAGCTGGACAGGACTCGGGTTCTGCTCAAAGAACGAAATGTTTGAGGAAGTGGAGCGGGTGCACACCCTGCCAGCAGCTCTTTAGGGTTTTTCTGCTTCCCCTCGGTGTGGGGGAGCAGGAATGGGGCTGGGCTGTGGCACTCCCTGCTGCTGCCCTGCCTCAGCGTGTCCCAGCAGGGGACAGAGCCCCAGGCCAGCTGTGCCAGCCTGGGCTCTGCAGGGCACACAGCTGGGGCAGCCCCGGCAGCTCCTGGCACCCACTTGGGCTGCTAGGAGAGATTTTTGGGGTTCTGTTCCCTTCTTTAAGGTGTTACAGAATCCCAGAGAGGTTTGGGTTGGAAGGGTTCCTAAAGCTCATCTGTGGGCAGGGGCAGCTCCCAGTGCCCCAGGAGCTCCAGCCCCATCCCCCCCTGCATTTCCCCCCTGCATTTCCCCCCCTGCATTTCCCCCCCTGCATTTCCCCTCCCCAGTCTGAGAGCCACAGCAGACAGAGCTCCCTGAACATGACCTTGCTGATGGATCTCTCCTCCTGCTTGCTGCTCTGCAGGTTCCCATGATTCTGGTTGGCAATAAATGTGACCTGGAGGAAGAACGAGTCGTGGGCAAAGAGCAGGGGCAGAACTTAGCACGACAGTGGTGTAACTGTGCCTTTCTAGAATCGTCTGCAAAGTCGAAAATCAACGTAAATGAGGTAAGCAGCTCCTGTTGTGTGTGTTCCCAGCAGGAAGGAAGGTGGCTTTGAAGCAGCCTGGCTGTGTGAGCTGGGCAGCTCCAGGCTGCCCTGGCTTCCCAGCCTGGGAAGGGCTGCCTGCAGCGTGTGCCCCAAGGCTGTGCTCCCTTTTCTCTGCAGAGGCAGGGCCACTTCCCAGGCTGGTGTTTCCACAGCCTCTCCCAGGGCCGTGAACAGCAGAGGGCCCTGAGCTGGGTGACTTTTAGCTGAGATAAATTTATCTGAGGGAATGTTTTGTCACGATAGCTGCTGCCATGCCAAACGTGGGTGATGCCCCGTTGTGCTCCTTGTCCTGTGTGGGGTCGGCTGTTGGTTTTGGAATATTTGCATTTCTGGCTGCAGATGCCTCATCACAGCCCCCAGCTTGCTAAAGCCATGCCCAGGCCCAGACCTGAGCAGTTCCCTGAGTTTAACTGGGACCCCCTTTGCTCTTGGCTGCTCCTCCTGCTGCCAGGGGCCGTGGGCTGGCTGAGGGAGCTCTGCTCCACATCAGGCACCAAGTTTTTATTCTGTGCTGGGAGTTATCTGCCTGTGCCAGAGGCCAAGTTTCCAGGCACAAAAGCTGAGGTGACCCCGTGCAGCAGAGCTGGGCTGCTGCCAGCAGATAAGTGGGGGCATTCAGGGCTGTGTGATAAGCAGGAGCAGCAGGGTCTTGGCCTGAGCCCAGGCTGCTCTGGCAGCCAGCAGGATGGGCTGCAGGGGAGGGGAGCCCCAGGCCCCTGAAGTGCAGCTCCTGGGCTGGGATTAGCCTGGCTGCAGGGCTCAGGAGCAGCAGAGCTGAGCCAGCAGGGGTTTGTGTGCAGGTGGAGCAGAGGGAGCAGCTCAGCCATCAGCAGGTGCCCAGCGAGTGTGCCACCCCCGGGCTGGGTGCATTTCACACTTTGGGGGTGCACTCTGCCCCTCCTCAGCCTCACCCCCTGGGAAGGGGGTCCGGGGGGCACAGCCTGGTGTGGCACCCCTCATCCCTCCCGTGGGAATCCTGCCTTTCCCTGCTGGGGCTGCAGCTCCAGGGAGGTCACGGCAGAGGGAAGAATGTGCTTATCTGGAGGATGAGCTTCTGGTTTCCCTGTGGTCCTCGTGTTCTGGTTTCCTGCCAGCTGATATTTCCTAGTTGTGAAAAGTACAAAAGCTGAGGAAATCAAAGAGAGAAGCTGTGAATGAAGCAGCTCAGTGCACTGGGAGTTTGTCCTGCTGGCTCCTGGGCTGGGAAGCATTTGCATTCTTTTGGGGTTTATTCTTGCTTTCTCACTACTTTTGGAGCTTCTAAATTTGTTAACATCTAAGGAAAGAGTGATAAATTCCTACATGCATTTGCTGAATGTGAATCAAACCTTTCAGATAATAAGCTTTTAATCCAGAATGAATCAGATGACCTTCTGGTGACCTCTGAGATGCTCTTCCTCCACACTGACTCTTTTTAGGGATGGTGGCATTCCTGAAACCTTGTTGCAGATGTCTGTACTCACAGTCAGTCCTAGCACCTAAACAATCTAACTCATGGGAAAGGAAAATCTCAAATTTCAGTTGTTACAGTGTGTTATAAACTGGTTCTTTGTCTTCTGAATTTCTTTGGAATCAACAAGAATTTGTGAGCTGTCAGCCACTCCAGGAAGGGGAAAAAATAAACAAGGACAAGGGTGGAGCCCTCTGAAGGTTGAAATATTTCTCCTCAATGCTGTGACCCAGCTCCAAGCATTTTTGCAAAGCTCATTTTGCTATAAATGGGTTGAGCCTCGCTGGGAAAACAACTCCCAGCAGCAGCAGCAGCCCTCCCAAATCTGTGCAGCTGCAGGAGGGCCCTGGGCTGCTCCCCTGGCAATGGGAGCTCAGGGCAGGGACAGCCAGGGGACAGGGCTGTCCCCTCCCTGCAGGGGGGCAGGCTCTGCAGACAGTGATCCTTCAGGGTATTGTGCCTGTCTTAAAAAACATCCTGAGTTGTTAATCCTGAGTTTTCTCCCACTTTTCCAAAGCAAGGAAGCTGCTGCAGTTTCACTGCCCTGCTCTCCTGAAGGCTTTGGTGGTGATAAACTTGAGTTTCCAGCTCCCTTATGTTCTGCACATTTTGATGGGAGCTTTGGGTTTCCTCTTCCATAAGCAGCTGCTTGAGAAACATTTAATAAATTCAAGCAGTTTAATTGAATTTACGTAACTGCAGCCAGCAGGAGAGACTTGTCAGCTCCCCAGCCTGCCTCAGTTCTGACAGCTTGTGTTTTATCACTTGGGTTTCTCAGCTTGTGCTTTTCATTTGCAGATCTTTTATGACCTGGTCAGACAGATAAATAGAAAAACACCAGTGGAAAAGAAGAAGCCTAAAAAGAAATCATGTCTGCTGCTTTAGACTCCCATCATGCAGCAGCTCTGAGCCAGGTAAGAGGGGCCTGAATCCCTCCTGGGCCAGGTGAGCAGAGCAGCTCCTGGCAGAGCCCTTCCCTGTGCTGCTGCTGGAGTGGGACCGAGCAGGAGCTTTGCTGTGCCTCCTCTGGGAGCTCCTCTGCCTGTGGCAGCAGCTCTGAGCCACCAGGGCTCCCTGTGCTTCCTTTCCATCCTCTGGTAAATGCTGCTGCTGGCCCCGTGCTGGGACCTTTGGGGACAGCTCCACGCTGCTGTGGGTGGGACATGGGGATCACTGGCACACAAATAAAAGGCTGCCCACCCTAAAAAGCCAACCCAAAACCAAACCCAACCAAAAAAGCCCAGCAAGACTGGGCACAGCTATAAATACTCCTCCTGTGTGTCTTGGCAGGGGGCTCTGTGTGCTCCCAGCTGTTCTGTGCTGCTCCTGGAAGGAAACAGCAGCTCTGCAGCTCCGGGTTTGGGACAGAAATGTCCCCACTTGGGGCAGAGAGGGGCACTGGGAGCTGGCCCAGCTCTGCCAGCTGCCGTGGTCACCTCAGGGGGTTGCTGGGAGGCAGCAGAGGCCGGGCTGTGTCTGTGCTGCCCAGGCAGAGCAGCTCCCCTGCCCTGCGCTGCGGACGAGCCGGGGCCGTGGGCTCTGCTGCTGCACCCCTGCTCTTGTGGGCACTGGCTGGCACTGCTCAAACCCAGCTTTTGGAGAGTCACACACCCACAGCCTCCTGCTTTCTGTGCCTAGAAACAGCCCTGAGGTCTGGGAAGGAGGAGCCCTCCTGCTGCCTGTGGCCTTTCAGGCCTTGCAGGTCACTGGTGCCTCCAGCATCTCCATCTGTGGTTTGTTTTACTTTCTCCAGATTGCAGGAATGAAGAACTGTTGCCTAAATGGAAAGTGCCAGCATTCCCAACTTCAGAACCTTATGGAAATGAGTAACATATCGGAAGAAACTTCTCCTGTTTTTTATATCCTGCGGGAAGAATTTAGATCTTAAAAATGGTTTGCACACAGTCCTTGGAAAAAGCAGTTGCTCTGTGTATATCTCTTGGAAATTTAAGCCAATATTCCTCCTCCTTTGCAATAGCAATTAACAGATGTGAGAATAAATATAATTGACTCTAGCATATGATTATCCCAAGGAGCATGGATGCATTTCAAATGTTAGAGATTGCTACTATAATTAAAATTCATATTGACCATTTTATCATAATTTCTCCCCATCAAGCACTAAAAATGTTCCACTGTTATATTTTATATCTATAACTATAGATATATATTATCCAAAATTTCCCTTTGAACTCACTGCAACAAATAACTTTTTGAGTCATTGACTTCATTTTATATTTAAAAGTTACGGAATATCATTATTTTCATTCTGCCATTGTATTCTAATTAAAAATGTTTGTGCATAATGCTTTGGAAAAATGGGTCTTTTATAGGAAAAAAAAACCGGGATAACTGATTTCTATGGCTTTAAAAGCAAAAATATATAATATACTAAACCAACTCTAATATTGCTTCTTGTGTTTTACTGTCACAGATTAAATTACAGCTTTTATGAATGATTAAATTTTAGTACATTTTCATTTTTGTTTCTGTGTTTTTGTTACCGTTTCCAGCCTTTGGGTTTGCTCCCATGTTCTGTGAGTTCCTGGTGGCTCAGGGGCTTTGCTGAGGTGCCCCCACCCCACAGTGTGAGCTGTGTTTAAGGTGCCCCTCCCAAAGGACAGCAGGCACTCTGGTGTTCCCTCTTTGCCTTTTGCTGCAGACATTTCCTCTGCAGCGACTCTGCTCTCACGGGTCTGCTTTCATCCCAGCTCTGCCCTGGAGGATGATCCTCAGTTTCTACCCGGGTTTGGCTGCTGGTCCCTGCTCAGCTGGAGGGGTTTCCTGGTTCCTTTTGGGTTGTTCCTTGCATTCTTCAGCCCCTGTTGTTCAGAGTTTCAAGGAGCAGGCTCTGAAGAGGCCCTGGGTGCTCCATCCTCCTCCCGTGTGTGCAGCTCAGAGCCCAGGACCCCTCTGGGGCTCCTGCTCCCCTCGGCGTGGGTGAGAGCAGAAAGCTTCTCCACAGCGGGGAGAGCCCGGCACAGGCCCTGTCCTGCTGCTTCAGCTGGAAATGAAGGAGGAGAGATGTTCCTGCCCGCCGTGGAGTGGCTGGGAACCAGGGGAGCCGGTTCTGTACACGGCATTTCCTGCAGCTCTTCCTGGTGCAGCTGCTGCATCACACAGAGCCCAGTTTCTAAACGCAGCCCTGACAGGAGTGGTGCCAACATCTGGATGATGTGCCAACATCTGGATGATGTGCCAACATCTGGATGACGTGCCAACGTCTGGATGATGTGCCAACATCTGCCCCTGGCCAGCACCAGCAGGGTTCTGCTGCTTGTCTTGAGGCACCTCTGCAGCTCCCGTTTGAGGAGCAGCAGCGGCACCGCGCTGGCAGGTCGGTTACCTCTACAAAACGTCAAAATATTGTAGCAATAAAGTAATTTCAGTGATCGCTGGACGTCTCTTGTATAAACTGGGGTGCACGTGGGCCGAGTGAGGATGAGGATGAGGATGAAGGTGAGGATGAGGAGGGGCGGGGAGCGCTCCCGAGCCGAGGCTGCCGCTAGATGGGAGTGTGGGAGAGGCGCAGGGCTGGGGCAGGCTCCGCTGCCATCGCTCTAATTCGGGATATTTGCAGCATTCCCACCCCTCTGCTCTCCCTTCTGCCTCCCACAGGGCGCTCCTTTTCTCACTGGATAAAAAATAAAGTTCTTTTCTAATGGATTTTAGCACAATAGCTCCAGTTCTGCCCCGGAGAGCCAGGCCAGACAGAAATGTCCTGAAGCACTTGGTGGTTAATATCAGGTTAAAAACGACTTCACTGCACAATGTCCTGAAGAAAGGGGAAAAGAAAAACCTCTCAGAAGTCTCAGGCTTCTGCTTTTGACCAGAACCAGCACATTTAAAATGTCCCTGGAGCCATCAGCTCCTCTGAGCTGGGCACAAATTCCCCCCAGGACAGTCCCGGCCATCTCTGCAAGTGTGCTGCTCTCCCTCCAGCCTGGGCTTGTTTCTCTGGCATTTTCAGGGCTTTCCAAAGGTTATTTGAAGTCGTGTTTTCCCCTCTTGTGTGGGTTGGATGGAATGATCCCACAGTCCTGCCCCACTGGGAAATTTTAATTGCAGGTTGTGATGCTGACCCAGGCAGTGACAGGGAGACCTTCCCAGGCTGCTGAAATCAGGTTTGTTCTGCTGCCTCTGAGCTGCATTCCTGCCATGCAGTGGCTGACGTGGGAGGTCCTGCAGCCACCAGAGAAACTTGAAAATTCACGTTAAACTCACCACTAACCTTTGCAAAATCACCAAAACTAATTAATGTTTTCTTTGTTTTGCCAGGACCAGGCACTGAGGAATGAAATTGGATTTTCCAGGGGCCCAGGTGCCACTTGGTGAATAACCAGCATGTGCTAGCCCTCCTGCCTGGGGCTGAGCATCCTTCCCACCCCAGGGCTGGGGCTGAGCATCCTTCCCACCCCAGGGCTGGGGCTGAGCATCCTTCCCCCCCTCCTGGCTGGGGCTGAGCATCCTTCCCACCCCCTGGCTGGGGCTGAGCATCCTTCCCACCCCAGGGCTGGGGCTGAGCATCCTTCCCACCCTCCTGGCAGGGGCTGAGCATCCTTCCCACCCTCCTGCCTGGGGATGAGCATCCTTCCCACCCTCCTGGCAGGGGCTGAGCATCCTTCCCACCCTCCTGGCTGGGGCTGAGCATCCTTCCCACCCTCCTGGCTGGGGCTGGGCTCTGGCACTGGTTTCCCTGCAGCAGCTGGTCAGTGCTCTGGCTCTCAGCCACAGCTCTGTCTTTCCTCCTGGAAGGAAACTCCCCAAATTTGGAGACAAACCCCGCACAGGAGGAGGGAGAGGAGCAGGAGTGGGGGTCTCTGGGCTCAGCAGCCCCCAGCCAGGGCTAATTGCCAATGCTGCAGCCTGCCAGCAGCCCTGGCACAGCTCTGCCCCTGGGGCTGCTCCTGGCTGGGCTGAGCTCTCCTGGTCCCAGGGAAATGGGGAAACTCTTTGTGCTGTCCCGGGACTGAAAGGAGCCCTTTGTCCTCCCTTTGCAGGAGGCTGCACACAAGGGAGGGAACTCCTCGTTCCTGCTGTGGTGGGACCCCAGCACCCACGCTCTCCTGGATCCTCCAGCGGGATGCTCTCCAGAGGCAGCAGCAGAGGAAACTGAAATCTTCTCCTGGATCCTCTGCCCCATCTCCAGCGGGATGCTCTCCAGAGGCAGCAGCAGAGGAAACTGAAATCATTTGTCCGGGATTTTGGACAAGCGTGGAGCAGAGCTGGGAGCGCTGAGGGGAGCTGCCAGCCCTGGGGGGAGCCCTGGGGGGAGCCCTGGGCACTCGGGGGGCTCAGAGGAGCCCGGGGCCCCGCGGGGGCTGGCCGGGGTCAAACATCGCCGGCATTCTCCTGCTGCCCAGCCCCGGGCGGGCTGGCACGGCGGCAGCCCGGGGCACAAGGAGCCCTTGTGCAGGGAGGATGCTCCGAGTGCCCGGCCCAGAGCCGCCAACAAAGCAGGAATTGAGCGGGGAGCGGCTCCAGGGCTGCGGACACTGCGGCTTTATGGGGCTCTGGGGGCCCGGCGGGGCTGCCCGGCTCCCAGCTCTGATTTCCAGCGAGTTTTCCAGCCCAGGAACCCGAGAGGCCCCTGGCTCTCCTCCAGAACCACCCCGAGGAGAGCAGCAGCCCCCAGGCCAATCCTCTGCCCCCTGGGCGTGATCCCGAAGCCTGCCTTTTCCCTGCAGGGTTTTACACAGGATTCCAGCTCCTTGCAGCCCGTTTTGGGTGAGGATAGGGGAGCTGAGAGAAAGGGAGCAGCGCTGCAGCTCTGCTGGCCCAGATCCTGGGTAAACTGAGTCCAGCTCCCTTGCACCTTGACTGTCCCTGCCCGTGGTTGCTGTGACATTCCGAGGGCTGCAGACACCCATCCTGCCCCCGTCCTCATCTGGCTCTGCAAATAAGAAGTGTCAAGCTGCTGTGTCAGTTCGGCTTAAATTCACCGGAGAAATCATTTGATTTGAAGCAGTTTATGTTATTAAATACGAGTGCACAGGAGCCCCCGCAGGATAATCCTGTATGATAAATGATGTTTGAAATGAGGGAGACCCGAGAGCGGCTCCAGCCCCAGATTAATCTGCAGGGGCAGGGGAAGCACAGCGGAGCAAAGGGCAGGGCTGGATGTGGCAGGGCTGCAGGGCTGCATTCCCCAGCAGGAATGGAGCACCCAGCCCTGGCAGAGCTGCAGAGCCCTCCAACAGCACAGGGCACCTGGGGACAGGGGGCACAGGTGGCCTTGGGGCAGCTGGACTGCATCTCAGGGTTTGCCCAGCCTCCTGATCCTGTGATGAGCCCTTCCACACCTGAGGGTTCCTGCCCCGTCCCCTGCACCGGGGTCAGCTCACTCTGGCATCACCCAGGGCAGAAGCGCCGAAATCTGGCAGCAAACCTCACGGCAAACAGGAGCCAGTTGTGTTCTGAGCTCTTGTTAGAAATGCACAGGGATTTCCAGGGGACAAGGACAGCATCCACCTGCCCCTGTCCCCAGGGTCTCAGGGGTGCCCAGGAGATGGACCCGAGCTGAAGGACTCCTCGGACAGGGGACGTGGCTCCCTCAAACCCCCTGCCAGGGCTGCTGGCTGAACCAGCTCCATCCCAAGGTGCAGCCCCTGGGCTCTGGGCCAGGCTGTGGCTCTGGGTGGCAGCAGCAGCAGCAGCTGGCACAGCTGGGGGCAGCTCCCCTGCAGCCTGGGCAGGAACGGGACCTGGCTTTGCTGCCTGCCGATCCCAGGGTGTTCCCTCACCCTGCAGAGGCTGATTAGCAGCCAGCAGGCAGCTTCTGGCCCTTTCCTTCTGAAACAATCAGCGTTTAGGGCTTGACTGAGAAGGATTTGGTGTGAGATAAGCTTCCCAGAGCGGGCTGAAGTAATAATTGAATAAGTGTGAGGTGGTGAATGAGACACGATGAGTCAGAGCAGAGTCAGAGCAGGAGCTGCTCTGGGCAGGAGGAAAAGGCTCCTGGGTGTCTCCCCGGCTGCCCCTGCTGGGACTGAGCCCCTCGAGCTGCCAGAGGCAGATTTTGGGGGTAAAGGCCAGGGATGGAGCTCTCTGGGGGCTGTGCCAGGGTGAAGAGCCCCCCAGGTCCTGCTGCTGTGGGTGCTTGGCTCAGGGCTGGGTTGGGATTCTGCCCCATCTGTGCCAGGCTGGAGCTGCCAGGGCAGAGCAGGGAGGGAGGGACAGCACCCAGCGTGCGGAGCTGGCCCAGGCCCATCCCCTGCCAGACATGGCTTTATTTGCTCCTGACAGAGCCGGGGCTGTGCTGTTGCCATCTCGTGTCCCTTCTGCTGGAGTTCCCGCTTTAATTTTTCACCAGTTTGTTTGGTTCTGCTCCCAGCAGAGGCAGCTCCACGGGAAGGAGAAGAAATCGAGCGTTTATTTTTAGAGAGTGCCAAAAGAGTTCAACCCAAGGCAAATACGATTACTTCAGGTTGTGCACAAGCTCCGGAGAAGCTGCAGAGAAATCTTTTCCAAACGGGAAATGCCCCAAAGGCAGCGGCACGAGGCGCTGGGGGTGAGAGCACACGGAGCTGCTGGAGCAGCACATCCCACCCCAGAGCAAGCCTGCCCGGGGCAGGGGGTGGAACGGGGGTCTGCAGGCTCCCCTCCAACCCCACCATGGATTCCCTGGATTCTGGGGGTGGGAGGCGATCTCTGGAGCCCCGTCCCAGCCCGGGCCTGGCTGGGGAGCCCAGCGGGTGCTGCTGCTCCTGGCAAGGCTCTGGCAGCCTGTCCCCGTCCTTTGGGATGTTCTGCTGCTCCCAGGGCTCCCCGATGCTGCCCCTGGCCCGGATCTGGGGCATCCGCTGTCGGTGCAGCCCTCGAGCTGGGCAGGGCTCAGAGCTTGCCCTGTAATTCAGCTGAACAAGAGACCGAGTCAGATCCAGGCTCCTCTCGCTCTGCCTCGGCGAACACAAAGAGGAGAAAAGGCCTGAACCAGACAATTAAAACAAGCAATAAAACTGCACCGGGAGATCCGTGGAATGATTTTTCCTTGACACGCTCGCCCCCAACAAGTGCCACATGTCCTGTGTATAAACAGCAGCTGCCCATGCTTGCTTAATCATCCCATTGTTGCTGTATAATATTAATTAAACATTCCTCTGGGATTGTTTGCATCCTAATTAAGCAGGAGAACTCACAAAAGACAGCGAAGAAACCAAACAAGTGCGTGCTGGGGGTGCAATTTTGCTGAGCCGTGTGCAACCGGGTTTAAAAAAGCCGTGAAAATCGCAGGGCCGTGGTTCAAAGGTTTTCAAGAGCCACCAGCGCTGGGGACAGCGTGACCAGCGGGGCTGGGGACCAGGAGCGGCCCCGGCTGCTCGGGAGGGGGGATCAGCATCCCCCGTGGGTGCCACAGGACCCTCCAAGGGACAATTCACCCGCAGCTGCTCCCGGGCGCCAGGGCACGAGGAGTCTGGATCCCCCGGGGAGCTGGGGCTGGCACCGCTGCCCTCCCAGGGACCCCAAAATCACCGCGCCAGGGCTGGGCCGGACGGACACGGCTGCGTGTGACACCCGCGGGGACGGCGTGGTACTGGGGGGACAGTGTCAGTGTCACACTGGGGGACAGTGTCATACTGGGGGACAGTGTCATACTGGGGGACAGTGTCAGACCCTCCAAGGGACAATTCACCCGCAGCTGCTCCCGGGCGCCAGGGCACGAGGAGTCTGGATCCCCCGGGGAGCTGGGGCTGGCACCGCTGCCCTCCCAGGGACCCCAAAATCACCGCGTGGGGCTGGGCCGGATGGGACACGGCTGCGTGTGACACCCGCGGGGACGGCGTGGTACTGGGGGGACAGTGTCAGTGTCACACTGGGGGACAGTGTCATACTGGGGGACAGTGTCATACTGGGGGACAGTGTCACACTGGGGGGACAGTGTCACACTGGGGGGACAGTGTTGTACTGGGGGGACAGTGTCACACTGGGGGGACAGTGTCACACTGGGGGACAGTGTCACACTGGGGGGGACAGCGTGGTACTGGGGGGACAGTGTTGTACTGGGGGGACAGTGTCACACTGGGGGGGACAGCGTTGTACTGGGGGGGACAGCATTGTAACGTGGGTGATAATATCATACTGTGAGTGACAATAATGTATTGCAGGTGACAGTATCGTACTGTGGGGGACAATATTGTATTAAAGGTGACAATATCGTACTGTGGGTGACAGCTTCATACTGTGGGGGACAATAGTGTATCACAGGTGACAATATCGTATCATGGGTGACAATAGTGTATCACAGGTGACAATAGTGTATTGCAGGTGACAATATTGTATTAAAGGTGACAATATCGTATCACGGGTGACAATATAGTATTGTGACAACACCGTACCGCAGGTGACAACACCGTACCCCAGGGGACAATACCCTACCTCAGGTGACAATACCGTACCTCAGGTGACAATACCCTACCTCAGGGGACAACACCGTACCTCAGGTGACAACACTGTACCTCAGTTGACAACACCGTACCTCAAGGGACAACACCGTACCTCAGGTGACAACACCGTACCGCGAGCGGCGCCTTTCCCAGGGAAGGTCCCCGGTGCTCCTGGCCCGGGGCCGGGGCTCTTCCCCTCCCTCCTCTCGGAGCCGGGCCGACTCCAGCTCATTGTTCCCGGCTCAGACTCGTGCACCCTGCAGGGATGTGCTGTGAATTACTTCCCAAATTATGTGAGTAATTAAAATCAATGAGCGGGTATCCTGTTAAATAACGTAATTAGATGAGCACAGCCAGGAGATGAGCGCAACGGTGGTTTTGTTCTCCTGCCTGGAGACAGCTTTTAACTCTTTCCCTCTTGGCTCTTCCCGGCAAGGGCAGGCAGGGCTCCCCTGGCTCGTGCCAGGAAAACGCCTCCACCTGCTTCCTTCAGAGCTTCTCCACACCGGGGCTGTCCTTCCCCACTGTCCCCACCCCTGGGTGATGTGGGGGACACTGGCAATGCCCCAAACCTGAAGGCTACAAGCACCTGAACCTCTTGGACACGGAACTCCTTTGGATGCTGGCGGAGGAGAACGGGGACCTCCTTGCCCTGAGCTGGCAGGGATGCCCACAGCTGGGAATGGGATTGTCTGAGGTGCATAGGAACTGTCTGAGCAGTCCCCACAGCTCCAGGTGCTCCCATTGCCCAGCCCCATGGACAAACAGCCCCTTTCCTACAGCACAGAGGCCTCAGGGGCTGCCCTGACTCGGAGGAACCCGAGGCCTCAGAGTCCTTCTGGTTCTCCTCCTGCTTCTTGCAGGGCAGGAGGAGCCTGGGCCCATTCAGACACACGAGGAGAGCTCTCTCCTCCAGCACGGAGTCCTGAGAGCTCCGGGGGCTCTGGGCAGGGTGGAGACATCTGGCCAGATGGCAGGGCTGGAATCGAAATAATTAATTTATAGCATCGTGTTCGGGACCTTGCTGTGTCCCAGAGGAAACGCTGCAGGTCCTTCACCTGGTGGTGATTTTTCCAGCTGCGATGCACACAGAGATGAGGGCTCTGTGTCCCGCACACAGAGATGAGGGCTCCGTGTCCCGCACACAGAGATGCACACAGAGATGAGGGCTCTGTGTCCCGCACACAGAGATGAGGGCTCTGTGTCCTGCACACAGAGATGAGGGCTCTGTGTCCCTCACACAGAGATGAGGGCTCTGTGTCCCGCACACAGAGATGAGGGCTCTGTGTCCTGCCTGCCTTCGGCTCCTCTGTGATTCTCCAGAGCTGCCAAGATGTGTCACATCGAATTGTCCCATGACATCACATTATGGCAAAGGACCCGGAGCCCTGCTGGGGACAATGCCCGGGGTGGGGACACCGGGAATCCCCCCTGGAGGGGCCGCAGGGGTGACAGGCTGCTGCAGGGAGATTTCTGCACACAGAGCCCTGGTGGAGCCCGGCTGGGGCGCTCCTGCAGGGCCCTGCAGGCTGCAGGGAGGAAGGTGCTGGTTTGGCTGTTTGAGGTGCCTTATCCCACCCATCTCTGAGTGATTTACAGCTGCCATAAAACCCCTGCTGAAGGAGGGCTTCTGCTCCACTTTCCTGGCAGTGCAGCTTATCTCCAGAGAATTTCCCAATACTCTGCAGCTGCAAATAGAATGTTTCTCCCATTCCCCTTAGGAATAAATAAGAATTTCTCGTAGGAATATCTGTTATCTGCCTCTTTCAGGCGCGTATTCCGTGCAAAGCTCTGACCTTGCTGCTAACAGCATCACAGCAGCCTCACCTTCGGACACCAGGTAAGCAGCACACAGAAAGTTCCCCTCCTGAGCGAGGCAGAGTGCAGAGGAGCCAGCCTCTCCTTTTTGCAAGCAGAGCTCCATTCAGGGCACAGGAAGCCCAGCACAAAGCCGGCCCTGAATGGTTCCCCCAGCATTAGCATGAGCACATGCAGATCAGGCAGCTGCAGCACCAACGCCTGGCTGGCTGCCCTCGCTGCCAGCCCCTGACTGCCAGGGAGGAGGGGGCAGCTCTGAGCAGGTACCCCAGCAGGACGTGGCTTGGAAGGCACCTCAAACATCCCCCAATTCCAATCCCCTGCCCTGGCACGGACACTCCCGCTGTCCCAAGCGCTGCCCAGCCCGGCCTTGGCGCTGCCATGGATCCACAGCTGCTCTGGGCACCTGTGCCAGGGCCTCACCTCCCTCACAGGGAGGAATTCCTTCCCAATATCCCGTCTAACGCTGCTCTCTTCCAGTTTACAGGCACTGCCCCTGTCCTGGCATTCACAAAGTGAACAGAAAACACTCCTGCAGTTCCCTTTCCTCCTGCCCCGCAGCAGCCCCACTCATTGTCACAAGAATAAGCTGCGAAATGGTTTTGAAAATCAAGGCTTTTTAATTACAGGCACATTTGAGAGCCTTCTGGAGGCCATCTGGCCGGGAGAGCAGGCTGTGGGCTCCGGGAAGGGAAAGCCCAGGGAGCAGGAGCAGCTCCTGGAGAGCACTCGATTAACGCTAAGAGCTAAATCCTCTCTTGCCATTAAGCCAGATGGGCCAGAGCAGCAGGCACCCACCCCAGTGCTGGCTGCATCCCAGAGAGCAGGCTGTGGGCTCCGGGAAGGGAAAGCCCAGGGAGCAGGAGCAGCTCCTGGAGAGCACTCGATTAACGCTAAGAGCTAAATCCTCTCTTGCCATTAAGCCAGATGGGCCAGAGCAGCAGGCACCCACCCCAGTGCTGGCTGCATCCCAGTGCTGGCTGCATCCCGGTGCTGGCTGCATCCCACTGCTGGCTGCATCCCGGTGCTGGCTGCATCCCGGTGCTGGGTGCATCCCCGTGCTGGCTGCATCCCAGTGCTGGCTGCATCCCAGTGCTGGGTGCATCCCAGTGCTGGGTGCATCCCGGTGCTGGCTGCATCCCGGTGCTGGCTGCATCCCGGTGCTGGCTGCATCCCAGTGCTGGCTGCATCCCGGTGCTGGGTACATCCCAGTGCTGGCTGCATCCCAGAGCTGGGTGCATCCCGGTGCTGGCTGCCCGGGCTCTGGGAGTGCTGCTCACCCAGCCCGGGGCTGAGACTGACCACAGATTTCCAGTAAATCCCAGCAGCAGCCAGCTCTGCTTCCCAGGCTGCTCCTCTGGCTATTGTCCTGTGGCTGGGATTAGCCACTCCTGTCAGCCGTGCAGAAGGCAGCCAGGGCCTCCTCAGACACCGTCACTGTGCTAATTAGGTGGGTTTCATCCTTAATAATGGAGAACAATTTTCGGTGCTGGCTGCATCCCAGTGCTGGGTGCATCCCAGTGCTGGCTGCATCCCAGTGCTGGGTGCATCCCAGTGCTGGGTGCATCCCGGTGCTGGCTGCATCCCGGTGCTGGCTGCATCCCGGTGCTGGCTGCATCCCAGTGCTGGGTGCATCCCGGTGCTGGCTGCATCCCGGTGCTGGCTGCATCCCAGTGCTGGCTGCATCCCGGTGCTGGGTACATCCCAGTGCTGGCTGCATCCCAGAGCTGGGTGCATCCCGGTGCTGGCTGCCCGGGCTCTGGGAGTGCTGCTCACCCAGCCCGGGGCTGAGACTGACCACAGATTTCCAGTAAATCCCAGCAGCAGCCAGCTCTGCTTCCCAGGCTGCTCCTCTGGCTATTGTCCTGTGGCTGGGATTAGCCACTCCTGTCAGCCGTGCAGAAGGCAGCCAGGGCCTCCTCAGACACCGTCACTGTGCTAATTAGGTGGGTTTCATCCTTAATAATGGAGAACAATTTCGTGGCAGTTTCATGAAGGGAAAAAAGAGGAGCAAAAGCCATTGTAATTTCAGGAAAAGTCCCTGGAGAAGTGAAATGGTAATTCACAGATCCAGCTCTGATCTATTAGCAGATCCTGCTCTGGAGACTAAATTAGGAAGGATGTCTGGCTTGGGTGATATTCTTCATTATTTGAATGTCTACAAAGAATGTTTATTAAATATTTTTCTCTTAAGAACTTTGAGATGCAGCTGCATTTTCTCACTATTTCCAGGCATTTGAAGCCTAGCCCTCACTGGATTTGTCACTGCAAACACCCGGGGGCTCAGGAGGGACATGGGAGTGACACGGGGGGCTGGCAGGAATGGGGACCCTTGGGAACTGCTTTTCCCAGAGGGTCCCTGTGTGCATTCCAGGCTGCAGATTTCCCCAGGCTGCACACTCCCAGCCTGTGCCCTGTGTCACACACGGCCTGGCAGGGCCAGCCACTGCAGAAACGTCCCTCCCCTCCCACCCCAAATGTCACCGTGGCCACCAGGGCCGTGCCACGCTCAGCCTGGCCTGAGCACTGCCTGTCACACCCGGGGGCAAGGCCAGGGATGAGCTCACAGGGGCCAGGAGGGAGCTCTCAGCTCTCCTGGGCACAGCCCACCCAGCAGGGCCCCTCTCCATGGGGCTCAGCCTTTGGGCACGGCTGGGATGTGCTCGTGGCTGTGGGAATGTCCCAGGATGTGCTCCTGCCCATGGGAATGCCCCAGGGCATGGCTGTGGGGGTGCTCCTGCCCATGGGGTGCCCCAGGGCTCAGGGCTGGGATCCCAGGATCTGCTCCTGCCCATGGGAATGCCCCAGGATCTGCTCCTGGCCATGGGGTGCCCCAGGATGTGCTCCTGGCCATGGGGTGCCCCAGGATGTGCTCCTGCCCGTGGGGTGCCCCAGGATCTGCTCCTGGCCATGGGAATGCCCCAGGACATGGCTGGGATCTGCTCCTGGCCATGGGGTGCCTCAGGATCTGCTCCTGCCCATGGGAATGCCCCAGGACATGGCTGGGATCTGCTCCTGGCCATGGGGTGCCCCAGGATGTGCTCCTGCCTGTGGGGTGCCCCAGGATCTGCTCCTGGCCATGGGAATGCCCCAGGACATGGCTGGGATCTGCTCCTGCCCATGGGGTGACCCAGGATGTGCTCCTGGCCATGGGGTGCCCCAGGGCTCGGGGCTGGGACCCCAGGGCTGAGGTCACACTCCTGGGGACTGAGGCTGCTGCAGGAAAAGCTGTTCCTCTCTCTGGAAAACTTCTCTTTGCTGAAAGGAGTGGGGAGGCAACAAACAGGATGAATTCCTGATAAAAGAGGAGGAAAACAAAATGCTTTCCAAGCAGCCTTTCAGCATTCAGAGAAAGGAGGAAGGGGGAAGCAGCAGCCCTGAAGCCCACGAGGAGGAAGGACAAAAGCTTGCTCAGGTTCCTGCAGAAGTGCTGAGCTGGGTGCTGCCCTGCTCCTCTCCTTGTATGGGCACAAGCAGGGCCTGCCTTTGTGCCTATATTTAATTTGAAAGGAGAAAAAGAATCCTGCCTGCACGCCTCTGCTCCAGCGGCCTCAGCCCCGGGAAGCTACAAGAGGAGCAGAGCTGGGTGTTCAAAGAGAAGAACCCTTGCACACCAGCCCCTCCGGAGCTGGGAGTGAAGAGTGAGTGCAGCACTTTGGAGCACAGCCCCGCTGCACTCGGGGCTCTGCTGGGGCTGCACCAGCACAGCTCTGCTCCCTGCAGCTGTGGCAGCAGCTGGCCTGTCCCCCTCCTCCAGCCTCCCCCAGACCTCTGTCCCTCTGTCCATGCCACCTCTGGGGGAGGCAGGATGGACGGGGAGGCTGCAGAGCCCTGGGGCTCGGGGCAGTGCAGGGGCTGTGCCTCTGGGGCAGCGCTGGCACCGTGGCACGGAGCTCTGCTGTGATTTACAGCCTCTCCTGGAATGGAAACTCTTGTGGCTGCCCCCCAGCTGGAACAGCCAGGGAAATCCCCATGAGAGAACAGACCAGGGTGTCCCACAGCACAGAGAGACAATCCCACTTTATTGCAAACTCTTGGAGAGCCGGACACCGCAGAACTTGGTTCTGTCAAAGCGGGGTTTGTACAACAGCAAAGGGAACACGACGGGAAACGGGGACTGAACTTTGCTTCTGGGTGAAAATCCAACAGGAAACTTCAGCAGTGTTGTACCTGGAGTGATCCACAGGGACAAGGGGAGAGGGCAAACCCCCCGAGACCCCCAGGTCACAGACCCCCTGCAAGGAGCCTTGTGCCCCACTGGTTTGACTGGCAGGGGAGGGAGAGATGCTGGGGGAGCACCAGGCATACAGTTTAAGGGGAAACCCCCCAAAGTTGGGGGTTTGCTCCCCCCCTCAGCAATTGTTCAAGTCTTATAAATTCAAACTTATTTCTTTCCATTTAAATAACAAGTGCTTCAGGTACAAGGCTTGGGATGCCTGGTTTGTAACCCAGTTTCAAGTGCACACAAGCAGGAATAGAATTTTTTAACAAAACTATATATATATATATATATTTGCACACTCATACACACACATGCACACCATGGACTTTGTGCTGCACCATCGAGCTGGAGATGATGGAACGGGCCTGGCACCAGGAGCTGCTCACCTGTGGCACCACTCACCCTAAAGCTGCTGAAGATTCGCATTATTTTTGCCGGTATTGGCCCCCAAAGGTCTCCCCAGGTGGAGCTGCTGCTCAGGCAGCCGCAGCTCTCCAGAAAGTTCCATGAGCAGGCGAGTGAAGCCCGCAGCACGCTCTGCAGGACCCTCTCATCCTGTGAGAGCTCAGGAGCCCCCTGAGCAGTGAGCGTGGCCTGCAGCTCGTGCTGGGTGCTGGCCAGGGCAGGGCTCAGACCCAGACGGCCGTGTTGATGTCAAACCCCGCCGGGCTGTAGTCTCTGGGGTCGGGGACCTTCCTGGTGCCCATTTTGGGGTGCTCGCTGCGGCTGTCTGCCCTCGGGCACCTCTCTGCTTTGCTGTGATGGCTCTGCAGGTTCCCGTGCAGGGGCAGGTAGAACGTCCCCTTGAGTTTGTTGATCTTTTTGGACCTCTTGGAAATCTGGGGCTGTTTGTCCTCGGGAGGGAGCCAGCAAGGCTTCTCCTTGAGCAGCCTGTCGCGGTCCGGCCGGACGCTCCTCAGGAACTTCTTGAAGATGTTGGCTGTGAGGGAGAACTTCCTGCAGAGCTCCTGGGATCTGCTCACGGACAGGGACGCCTCGCCCTTCTCCCCCTTCTTATCCAGCTCGGGCAGGTCCAGCCAGTTGCCCACCAAGTCTGCGAAGATGTTGTCCCCCAGCACCAGCGGCTGCCGGTTCCTGCTCTGCGACATCAGGGACGACGTCCAGTCGTGGCCATCGTCACAGCCCGGGCACTCCCGGCAGGGCGGCCATGCCCCAGCCGTGCCCTGCCTGCTGGGCTCGGGCGTGCGGGGCTGGCCGTGCCCCGTGCTGCCGGAGGAAGGTCCTTTTGGGGGGCACGGGCCGTCCCCGCAGAGGCCGCGCGAGGAGCAGGGGGTGTCTCCAGGGTGGTCGCTCTCCGCGAGCGCAGCGGGCCGGGACGAGCTGGCCGGCCGCGGCAGGGGACACGGCAGGGCCGGGGGGCACCGTCCCTGGGCCCCCCCCGGCAGCGGGTCCCGGCCGGGCCCCGCGCCGCCCCGGCAGCAGCGGCGCTGCTCGGCGGGGCTGCGGCGCCCCGAGATGTCCAGGTGCTCCAGGGCCGTCTGCACCTGCAGCAGCTTCAGCTCCTGCAGGGCGCCCATCATGCAGGTCATCTGCTCGTGCAGCCCGTCACCCACCTCCTTCATGGACAGCTGCGGAGGGAACAGCACAGCGGGTCAGAGCCAGGGGCACGGTCCCCTGCAGCGTCCCCGAGGGTCAGTGTCCCCAGCAGTGTCCCCAGCAGTGTCCCCAGCAGTGTCCCCTGCAGTGTCCCCAGCAGTGTCCCTGAGGGTCAGCATCCCCGGGGGCAGGGTCCCCAGCAGTGTCCTTAGCAGTGTCCCCAGCAGTGTCCCCAAGGGTCAGTGTCCCCAGCAGTGTCCCCATGGGTTGGTGTCCCCAGCAATGTCCCCTGCAGTGTCCCCGAGGGTCAGCGTCCCCGGGGGCAGGGTCCCCAGCAGTGTCCTTAGCAGTGTCCCCTGCAGTGTCCCCGTGGGGCAGTGTCCCCAGCAGTGTCCCCAGCAGTGTCCCCATGGGGTGGTGTCCCCAGCAATGTCCCCTGCAGTGTCCCCAAGGGTCAGTGTCCCCGGGGGCAGGGTCCCCTGCAGCGTCCCCTGCAGTGTCCCCAGCAGTGTCCCTGAGGGTCAGCATCCCCAGGGGCAGGGTCCCCAGCAGTGTCCCCAGCAGTGTCCCCATGGGGCAGTGTCCCCATGGGGCAGTGTCCCCATGGGGCAGTGTCCCCAGCAGTGTCCCCAGCAGTGTCCCCTGCAGTGTCCCCAGCAGTGTCCCTGAGGGTCAGCATCCCCGGGGGCAGGGTCCCCAGCAGTGTCCTTAGCAGTGTCCCCTGCAGTGTCCCCATGGGGCAGTGTCCCCAGTAGTGTCCCCAGCAGTGTCCCTAGCAGTGTCCCCAGCAGTGTCTCCAGCAGTGTCCCCAGCAGTGTCCCCAGGCAGGACAGCAGCAGCACGGGCCAGCAGAGCAGGGCTGAGCAGCTTTCTGGGCCATGCCCTCCTTCCTGACCACACGTGCCACGCATCCCCCTGCCCTGCACCCACTGCAGCCAACAGCACTCCGATTCTCCTTAGATTTTTCTAGGAGTGGCCCTCTAGGAATAAGAGGAGCTGACAGAAGTGGATTGTCTGACCTGACAACAAAAATAAGAGTTTGAGTTTCCATTAATTGCTTGGCAGAAGCCCAAGGTGCAGAATTATGAATGGTTTTGGCTGCCACCACTTTTAGAATATTCCTGCGCTTTTGAGTCTTTTGTGCCCTGTCACCAGCTGAAATCAGGAGCCAGAACAGAGCCTTGCTTCCTTAGCTCAAGTGCTCAAGTCGATTAAAAACAAACCCCAGGAAGAATTAGATTGTTACTCCATAGCACATCTCCAGCTCTCAGTGCCCTCAGCACAGGCACCTCTCGCTAGAGGACAAAGACATTTCAATGCACTGGAAATTCTGCACAGAACAACCAACAAACTCTAGGGTTACTTACATTCCACCAGGAATTCTTTGATTCCCAGCCTAGGACCTCTAGTAGCAGCTCTGCTTCATCCCTGAACCTCACTACAAAGATTGAACTTTCTACACCAGGCTTAAAATAAGCAAGTTATTCTCCAGAGCTTCCCAACTCCCCCTTCTCTCTCGCTCAGTTGCTTTCCCTCTCTCGTGCAGGATCTGGATCATATTCCCAAAGCAGCAGCAAGCAAACGGGCTCCACTTCCCAACAGCTGCCACTGAGTCATTTTTAGCAGGAGGGGGAGTGGGAAGGGGCAGGAGAGGGGAGGAACAGCAGGGGCTGGCAGGGCTGGAGGGGAGGCCGTGTCACTCTGGGTGAGGTGGTTTGCAGAGATTACCCCGTCCAGGGAAGCTCCAGCCTACGCTGTCACCAACACTTCAAAAGGCTCAGCAACATTTTTTGTACAGCAGCAGATCTCAAGATTAGGGTGGAAAAGGCCAGCTTTTTCTTTTATTCTTACGTTCAGCTTTACATTACCAAGATTTATTTCCTACATCTCCTTCATTTGAACTAAGCTGGTTCAATTACTGGCTCTGTTTCCATCTCTGTACTGAGCTGAGCAGCGAGGAAGAGCAGCCACCAGAAAATTGAGAACCCAGCTCTCTAAGGTGAAACTGCTCAACAGTTTCTGACCACAAATCCCCATTTCAAACCCCAGAACCTAGAACTCAACTCACCAGCAGGTTGCAGTCATTTTCCTGAGCTTTCCTCTCAAGAAACTTGTATATCACCCGGAATGAGCACACAGCGACAAAGACACAGAAAATCTGTGCTCAGCTTCCTGGTTCCACTACCCAGAGCCTCCAGCTATGGCATTTCTTAACATCAGCAAACAAACTCCTGCTGCAGACGTGCCAATAATGTCCCAGCTGCAGCCCCACCGTGCCCCTGGTTCCCACCCCGAGCTGGGCCAGCCTCAGACAGCAGTGCCACCTTACCTCTCCAGGTCTGCTGAGATGCTGCTCGTCCTAACCCTCCTTGCCTTATTAATGGCAGTCTGTTTTATCTGGGGCTTTGGGAAAAGCTGGATTTGGAGCCAGCTTGGCCCCTCATTGGCCACTTCCCCCAAATCCCCTGGCGCAGTAATCGCGCCGTGGGGAGCGCAGGGTCCTGCCCCAGACCCAGCTCCTCCAGCCCCAGGGAGCTGCCCCGGGATGGGGCAGCCCTGCTGGGCTCAGCCAGGCAAAACCAGGGAGAATTAACCCTTCCTGGGCAGGGCTGGGCTCGCTGCTCACAGGCAGAGCCCCTGGAGGAACAGACTGAGCCCTGAACAAAGCAGCTGGGGCTGCCAAAGCTGGGGCCAGCACCAGCCTGGGGAGCCCGGAGCGCTGGAAAGGAACAGGGGGTGTTCTCCTCTGTGGAAAGGCTGTGCACGACTGAGGGGGATGCTGGGCTGAGCCCCTGGCAGCACAGCAGGGGACAGGGGCTCCGGGCTGTGGCTCCTCCATCCTGCCCCAGGGAATCCCACCCTCCAGCTCAGAGCCCCTCCAGCAATGTGAGCCCCACCAGCAGCGACTGAGCTCTCAGCATCCTGAGCCTTCAACTCTGCTGGCAAACGCTGCTGTAATTTCGGGTTGTGCAAGGTAAAAAATGAAGCAAACCAACCCCCTCTGCTTTATCTTTTGCTCTTCTTGATGTCTGCTCAGTCCTTTACAGAACTGGAGAGAGAGGGAAGCCCAGCCCAAAGTGAAGTCACTGCCTGGTGACCAAACAGCCTGTGGGGCTTGGATTCCATCCACCTGCAATTATGAGTACTCACCTTGGAAAGAAAATTCTGGAGGGAAAATGAACCTTCCCCAGTGTCTAACTGCCAGCCTCTCCTCCTTGCCAAGATCTCAGTTCTCCCAAGTTCAGAGTGGCTTCTCTGAGACTCTCCAGAAAAAGAACAAGTCCCAGAGAAGAGAAATCACCCTGGCAGAGGGTGAGGATGGAACTACCTGGTCTGTGAGAAGAAAAAGGGGTTCTGCAAAAACTTCAGCAGACTGAGCTGGACACCAAATGGATGCACTGCTGGAGTGAGGGGAGCTCCAGGCTGAAGGGACACCCTCGTAGCCCCACTGGCTCTTGGTCACCACCATGCAGGAGGAGCTCAGATTTGTGATGAGCGGAACTACCTGGTCTGTGAGAAGGAGTTCTGCAAAAACTTCAGCAGACTGGGCTGGACACCAAGTGGATGCACTGCTGGAGTGAGGGGAGCTCCAGGCTGAAGGGACACCCTCGTAGCCCCACTGGCTCTTGGTCACCACCATGCAGGAGAAGCTCAGATTTGCGATGAGCTGGACTGCACAGAGAGTGCGAATGTGGCACCAGAGCCCAGAGAGCCTTCCTGGCAAGGAGAGGGACCCTGGTTCTGCCAGGGCTGTGCAGGTGCCACTGTGTGAGCAGGGCACGAGGAGCTGCTCTGCTCGTGCCTCTGTCACCTGTGAATCCCAGAGAAGAGCCCAGGGCCAGCAGCCCTGCCCTGCCCTCTCTCCTGCTGCTCCTGCCCAAGGTGCACAAACCCAGCAGCACTTCCAGGGCCCAGGTGTCCAACCTGAGACCTGGCCCTTCAATAGAAGTGGTGGTTTGGCTTCTCTGCTTCCAAAAAGAGCCCTCTTAGAGCCATGACAACTCGCAGATATCCAAATCCTGCTCTATAAACCAGTTAAAAACCAGATGCCTCGGATTGGATCTCATTATTCCTGAAACTTTTGCAATCCCTAAAAATTGGCATGAAAAATTTGATGTCTAATTCTGCACAAGCCAACTCATGCCCTTTAAAGCAAGACAAGTACTTACAGGGCTGTGTTCCCCTTCAGTGCCTGGGACTGGTGTGTGATGGGAGAGGTTCCTTTCTCCAGCACTGAGGTATTACCTGGCTCAGCCCTCCTGGGCAGGTGTGACCCAGGCAGCTCTGCCTCAGTGCTCCTCCAAAGCAAAGCTCCTTCAAACTACAGACACCCCAAGCACTGAAAACTGAAGTGCAAAATTCAAAATTCCACTTTCAAATGATCATCAGGGACTCTTCAGCGTGGCAGGGAACCAAACAAAAGACTGCCAGAGTTCATATACGGAGTGGTTTTTGCCCTGGCAGCGCATCCTGAGCAGCAAAGGCACCAACTGTTTGGAAAACAGCCTTTCCACGATCTGCTCAGCCCCAGACAATAACCCACAAGTGCTCCACACAGCTGGTAAATCAATGACCTTCCAGCACTGATTCCCACAGCAGGGCAGAGCCTGGCCCAAGGAGCCTCCTCCAGCCGCTCCTGGCATTTCACCAAACTCAGCCTCAAACACCCGAGATCTACACATAAGGGAGTTTTCCTTCCCCCTTCCCAGGTAAATCAGTAACTTTCCCCAGCCACTTCGGGATGCTCTCCTGGTAACATCACCAGCTCTCAGGATCCAGCTCCAGTGGATCTCCTGGAGCCACAGCCCAGCATTCCCAGCCCTCTGCCTGCAGCTTCGTGCTGCTGGTGGAAAGGGAAAGCCCAGACACCCCAGCTCCAGCTGAGCACAGAGCTGGGAAGAAGAGCCCTGAGTGTGTTTGTCACCACCAGGAGGAAGACAGATGTCCAGCTCTTAGGTAAAAGAAATGCACACAGAGGAAGTTATTGCTAAGAGGACAGGAAAGAACAAATGGCAAATAGTTCTTAATAATAGTTCTGATGGGCAACAGAGCCAGCACCAAACAATTGGTATTTAAAGCAGATGACATAATAGAGACTGAAATTATTTTAGAACTGCTGAGCTGATCATATTGTTTCTGTGTTTTCCTTTGGGTCACTAACTGGATTAATCTCCAGCAAGCCTGCAGCTGAGGCTGGGCACAGCCTTGCTGCACAGCTCACACAGAGCTCTCTCCAGCCCCTCGTTCCACCTTTCTTTTCCTTCCCCTGGAGCATGCCAAGGGCCTGCAGTTGTCTTTCAATCCTTGCATTTTATCAGAATAATTTCCAGTCTTTTACCTCACCTTCCCAGGGTAGGTGTGCATGAGGATGCTAACTGTGAGCTCACAGTGCTCTGAAAGAGGAAGGATGCTGAAAGTGAACCAGAGACTCCCCCTCATGACAATTTCAACAGATCCCAAGCAGATGTGAACCATGGCAGATGTGGTTCACACCACTCCATCACCCACCTTCCTTCCCACGGCAAGGACATTGTCCTGTGCTTCCCAGACACACTCCCTATCTTTAAAGGCAAATCAGAAAAAAACAATTATCCTCAACCAGGATGAAAATGGGCCAAAAATAACTCCAATCTTCAGATTTCACTCACAACCCATAAGAGAGACCACAGGCCTCGACTGGCCACTGAAGATGATGGTTAGAAGTGTCAGTTTTCAGCCCAGACCTGCTTCCCTGGGAGTCTGCTCTTTAACATTCCCGATTACGTGAAACTGGGAGTCTGAAAAAATCCATCCTCATCTTTAGGTGACTGCTCTGGAAATAACCCAGAGGACACAGCCTGCGAGTGCCTCCTCTCCCCAGTTACACACGACAGGACATCTGCTGTCAAGTCACTCCTTTGCACCTTGCCCCCAGAAGAGCAGGGAATGGGAGCTGTGACACCCACCCAACCTTCTGGCACTGCCTGCAGCAGCCAGGGCTGGAGCCACCCAGAGCAGGACCTGCATCGGCTGAGACTCCTGGAGCTGCAGCAGTGGCACCAGAGCCTCAGGGCTGGCACTGGTGCCTCACACACTGCAAACCAGCCGAGCTGCCCCTTCAGAGAGAGCAGGAATGAAAACACAGCAGATCCTCTCGGAGCGTGACACAGTTACCGGAATAGGACCCAGTGTGAGACAAAGAGTAAAAATAATTGGCTGTATTTTTCACTCGGACCCAATGTTCTATTCCTGCAGGATATTCATAGCAAGAAACATTGTCTGCCAGGACATAAATTAATGTAAGAGCAGAGTCAGACTCTATCAAACTCAGTAATTCGATGCATTTATGACAAATGTGCAGAAAGAACATTAAAAGTTCCAGTCAGAGTGGTGACTTAAATACTTTTCGTCCCAGAAGAAAGCAACAGAAAGCCCAGATATATCCTGGATTTATCTGAAGGACCAAAACATGCCAAGTAAAGTTCCAAGCACAGCCAAGGAAGGTTGCAAGCACAGCTGATGTGGCTGTCACAGCCACACAAACCCCACGTGCCAGATCCATCTGCCCCGTGGACTCAGCAGTCCCCAGACAGAAAACAATGATTTATTTCACCTCAGATGAGCCCCAAGCCCCCATCCCACAGTCCATGTGTGATGCTGCTGCACACCAGCGCGAGCTGTCCTGGTGTCTGAGAGTGCAGGCAGGCACAGAAATGAAACTCCTCTCTGCCAACCCCTCAGCAAGACAACTCCTGCTGCATCTCCAGCTCCTGCTAAATCTCCAACTCCTGCTAAATCTCCAACTCCTGCTGCATCTCCAACTCCTGCTGCATCTCCAACTCCTGCTGCATCTCCAACTCCTGCTAAATCTGAGCTTTCAGCTGAGATCGCTCTGTGACTCGGGGAGCAGCACAACTCTGCCGTGCCTCAGGACAACGTTTGCAGATCCCAAATGCAGGCAAAGGGCTTTGAGGATGGGGATTCACGGCAGGAAGGGCACACTCCCAGGCTCTGGGGCACGTTTCACAGCTGCCCCGGAAGGACAGACAGCAGTGCAGAAGCACAGCTTATTCCATCACCAGACCTACAAACCAGCGCTGCACGTTCCCACAAGCCGCAGTGCATCCAGAGATCTCCAGGGGCTTCCCGGAGCAGGAGGAGGTCTCAAATACTTCCTGCGGCCGGGGCCGAGGTGCAGAGAGCTGGCACAGCCCGTGGGGAAGCCGCCCGGGCTGGTGGCAGGCCGGGAGGAGGATGGCAGCCCCTGGTCCCACGGGATGAATGGCTGTGTCAGCTGAGGCTCTCCCGGCTGCTCTGAATGAATTCCAATCAAAGGGACAGCACACATGCCAGAAACGATCAGCTTACAATGGAAAACACGCGGCTGGAACGGGAGATCTCTCCTCACCGACTGAAAGGGGTCAGATTCATCCTCGGCAGCCCTGGCAGAGCTTTCCCAGAGGAAATGGGAAGAGCAGGGCGAGCGTGCCTGACCTCGCTGCTCGCTGACTCGCCTGGCACGGCTCGCTGTGCTCTCGGGGCACAGGTGACACACGGGGGCCCAGCCAAGCACACCAGCAATTAAATGTGTTTTTAATAAACAAAGCAAGGGAAAGGAAAAACAGAGCTGGAATCCTCCTGTCTCACACTGCTGGGGGATTGAGTTGCACTGGAAGATAACCTTTCCTTGGGAACTGGGAGCTGTGCCAACATCCACTATTTTGTGAGAAAATCCCCTCCTCAAAACCGGCCAAAACTCTGCTTTACCAAACCAGAGGCTGCCTGCACTGAGACAAACTAAATTCTGCTAACGGGACAGTCTCTAACCTTGCCGTGTGACACTGAGCAGCCCTGAAGAGCCTGGCTGCTCAGAGGGAAGTTCTGCAGAGCCTCCCTGCACAGCAGGGCTGCTCCTCGGACACAGCCTGGTGCGCTCCTAAGCGCACCGGGACAGCCGGGGCCGCACTCGCCGTGCCCCACTGGCTGCAGGTGGCCAAAGCCATTGTCACCACTGCTGCCCCTGGCCCTGGAGCAGCCAAGGGCCGGGCAGGAGGCACAGCACGGCTCCACAGCCCAGCTCCACAGCCCGGCTCCACAGCCCGGCTCCACAGCCCGGCTCCACAGCCCGGCTCCAAAACCCGGCTCCACAGCCCGGCTCCAAAACCCGGCTCCACAGCCCGGCTCCACAGCCCGCGCTGCAGATGGGCCCAGCTGTCCCCGGGCTGGACAGAAACATCCATCTCCATTCCAGGCTGCGGGCACAGAAGTGATTTTTACAAGCTGCTATGGCTCAGGACACCACCGAGGGCTGCTCCAGCTGCTGCTGCTCCCACTCTCGCCGCAGGCTCGGCCAGGGAGGTGCAGGAGGTGAGCCGGGCTGAGCCCAGCTGCACCCTGCGGATGCAGAGCTGGGATCACCGAGAGCCCGTGTGAAAGGAAGTTCTAAAGGCTGAACAACAAAAACCGGGCGGTGGGAGGGGGAACCAATGCTGAAAACCAAACGTATGGAGAGCCAGGCTGCTCCCAGCCAAGTCACAGCTCGGCCAGCTGAAGGGGACAACTGCCCCCTCCCAGGGTTCTAAGCCAAGCATACGCAGATTGATGCCAAGTTAAGTCATGGTTTACTAACATAATAAAAACTGTTGCATTCTTGCAATTGAAAAAAAATAGACTCCTGCATTATAGCAAGGACTGAACAAAGCCAGAATTTTCTCATTTAAAGTATTTTTTTTCTGGCTTTCACAGTAAGTGTGAGGGATCTCCCTTTCTGTTGAATACATTGACTCTTCAGAAGTTGTATTTTGCACGACAAATCAGGCATGTTTTAGACTGAGAGGTGCAATGTTTAGACTCCTCTACAAAAATATTGCTCAGATAACAAAACTGATTTGGTTAGAAGACAAAACACAGATTTAGGAACCTTATTCTTAGGCTGTTCTTCCTTCTCCCATCTCACCTCCCAGCTCAGAATTTCAAGGGCTGTCAGATTATTCTGTACATGTCCCGGTTGGCAGTTTGCATTTCACTCATCACACTCAGGGTACAGCACACCAGTGACTCCCATTTTCCTTTGTTTTAGTGTGTCTTTCACCTCCTGTGTTTGCTGGGGAAACACTGGGAACGCCACCAGGTTAAATGTCACTGCTGCCACATTTATCGGGAGCAAAAGGCCACTGCCCCAGCCCGTGTTTCACAAGACGCCGGGATCTGGAGCAGCACGGGGCTCTCCAGCCCCGTCTGCCCTGGGCACAGCTGGAACTCTGCCTGCTCCGCAGGGACTGCTGGGGTGACACACGGAGCGCTTCCTGCAATGCACACAACTCCAGGGAGCACGAACCCGCCTGGAATCACCTCCCTCCAGCCCAAACCGGGAGCTTCTGGCAGTCAGGAACTTCACCCACCCGTTCTCGCTCTGCCTTGTCTTCCCCTTTTGTTCTCATTATCTATTTATCAGGATAAGGCAGACTCCGAGCCAGACCCACTGGAACCCTATTTTGGGAAGTATCAGTTCCGCCTCCCAACCCTCCCCAGGCAGCTCCAGAGCAGCAGCAATCCCTTCGGGCGGCTGGACAAGCCCCAGCAAGCCCCGGGACTGAGGTTCCCCCCGAGCAGGAGCGGCGGGAGGGCGAACACACCGCTCCTTTCTGACAAAGGCTTTCCTATTAAAGAAGTATTTTCACAGGGTACCGGAGGTGCCGGCGTGCTCCTTTTGCAGCCTTTTGATTCCCAGAAAGTTGTTCCTATCCATCTCTGTGCCTGCTTGGCTGATTTCTGACCTGCGCTGGCGGCGTGTCCCTAAAGCCCCCGCACGCCCCCGCCGCGGTTTCTCTCCGACACACGGACGGACCCCGAGCCACAACCGGGCCCTGCCCCCGCTCACGGCGAAGGCAGCGGCGGGACCCCCGACCCACAAGCGGGCTCTGCCCAAAGCCGCCCCCCGGTGCCCCGACCCCCGGCCCTTACCAGCTCCTGCCGCAGGCGCCGCAGGTGCTGCTCCATGGCCCGGCTGGGCGCGGGGCGGCCGCGGGAGGGGAGGGGAGGAGAGGGGGCGGCTCCGGGGGCTGGCCCGGGCTGGCCGGGGGCTGGCCGATGTCCGGGGGGCTGTCCGGTGTCCGGGGGGCGGCTCCGGGGGCTGTCCGATGTCCGGGACTGTCTGGGGGGCTGTCCGGTGCCCGGGGGCTCTCCGGGGAGCGGCTCCGGGGGGCTGTCCGGGGGCTGCCTGGGGCTGTCCGGTGTGCGGGGCTGTCCGGTGGCCGGGGGCTGTCCGGCTGTCCGGGGCTCTCCGGCTCTGTGCGGGGCCGGTTCTGCCGGCGGGGCAGGGCGCGCAGCGCGGCGGCGGCGGGGCCGCGTGTGCGGGCGCGCCCGCGGAGCGGCCCCGCTGCCCGCCGCACTCGGCTGCTTTGCTTTGTGGCGCTCCGCGCTCCGCACGCGGCTCCGCGGGCGCGGGGCACCCCGCCACAAGCACGGATTAACCCACATGGCCTTAATCGGGAGAAACTGCAAAGCCACCCAGTCGCGGTGTCCCCGTTTTGTCCTCACCGTGCCCGGCCGGCGGGGACGCGGCGGTGCCGGGCCGGGGACAGGGACAGGGACGCGCACGGGTGGCCTTTGCCAGGGCCAGCACCGGAGGGGACGGGCGCTCGCAGTGCCCGCCGGGGTTTATTGTCACGACGGGCCCCCTCGCTGTCCCGCAGGCGCCGTTCAGCCCGTGCCAGGCTGCGCAAGCGGCGGCACCGGGAAAACCCCGGGCTCTGGGGATGCCCCTCTTAGACCGGGATTCTTTTATCTCGGATCAACAGCCTCTGGCATTGCTTCTCACCGCAGGCCACCAAACAGATGGACAGGCGAGCAGGGAAAAAAAAAAATACAAATACTTTTGGATCATCAGACTTCATAACTGCGCTGAATTTGAAGGGGTTTGAAGTTTTGAGTGTTTTTCACAAATAAATATTATTCTCATCTTATTTGCAAAATATGTTGTTTAGATGATAAATGCTGAGTCCCCTGTGATATTTTAGTCCGAGTTGCTCTGCAATGCTAAAGAACTTGATAGGAGGAGAAATACTACTTTGTGTTTTCAAATTTGGGATTAAAACTGTAATGACTTGTTTTTTTCCCCATAAATTTCACAAAGACTGGCTAAAATTTTTGCCTCTCCAGGTCTTTATTTTTTGGAGGAAAACATTTTTTGTAGAAGGTAATAGGATTCTGTTTGTTTGCTAGTTTGTTTACAGAAATCAGTTTCAGTGTTTTTGAAAGCTGACCTTTGTGTCAAAATCCAGTTTAAATGGGAAATTTGCGACCTGCCCTTTCACATGTGTTTGGGAAACACTCCAGAGTTAATGTTTATTGATCCTTCCAGCGTCTGGGTTATTATGGGTCAAAATTTCCTGTCTCTTGGCTCATTTGAGGGTTCCCATTTCCCATCTGTTCAGCATGGGAACAGCATCTCTCTTCGAGGCTCTGTAGAATGTGGGGCAGTAAAGATATTAATTTATTGAAGAAATGACCTTATCAAAAAGTGAATCACTTCCAACGGGCTATGCCATGACGTGAGTGGCTGCTTGTCAGTCTCAGCTCTTCCCTACAGTCCAAGCCAGCTAGCCCAGCTATGATTTTTCCCTGAAATCTGGCAGGATTTGTTGGCCAGCTGGCTGTTCCCCACGGGCCAGGCTCGGGTGTGGATGTCCACAGCCCATCCCAGCATATGGCAGGGTGAGGAGCCAGGCAGGAGTGAGAGATCAGCAGGCTGGGATGGCCCCAGGAGCCGGAATGTCCCTGGCTCGGGCAGCTCCTGGGGCACGGGGAATGGGCAGGGAGTGACCCAGGAGCCCCCAGGCCGTGCAGTGTCCCTGACAGGGGTGAGAAGGGCCAGCCCAGCACCGGGTCACTGCAGCTCTCCCAAATTTAACTGATGCTGTCCCTGACAGGGGTGGCAAGGGCCAGCCCAGCACTGGCTCACTGCAGCACTCCCAAATTTAACTGATATTGTCACATTTGACCGTGGCAGTACAGTGGAAATGCCAGGGATACCCATGGCTGTTGGAAGGATCACACTGAACTTACACAATGTTTTACCCTCGGCGCATGTCAAGGATTCAGGAGCCACCTGCACGTGTACAAGGCAAGTGGCAGATGCTGCAAGCTCCTGTGCCTCTTGCAAGACACCAGACTCTGTGATCTTCTGGCAGATGAACAGGAAGAGTTTCTAGGCTCTGTTTGGCTTCTGCTAAGGACATCTTTTTGATCCATATTCCAGCCTCCGGGGCTGCTCCTGCCCCAGGAGACTGGTAAAGGAGCTCAGGAGCACAGAATAAAGAAAAGACCAGAATATTCATGCGCTCCAAACTCCTGGGAAGCTGCAAGCAAAGAGAAAAATGTGAAATATTTTCTCAGTAGGATTTCCTTACTAAGCAGCATTTTTCTCTTGCGTGTAGACAACTGGTTCAAAGCAGCACCGACACCTCATGCCAGGCCCTGCGCTCCTTGCGCTCCGTCGTGGTGTAAACCATGAGCAGATGGTGCAGTGCACTGGAAAATCAGATCTCCGAGAAAACACAGAGCCAAGAATAAAACTCCCTGAAGCACAAAGCTCCATGGTTTATTTCAGGATAAAAAGAAAAACCGAGATCCTTGGGCAAAAATTAGAATACTCCTTCAGAGTGGAGTATTCCACTTCTATGAAGTGCCTCGTTCATTCCTGATTGAGGGAACATCCATCCCTTCACAGCTGAAGGCTCATCTCATTTGTTGTCTTTCAGCTCATTGATCTGCTTTCTCCAGGCTCCCACGTGACTGCTCTTTGCTGAACTAACAAGCGTGGTTATCGCTGAATTTTCTTTCCTTTTCACTTTCTTGCACACTGACGACAAACCTTTCAGAATTTCCTCCCACTTCAGCTGCAGCATGACCTGAATTGCATCCATCCTTGTTTAAACCCACTGGGGCAGAAACAGCCAGCCACGATAGGTAAGGATGTAATGCCAGAACTTTGTCTGGTTTTATATTTGTGCACAAAGAGATAAAATAGCCCTGAAAATATTCCTGTTTCTTCCATTAAGTCTAATTTAGTGCATACAGTCTCTGCACTTGTGGCCTTTATATATAAAGTTCTGACATGCCCCAGCCTCACCATGCCCCATCCTCAAAATGAAAAGTTTTAATGGTGCTGCAGCCCAATTGCAGCTGCTGGCATTGCTCTGCCTGCACTGGAGTGCCAGGAGTAAGGACCAGGCAGCTCCTTGTGCAGCGCTGCCTTGTGCTGAACATCCATCGGATTTCCCCTCGGCTCGCTGCGCTTTCGTGACCTACATCCTGCTCATACGAGCTCAGAAAATAATTTAGCAAATCTTGGTATCGAAGATGAAACTGGGATGATGTTTATTTATTTGGAGGAAAACAAGAGGAGTGAAACACTGGCATTTCTCTCTGCAGAGCTGGAGCAGCTGCTCTGACCCGATCCTTTAGGTCTCCTTGCTTTAATCTGCAGCTGCACCCGTGCATGTGCCTGTGCTGACTCCCCCGTGGGCCTGGGATTCCATCTGAAGCCTGGGGAGCTCTCCCTGATCCTCGTGAGGAACGTGCCTGACAAGGAACCCCATCCATTCCACAGGGGGGCACTGAAACGAGCCGTAGATGGATGTAAGACATCACCACCCTCCTCCTCCTCGCCATTATTTATGAGAAGTGCAGCACCAGACTCGCTGGGAAGAGCCCACAGCTCTGTCATGACTACAGCAAAGGAGAGGATCCTGCTGCTCCCCAGATTGCTGCTCCTGGTGACTTGCCACGCAGCTTTCTTTTCCAGAGGGCGAGCGAATGCGCAGCGTGCTCGGAGTCAGTTTTTGGTGTGGATACACAGCCACTGTCTCTGCTGGGATCAATGGCCCTTCCACTGTCCTGGGCTCTACTGTACAGAGAACAAACACAGTTTCCATGGCAGTGTAAACACAAATACACCCCACGCTCCAAAGAGTGACTCACACGTGCTGCAGAGAACAGAGAAACTTCCCTGTCTTAATCTGAAAACATCTGGGACAGGAGGATGAGATTATCTCACTTCCAAAATATTCTACAAATATTATGTAAACCAGATTTGCTCTGAATAATTCCATGTCTTGGCAGATCTGAAAGACAAATCCTTTGAAGGCAAAGGAATAAGGCAAGGCTGGTGCCTGTTTGCAGTAGCAATGTCCAAATCAATAATGAATATATTCTTAAAATAGACACAACCCAACAGTTCTGGAAGCCAGTACAAACCATCCATGAGCATTTTACCTCACTATTTCAGAGTCACAACAAGAATTTAAGTGCTGGAAATGAAGAGTAGTTTTATAGGAAAAGGAGGAGATGGATAAATTTGTGGGAAGTATTTAGTGCAAGTCCTAAGTCCTGGTATTGCAGGTGTTAGGCTGAAATAGTCTGAAATAGTCTGAAATAGGCTGAAATAGGCTGAAACAGTGATCACCCTATCTGGAGCATCAGCAGCATCACTCAGAAGTCTTAGAACATCACTTGCCCAAAGCTGATACACTGATATACAGATTCAGGGGAAAATGGGTCCTGCATGGAATGAAATCAAATATGTGATGTGCACTTTCTGGCAGGGACAAAAATGTGGCCAGCACTTTCTTGGAGGAATAAAACATGCTCTCAGTGTCTATGGGAGGAAGAATTTTCCCTGGCAGGGCTTTTCTACATCCTAAAACTTTAAGGATTTTTATGACCCCAAGCTAGGGAGTTCACATCCTTCAAAATAACCTGTTATTTTACTAATACTCCAGCTCTGAAGGATGCCTCATCGGCTTCTTTTACCAGCCTAAATCCTTTCCCAGGACCTGTTCTGCCTGCAGAGTATCCAGATTCAATGTCAAGATTTGCAAAGGCTGCTCTGAGCAGGAATACCTCCTCAGGCTCTTACTGCAAGCAGGAGCAAAGCCCTGTCACGGCAGAGCTGCAGATCCCTCTTGGCGGGGCTGACAGGCGAAGGTCAGCCACGGGAAGCGAGTGCTCCAGAGTCACCGAGGTGAAGCAAGGCTGGAGGGTGAAGGTTCCCGTTTGCACTGCGATCACAGCACAGCCCGCACACAGAGCTCTCAGCAAAGCCAGGAGCAGGAGCAGGTACGATTTACTGTGGGGAAGAAAGTGAAATAACAAACAGCAGCACCTTTGTGGCTGGCAGCGCGGTGTCTGTCTCACAAACGCACAGAGAATAATCTCGGTCTCCAGATCACCTTGGCTGTGTTGCAGCCTGTGAGAAAGGGAATAAGTGAGAGAAACAGAGGGAGCAGTTCCTGCAGTGGCTCTTGGGGGCTGTTTTGTCACCTCCTCGCTGCCCTTCCTCCCCAGGAACAGTTCCCTCCTCGCGGCTCTTTCTTGTCTGTTCAAATCACATCAATTTAAAAGGGTTATGAAAGGCTCTATTTAATCAAATGTTTGTTACGTCCAGGTGTCTTTGTCTGTCTCCTTTCCCAGATTTATCCAGAGACAATTATCTCATGCTGGAGACTCTTTCCCCTTGAGGACCAATGAGAATACCCACTTAAAAATTAAAAAATGATAGGAGCAGCGGCATGCCTGTAGATCCTGTTACCTGGCTGTGCTCCCCCTTGGTGGAGGGCAGCTCTCCAGACTGGAACTGCTCTTTGTCCCGCAGGGTTAAGTGTTTGGTACTCAGGAAAATATCATCACAATAAAACATAACTGAATAGAATCTGCCAGACTGTTCTCCCCCATCAGGAATACAGACGTGAGGGATCTCAAAGGCGTGACCAAGCCTGTGATATACCAAAGCCATTAAAATTCATTTTGGCTGCCCGGCACTGTAAGAATAATGGCACAGTGTATGTGCCCGTACAGTAGAAGCCAGCGTGGAGATTTTCCAAATCCCCTTGCAGTGAATGCGGGCTGCACGTCCAGAGCCTCTGAGGCGCTCCCATCAAAGCTGATATTCATAAAGCCACCCACGATTTCAAATGAGCGGCCTACAGAGGGTAGTAATTAACGCACATACAGATTAACACATTTGCCCTTTGCTGAGTGAATACTGTGCTGTTAATTTTCCGTAGGAATTTTCTGTAGGCTCATAGAGAGCTGTGTGCCCTCCTCAGGGATGGGCACGGCCCCAGGAGCTCAGGGCGCGTTCGGACAGCGCTCCCAGGCACGGGGTGGGGTTTGGGGTGTCTGTGCAGGGCCGGGAGCTGCACTCAGCACCGATTTCGGGCAGTTCCCGGTGGCACCGAGCCCGCCGGGCCCGGCCCGTCCGAGCCGTGCCCGCTCCGCGCCCGCCCTGAGGCGGCGGCGCCGCCATGTTCCCTGCGCGGCGCCCCCTGGCGGCGCTCGCCCGACACGCGATCACGGCACCTCTCGCGAGACTTCCCCGCCCGCCCCGCCAAGATGGCGGCGCCCATGGAGGCGGCGGGCCGGTTCCGCACCCGGGACGTGCTGCTGCCCGGCGGCCCGTCCGACTTCGGCTCTCTCCTGCTGTCGCCGCCGGTGCTGGCGGGGCTGGAGGCCGCCGGCTTCCATCGGCCGTCTCCTGTGCAGCTGAAGGCCATCCCGCTGGGGCGCTGCGGGCTGGGTGAGCGGGCGGGCCGGGCGCGGGGCCGGGGCTGCCCCCGGGGCTGCCCTGACCCCCGTGGCCGCTCTTTGCAGATCTCATCGTGCAGGCCAAGTCTGGCACCGGCAAGACCTGCGTGTTCGCCACCATCGCCCTGGACGCGGTGCTGCTGGACAGCCCCGCCACGCAGGTGAGGGGGAGGAGAGGAGAGGAGAGGAGAGGGAGAGGGAGAGGGAGAGGAGAGGAAGGGAGAGGAGAGGGAGAAGAGGGGAGAGGGAGAGGAGGGGAGAAGAGAAGGAGAGGGAGAAGAGGGACAGAGAGGAGAGGGATAAGAGGGGAGAGGGAGAAGAGAAGAGAAGAGAAGATAAGAGAAGAGAAGAGAAGAGAAGAGAGACAAGGAGAAGTAGGGAGAAGAGAGGAGAGGAGAGGGAGAAGGAGAAGAGGGGAGAGGAGAGGAAGGGAGGGGAGAGGGAGCCCTCATTTCGGGGATCCGGCCCCGGGGCTCCGCGGTTACATCCCTTGGCTCTCAGCGCCATCCCGCGGCTCCGGTCCTCCCGTTTAACCCTTCCCCGCACAGATCCTGATCCTGGCTCCCACCAGGGAGATCGCTGTGCAGATCCACGCCGTGATCACGACGATCGGCATCAAAATGGAAGGCTTGCAGTGCCACGTGTTCATCGGAGGGACGCCTCTGAGCCAGGACAGGAGCAGGCTGAGGAAGTGCCACATCGCTGTGGGCTCGCCAGGTGGGAGCAGCTTTGCTGTGCTCTGTGTCCCTGCGGCCCCGCTGGGCTCGACAGCCGGCCCTGGGGGCGCTGGTGGCCGTGCCTGCTGCCATTCGCGGGGCACAGCCTCGGGGGCAGCTCAAGAATCCTTGAGCAGTTCGTTGCCAGGCGTCCGAGCTGCTCTCCCTTCGGTGCCCTGCAGGGCGGATCAAGCAGCTGATCGAGCTGGAGTACCTGAGCACGGCCAGCGTCAGGCTGCTGGTGCTGGACGAGGCCGACAAGCTGCTGGAGGAGGGCAGCTTCCAGGAGCAGGTCAAGTAAGGCAGAGCCCTCCTGGGGTGCCCCTGGGCTGGGATCGGTGCCTCTGTGTGAGTAACTGCCCGCTTGTGTCCCTCAGCTGGATCTACTCCTCCCTGCCTGTCAACAAGCAGATGCTGGCAGTGTCAGCCACCTACCCCGAGTCCCTGGCTGCTGCTCTCACCAGGTACATGAGGGAGCCCACCTTCGTGAGGCTGAACCCCACGGACCCCAGCCTTCTTGGTAAGCACACAGTCATGCCTTTGGAATGCATGGTTTTTCACAATCATGCCTGTAGAATGCATGGTTTTCACAATCATGCCTGTAGAATCCATGATTTCTCATAATCATGCCTGTAGAATGCATGATTTTTCACAATCATGCCTGTAGAATGCATGGTTTTCACAATCATGCCTGTAGAATCCATGATTTCTCATAATCATACCTGTAGAATGCATGGTTTTTCATAATCATGCCTTTATAATGCATTATTTCTTATAATCATGCCTTTAGAATGCATGTTTTTTCACAATCATGCCTTTATAATGCATGATTTCTCATAATCATGCCTTTAGAATGCATGGTTTTTCATAATCATGCCTGTAGAATCCATGATTTTTCACAATCATGCCTGTGGAATGCATGGTTTCTCATAATCATGCCTGTAGAATGCATGATTTTTCACAATCATGCCTGTAGAATGCATGGTTTCTCATAGCCATGCCTGTAGAATCCATGATTTTTCATAATCATACCTGTAGAATGCATGGTTTCTCATAGCCATGCCTGTAGAATCCATGATTTTTCATAATCATACCTGTAGAATGCATGGTTTCTCATAGCCATGCCTGTAGAATCCATGATTTTTCATAATCATACCTGTAGAATACATGTTTTTTCATAGCCATGCCTGTAGAATGCATGGTTTTTCATCATTTCACCCCTGAGTTGTTCAGTTTGTGAATATTGCTTCCCAGTGTTGATGTTGTGAATCTTGAAGTGGAATGGGAAGGTCTTTAAAGGCCCTTCCAGCCCAAACCACTCTTGTGATTCTGTATTTTTAAAATTCCAGTGAGAAGTGGAACTCTCTGCTTTTTCTATCCATTTGAAAAATGTCAGCCTTTTAAGAAAAACTGCTGCTGGAGGCTCTCACATGTGCCTGTCTGCAGTTTCCCTTCAGCTGCACTATCACATGTTCACAGAACTCTGTGCATGTTCTTATGGCAGCCCCTAATCTGTTGTTTTGCTTTCCTGCTCAGGGCTGAAGCAGTACTACAAAATTGTGAATTCCCATCCCCTCCCACATAAAACCTTTGAGGAAAAAACCCAGCACCTGCAGGAGCTGTTCAGCAAGATTCCTTTCAACCAAGCCTTGGTGTTCTCCAATTTGCACAGCAGGTAATCCACGAGGGGTAACAGAGCAGCCTGCAAGCCTCAGCTCTGAAATGCAGCCTGAGGAATGCACTGTGAAATACTGCAAATACCAGAGTGCAGCCCTTGGCTGTAGAGAATAACCTAGGAACTGGCTGGTGTTGTTAGTCCTGGGGTTTATTTCCAGTTCTCAGGGTGTGTGTTCCCTCAGGGCTCAACATCTGGCTGAAATACTGACATCCAGAGGCTTCCCTGCCGAGTGCATTTCAGGTAAATCCATTCACAGTTTTCTCATTCCACTGAAATTGTGCATAAATGTGACCTAAAATAGGAAAACATATCTTAAATCTTGCCTTGCAGGGGCTCTGGTTAAATGGCTGAGAATAGCATTTGACTCTTCATAGATTTTTAAGACTCAATCTACAAGGAAAATAATTTTTTTGTAATGAGTGACCTGAGTTTTCCAGTTTTGTTTGTTCCTTCTGTACTCATTTGGGGTGATGTTTGAGGGAGTTTCTGACTTATTTCTGATGATACAAAGCAGTGTTTTCTAGAATGTGAGATGAAGAATGTAACCTGCTTCTAACCTTTATCTTCCTAGGCAACATGAATCAAAGCCAGCGACTTGATGCCATGGCTAAATTAAAGCAATTCCACTGCAGAGTTCTGATTTCCACAGACTTGGTGAGCTGTTACTGCTTCCAAACAAGCTTTTTACAGATCCTACTTCAAATTTATTAACTGCTCTGCAGATTTTACAGCACGCAGGAGTACCGCCCGTAAAGTCCCTTGGGAGGGTCAGATTTGGCTTGGAATTGGAGAGAATTTAGATGTGCTGATGGGAAATGTGCTGATGGAGCACCACGGGCTCATTTTCGGAGTGGGGTGTAGAGATCACCCCCATTCCTCACTGCCTGCCCGTGGCAGGGGCTGCAGTGAGCTGATCCTGCTGGGGCCCATCCAGCCCCACCCATTCCGTGCTCTGCCTCAGCAACAGTCAATTCATCTGTTGTCTGCAGCTAAAAGCTGCTCCGTGGGCAGGGTGCTGGGAGTGCCAGGCGTGTTGGGGTGACTCTGGCGTGTTGGGGTGAAGCTGACATGTTGGGGTGACTCTGACGTGTTGAGGTGACTCTGGCGTGTTGGGGTGACTCTGGTGTTGGGGGAGCCCGCTGTGGTCCCTCCCACACCTGGGGCTCTGTGTTTGCTCCAGGCTCTGAGCAGTTGCTCAGCCCTCACTGCCCTTTCCTCCTCCTCCTCCCTGCAGACATCTCGTGGAATTGATGCTGAGAAGGTGAACCTGGTCATCAACCTGGACGTGCCCCTGGACTGGGAGACCTACCTGCACCGCATCGGCCGCGCGGGGCGCTTCGGTGGGCTGCGCCTGGCTGGGCTGGGCTGGGCCGGGCTGGGCCGGGCTGGGCTGGGCTGGGCCGGGCTGGGCCGGGCTGGGCTGGGCTGGGCCGGGCTGGGCCGGGCTGGGCTGGGCTGGGCCGGGCTGGGCCGGGCTGGGCTGGGCTGGGCCGGGCTGGGCCGGGCTGGGCTGGGCTGGGCCGGGCTGGGCCGGGCTGGGCTGGGCTGGGCCGGGCTGGGCCGGGCTGGGCTGGGCTGGGCCGGGCTGGGCCGGGCTGGGCTGGGCTGGGCCGGGCTGGGCCGGGCTGGGCTGGGCTGGGCCGGGCTGGGCCGGGCTGGGCTGGGCTGGGCCGGGCTGGGCCGGGCTGGGCTGGGCTGGGCCGGGCTGGGCCGGGCTGGGCTGGGCTGGGCCGGGCTGGGCCGGGCTGGGCTGGGCTGGGCCGGGCTGGGCCGGGCTGGGCTGGGCTGGGCCGGGCTGGGCCGGGCTGGGCTGGGCTGGGCCGGGCTGGGCCGGGCTGGGCTGGGCTGGGCCGGGCTGGGCCGGGCTGGGCTGGGCTGGGCTCTGCTGGGCCTGATCCTGCTGGGCTGAGCCCTACTAGCCTGAGCTCTGCTGGGCCTGACCCTGCTGGGCTGAGCCCTGGGTTCTGCTAGGATGGGCTCTGCTGGGTTGGGCTCTGCTGGGCCGGGCTCTGGGCTTTGCTGGGCCTGAGCCCTGCTAGCCTGAGCCCTGAACCCTGCTGGGCTGAGCTCTGCTGCGCCTGACCCTGCTGGGCTGGGCTCTGCTGGGCCGGCCTCTGGGCTCTGCTGGGCTGAGCTCTGAGCCCTGCTGGGCTCTGCTGGGCCTGCATTAACTGTGCTCTGTCCCACAGGCACCTTGGGGCTGGCTGTGACCTACTGCTGCCGTGGGGAGGAGGAGAACACCATGATGAAAATTGCTCAGAAGTGCAACCTGCAGCTTGTTCCTCTGCCAGGTGGGCTCTGAGCTGGGGCTGCAGCTGGGCTTGGTGCTTTCCTGTCAGTCAGAGCTTCACACGAGCCCAGGGGCTGGAGTGTGGCTGGGGTGCTCTGCTTGTAGCCCACGTTCCTCACACCCAGCTCCTGACAAGTGATGCAGTGCTGTTGTTTGTCTTGAGCAGCCTTTGGTGCCTGCTGTGAAGGAAATGTTGTGGCTCTTTAAACTCCTCTGGGAATTGTTGCTTTGTGGCCCTCCCTTGGTGTCTGACATGCAGTTTTGAGGAGTTTCTCTTGGGTTGTGCTGTGGGCTCCAGAGGGAGGGTACCTTTGACTGAGTGGCTGCTTGTTTCTCTTCTGTGCAGAGCCAATCCCCCCTGGAATGATGGAGCAGTTTGAGGAAGGGCAGGTGGAAGTTAAACCTGCAATACCCACGGCTCCTGTGGTGAACTGTGACACTATGTGTCCTGAGCCAGAGCAGCCAGTGCTGCAGCCTGTCCAGAATGGCTTTCCAGACATTCCTCAGCCTCCCTCTAACCTTCCAAGGGATAATTCTTCTGTAGAAAGGCCAAAAAATACTCCGAAGCAAAAACAGAGTAAAAAGTGGACAAAACCTGCACATGTAGAGAAAAATAGAACCCCCCAAACTTCCAGCTGTCTCAAAAAACAGAGCAACCAAGTCAAACCCATCTCCAGGATGGAGGGACAACACAGCACTCAGCCTCCAGAGGATGAGGCCTTGAAAAAAAATCTTCCCAAAATTCCATGCTTGTCTTCTTTCAAAACCCAGCTCACCAATCCCTGGAGCTTCTCAGATTTTGTTGAAGATTATGAATATTTCATTAAAGAGGGGTCAGAGAGAGAGGTGGAGATTTTAAGAAGTTACTCAGGGCCAGGAGAGCAGGGTGAGCTGCCCAGAAATGGGGATGTGGAGTGGCAAGAGATGGACCACCAGCCAGAGGCAGCAGCAACAGGAGGGGCTGTGTGTGCTGACAGCGATGGCTCGGAGAGCTCCGGGGAGTCCTTCCACAGCAGGGCCAGCAACTCCTGCTCTGAGGCCTTTTCAGACAGGCAGGAGCCAAGCCCTGTGCCCCCAGCAGCATCCTGTCCCACACCTGAGGCACCTCGGGAGCCACCCCACAGCCCAAGGCAGAAGGAAGTGAGAAAGAAAGTCCCGGAACAAAACGCTAAGCGCAAGAAAAGCCACAAGCAGCAGTGCAGTCCTGCCAGCAGCAGAGCTGCGCAGGAGAGGAGCTGCAGCTCCCGGGGTGGTGCTGCACACCAGGGCTGCAGTTCTGAGCACTGCTGGAGGTGTTACTGCGAGGCCTGGCAGAGCTACTACGCTGCAGTGTCTCACTACAGCAGGAGCTGCTGGCACCTCAGCTGCATCAGTGCCTACCACGTCAACTCGGTCTATCTCCAGGAGCTGCTCAGAGATGAGGATTGATGTCCTGGTGCTGCTGGTGGGGAGCAGGGCTGGGCAGGGCCTGGGACCACAGGGCTGCTCCAAAGGACACTGGCAAGTGTTGTTTGAGATGGAGAAAAACGGTGTCTTTGTATGAGCAGCTGTGTCTGGGGGGTGTTTTACACAGTGAGGGTGTTAAAATTTGTTAATAAAAGGAAAAGAAAGACAGCTGGATGCTCAGGTGGAATCTTTACAATCCAAAGTGAAAAAAGGATGATAAAAGGCAGCCATTGCCACGTAAGAAATGTCAGAAAGGAGAAAATGCAGAACAATCCCAGCTGGATTTCATGGAATCCCAGAGTGGTTTGGGTGGGAGGGGACCTTAAAGTTCACCTTGTTCACCCCTGCCATGGCAGGGACACCTTCCCCTGTCCCAGGGACAACTTCCCCTGTCCCAGGGGCTTCCAGCCCTGCCCAGCCTGGCCTTGGCACTGCCAGGGGTCCAGGGGCACCCACAGCTGCTCTGGGCACCTGTGCCAGGGCCTCACCCTCTGCTTGCCTTCCCTGTGGCTGCTGGGTGAATTCCCTGTGGGGCTCCATGGTCTGTTCCAAGCTGGTGATCATCCCATTTTCCCTAATTCTCTTGGTAAACATACACCCAGTTATATCCCAGTGAAGTGGCAGAGTGAAATGAGCATCTCCATGCCTGTATTGCTAATTTAAATCAGTTAATTAACGCTGTATAAATAACATTTCTACAGCAAGGTGTGCAGCAGGCCGTGTGGTGGAGGAGTTAATTATGTAGAGAATGTGCAGCAATCATAATTGGTCTGTCCCTCTGGGTGCAACAGTATCAGACTTCCCACACTTAGAGGAATGTTTAATTAGAAATGGAATTACCTATTAGTGCTAAAACTAATTGATATTTCCTGTTTGGCTTGTACAGAGCTGTCCTGGGGCAGGAAAAGATGGCAGTGCTGGCTGGCTCGGGGCGCTGGCCCCTGCACTAATTGGGAAAGTTTTTCTTTCTGTACTTTGTTCCTGCCTTCCTCCCTGTGTGTCACAAATGGCTCCAGGGAGGGGGTTCCCCTTTCTCTGCCTGGCTGGGAAAGGCCAAGACAGCATGATTGTGTTTCCAGGATGAATTTTTGCAGCTGGTAACATTCTCAGAGGGGACCCTGTCAGAGATGCCCTTCAGGATCTGCATTATGGCAGAGTGGCATCTCACTGATTCCATTAATGATTGCTTAGGGAAGAGTTAATTAGTGTTTAAATGCATCTGGAGTGGCCTAGGTCAACACCCAAAGTTCTCCAAAAGGGCCTCCCAGAAGGTTTTCGGAAGAAATTGCAGCATGCTGTTGGTATTTGTGGCACATACTCTGTTTAATCCGGGTTGGATACATCAGGTACAGCAGTGGCACAAGACTCAATACTGTAAATGATATACAAGTTTCAACAGATGCACTACAATTCCAAAAGAAGACAACAGGAAACTTGGTTCTTCTAGAAAGTTGTTCTCAAGTGAAGCTACCTGCAGTTGTGTCCAGTACATTTCGTATCTGCCCTCTGACATTTGTAAAGCAAAGCCCATTTAAAGTACGAAAATAGAAAATAATCGGGTTGAGAGCTTCTTACGACGTAGAACTCCTAAAGAAAACACCATTGCATTGGAATGCCAGACTGCTTTATCAAAAAGAGACCATCACACCGGCTTTGGAGACTCGGTTGGTCCGAGGAGCCCCCAGCAGCTCCCAGTGGTGGTGAAGTGGGGGCCCTTCCCCAGCTGGGGCTCCGGGGCAGCTCTGCTTCAGCCCGGGGAGGGGAGGGACACACGGACACACAGGACAGACCTGACTGGGGACAGGAGGAGGGGCGTGCACAGGCTCTCTGCCACCTGCTCTTGTGTTCCAGCCCAGGCTTTCTGGCACGGGTTCTGCTCCCTGAGCACGGCAGCAGCTCTGGCTCTGTCTCCAGAATTCCCTGTGGCGTTCTGGGCTGCCAGGAGCTGAGCCCCACTCGCTGCTCCTTGCTCTGCAGGATGGCCAGAGAGGTGAAAGGACTTCTTCGAGGTCACTTAGTGATTGCTCAGGAAATGGGGAGCAGAGCCCAGGCTGCTGGAGCTCAGCTCCTGATGTTCCCTGCCTTCCCTTTGCCCTGGCAGTCTGAGAGAGAGGGAATCACCTTGGACAGCGTTTTTGGCAAACACAAAGCCTAAAAGCTCGGGCTCTGAACCCGTGGGTCTACTGCAGCTGGCTCCAAGTGCTGGAGAAAAACAAGTGTGGTAAAACAAAATGCTGAGCTAGACTGGGTGGGTGAGCGATGAGGAAAAGGTGTTTCAGCCTCCTAACTTGAAAAGCAGAATTACACTTGCAGTTCAAAGGTGCTGATGTTCACCAGCTCTCCACAAGTGCTGACTTTAACTCTGCCTTAGTCCCACAGATTGAAATATTACAAAGTCCAAGGGATGTTGCAACACGTAAATTAAATGTGATTATTTTTAATTTCCTGGATTTTCTTTACAATACACATAAGATGCAACGTGTTTGCCACCTCTTCACTTTAAAAAGCAAACTCTTGAAGGAAATTTGCTTTCTTTTGCTGGTATTAATCTGATTTTCATGCACACACCTTAAGCTGTCTAGACTGGAATGACAATGCTGGCTTACAGTACAGATGCATTAGCAACAGGTTTAGGTTAAACAAGTGGCATTGATTAAATTTGGTCTTTCTGGCCAATTAAAGGAAGATGTATTTTGAATTATCCATGAGCTGTATTCCTCACTGAAGCCATGTGTGTTACTTAGGTTGTTCTTTTAAGGAAACTGAAAGCAAAAGGTGGCTTTTAGGAAGAGTCAGTGGAAGTCAAAGCCTGTGTGTGAGTGTTTTTTATCATTTGCTGCCAGCTGGGTGTGAATCCTGTTAGCAGCTCAATGCCAGGTGAGAAGAGAGGAAATCTATTGATAGCGTAGGCTGAAAATCCGTGAAAATACTTTTCCTTCAGAAAGAGCTTTGGAAAGGAACTAAAATGCTCAGAAAAAGGAGTTGCTCCTTTGATATTTTTATATTGCTTTAGGAAAATCTGAAAAAATAACGCCCTTCCACTTGCTTTTTGTACAAAGAATCCATTTTTGCCTCTTCTAAAGGAGCTTCTCTAGAGCTATAAAAGGTCTCAAGGAATGAGAGGAGGGGGCAGTGCCAGGTGCTGGTTTGTGGGTCAGGGTGGCTGTGCCAGGAGGGCTGGGGTGCTGGTGAGGCAGGGGGGCACTGGGGGCACTGGGGGCACTGGGGACAAGCCATGTGCTCCAGGGGAGGCTCTGCCTCAGGACTCCCAGGGCTGGCTTGGGCTGTTCTGGGGCTGTCCTTGGGATGTTTTTGGGGTGTTCTCGGGCTGTTTGAGGGTTCCAGTCTGGGGAGGCCCCTCTGCCCCCTGGGTCAGGAGCCAGGGGCTGTGGGGCAGCTCCCTGCTCTGCTGGGTGCACGCCCTCCCTGCCCCATTTCCAAACTGGGGGTGCTCTGCTGCTCCTGCAGGGATGGATCCCTGTCCTGTCCCTGCAGGCTGGATCCCTGTCCTGTCCCTCCAGGGATGGATCCCTGTCCCTGCAGGGTGGATCCCTGTCCCTGCAGGGTGGATCCCTGTCCCTCCAGGGTGGATCCCTGTCCCTGCAGGATGGATCCCTGTCCCTGCAGCCCCCCGAGGTGCACAGTGCTCCCCTGGTTTTCCACGAAGCAGTTCCAGGTGCTTTCCCATGCTTTACTTGGGCGACTCCAGAGGATAAAGAGAGCCAATGCCTCCATTAAAATACTTTTAGCCCTGTTCCTCTAGGCTCAGGCTTCCTTAAATCAGTGTGTTTCATCCCCTGAGAGCCTGTGCTGAGGAGCTGACCCGCTCATGGCAGAGGCACAGCCGTGGCTCAGGATAACAATTCCTGTTTTGTGGAAGCAAACAGAGGCCGTGGCAGTCGGAGCCCAAGCAGCCGGCCAGAAACTCCTGGAGCTGCTTTTCCTCCTCCTTTTTAACCTCTTAAAATGGAGTGTTATACTCCCTTTTCCAGAAAGTTTGACTGTCAGTGATTGGAAGCCCAGCAGCGCTTGGGTGAGGGCTGCCATGGTGTTTACAGAGGTGTGGCGTGCCTGGTGCAGCACTCCCCTGGGTCAGGAGTAAGAAAGGCAGCACCAAGAATCCACGGGGAACCCCTGACTCTTTTTTCTTCCTGTGCCCTGTCAGCACGGGGCATCTCACCCTCCCTCCGTGCCAGTGGAGAGGAGGATGCAAAGGTGGCAAGGTGGAGAGCAAGGCCTCTGATCAGAAGGGCAGGGGTGCTCAGGTGATGACAGTTAATGAAAAGAAAGCAAAAACTAAATTAAAACACCGAAAGAAACCTCGGTAATGGTAAGATTAACTGCAGTATAACCTCCTACAGGAAGCAGCAAAAGGCAGAGCATTTAAATCTTTCAAAACAGGACTAAACATAGTTTTGGGGTAACTATTGCAGCCCTGGAATAAATGACTGGAAGCTGGTGCAGCTGCTGGAGGCTCAGCCATAGCCCTAGGGTTCCTAGGATGTGGTAGGATTCTAAGGAGGGAATTGAGTTAATGCAGCAGCCACCACTCACACACAGCAGGAGAGCTGCCAAAGCAGGGTGCAGCTCCTATGTGTCATCAGCATTAATTATCTATACACGTGTGTGTCTGTAATTAGCTATATGTGTGTGTATATGTGCAGATAAATATTACATCGGGAGAGGGGACGGCAGATGTTAAAAAAAAAGCATCATCCCTTTGCTGAAGCAGCCTCAGACACTCCTTGAGCTGTTCCTTCAGCTCTGAAGTTGGTGAAATCCCTGCTCAGAGCAGGTCTTGCCCTGCTGGGGAGGTTTGTGCACCAGGGGATCAGCAGCCAGGCTGGCACAGGAGGAGGGCATGCTCCTCTCTGCCCTGCCTGTCCCCCTGGAAAAGGGCAGGGTGGCAGGACAGGGCTGCTCTTGGCAGGGGACCCGCTGTGTTCCAGGCATGAATTTCCCTGGAGGAATCCTTCCCAGGAAGGGGCCAGAGGAGGTGCCAGCCCTGAGCAGGGCTCAGCCCGGGGCGAGGCACCCGCAGTACCACACAGTGTTCTCAGGTTTTGGTTAGCTGTTAGTTCACGGTTGGGCTCTTCCCAAACTAAGTGTGGAGCTGGGAGTGGAAAACGCTGCCTGAAGCACACGTTAGCAAAGGTTTCCAAACTCCAGGCCTGCCCCCCTGCTCAGGCAGATCCTGTGCCGGGCCTGGAGAACTGGAACTGCTGACCTTGTCTATCCCCAAATCAACGCAGCCCGGGAGCCAGGAGGGGACAAGGGGAGCCCTCAGGCTGTGAGAAAGCCAAACACCTCTCTGTCCATGCCGGGCATTTGGCTCTGGGGTTAATTATTATCAAGTATAAATCCAGACATTATTTGGCTACTATTTACAACGGGTTACACGTCCAGTGCTAGCAAAGGAATTTCTCTATAGGAACCAAAAGTAAAAAGCATGGGCATACATTCCCAGGAACCTCTGTTGGACTCAGCAACGCTTGATGCAGTTGAGTTCAGTGCTTTCATTCTCTGCCATCTGTGTGCACAGTATTAAAAAAGAATCCTACCTTTTTTTTTTTTTTTCCTTTTTAAAAATACAGAACTGTAGTCTAGTCACACTCTTACAAGTAAGTGATAACAAAAATAGAAAGCAGATACCCAGGTGGGACTAAAACTCTACTAAAGCCTGTCTTCTTTTTTTTTTTTCTTTGGCGTTGTTTTTTTTTTTTTCCTTTTTTTTTTTTTTCGTTGTTTTTTTTTTTTTCCTTTTTTTTTTTTTTCGTTGTTTTTTTTTTTTTCCTTTTTTTTTTTTTTCGTTGTTTTTTTTTTTTTTCTTTGTCGTTGTTGTTTTTGTTTTTCTCCACAAATATGTTTCCACAGACAATAATTAGCAGACAAACACATGTTTGCAATTGCACTGTATTGACTGGAAAGGCGGGTACAAAATAGTCTAAATCGGGGGTGGCACCCAGGGAGGGGGGCGTGTGTGTGGGTGTGTGTGCACGGGCTGGCACAGCTGGCACAGCTGGCACCTCCCTGCAGGGCCGTGCCCTCCGTGCCTCTGCACACTCACACTCACGCACAGCCGAGCAGGGGCTGCTCTCACAGGTGGCTTCTTTTGTCTAAATCTTTTCCTATAAAAGAAAAAAAAAAAAAAAAGTGAAATTTTGGTCGGTTTAAAGGTTCTGCTCCATGAAGGGGAAAAAAAAAAAAATCCACAAAATCTATTGTTTTTCACCTTTTCAGTCATTTCCTCGTGAATAAATATTATCCATTAAAAACCTTTAAAAAGGTGCTGCGATACACAGTGTTATATCTCCGTCGCTCCGCCGCCTCGCTCCAGCTGTGCAGGCGCTCCGGGGCACAGCTGGATCTGCCTGCAGCGCTCCTGCTCCTCCGCAGCCCCGTCCCGTGCCCGGTGCCAGCTGTATCCCGTGCCCGGTGCCAGCTGTGTCGGTGCCTGCTGCCAGCCGTGTCCGTGCCCGGTACCAGCCGAATCCATACCCGGTACCGGCCGTGTCCGCTGCCAGCTGTGTCCGTGCCCGGTGCCAGCTGTATCCCGTGCCCGGTGCCAGCTGTGTCCGTGCCCGGACCAGCCGTGTCCGTGCCCTGGTACCGGCCGTGTCCGCTGCCAGCCGTGTCCGTGCCCGGTACCAGCCGTGTCCGTGCCCGGTGCCGGGAGGGGACGCGCCGCCCCAGCCCGGCCCGGCCCGGCCCGGCCCGGCTCACAAGGCGGAGACCTTGACGACGTTGGGAACGTTCGTGGCGGGCCCCGGGCTGCCCGGGCCGGCTCTGCTCTCGCCCTCGGGCGTCAGCGCGGGCGGCGTGGGGATGCTGATGATGGCCGTGGTGATCTGCGCGCCTTTGCAGTTCGGCCTCAGCCCGTCATCCGCCTTCATGTTGAGGCTGGAACGACTGCAAAACAGATTTAGTGCTTGCGGTGCAGAGCACGGGAGCGGCGGTGGCTCTCAACCCGGGTTTTATTCAGCTGAAACATTCCGAGGCTCCGTTCGAACGCCCCCCCCGCTCCTGCAAGGCACCGTTTGTGTCTACACAGATTACACCGAGCCCTGGTAATGTTCCCCCTGCTTAGGAGACAGCTTTTCACAGGGCAAATTGCTCTGTTTCCATTTCCTTCTTGCATAATTCTGGTTTATTTAAAGGGACATCTGAATACACTGGCCTGTGTAGTGCATCTTTCCAGAGCACAGGTAGTTCTTTCTGAGAAAGATGTTGTCTTTCTTGCATTTCAAATACCTCTTTCATATTCACCGTCCCTTGATCTTTTCTATTTTATTTCTCTCTGCAGCAGTTTCAAGGATGTGACAGCTGGGAGCATTCTTATTAGATCTGCATCAATTGCATGCTATAATTAATTACAGGGGGAAAATGATGGGTTGATTTCTGTGCATCTGCACAGCTACAGCAGTCTGCTATTAGCAGCCCACCGTGTTCATTTTCGACACAAGGCTGTCCTTTCAGGATGTAAAGCTCCCGGGGAAGCTGCTGCTGCTGTTTGCTCACCCGGGGGTTGTTCCTGATCCCCCAAACACGCAGGAGCTGATCCCACCCCGATGCCTCGGCTGGGGCAGCCCCAGGGCCTGGCTGCTCCTGCCAGCCGTCACCAGCACACCCAGCTGGTTGCATTCCACACAAAAAATAACTGAAAAGCTTTTTGTTTTCCCTCTCTCCATCCTTGCCCAGTTTGGTAAGCAAGTGAAATAAGTGTTGACATTTAAAATATCACCGGCATCTGATTTAGCACCCAGAACAGCTGACTGACATTCCCCTGAATTACTGCTTCAGGTGCTGCCTTGAAATGTTGTCATATTGAAACTGAAATAGCTGGAGACTTGTTTTGTGCTTATTCATTCATAATTCATGCTCTGAAACGCCCTTCTGGCTCCAAGTAATCACTTGCTGCCCTGAAGGCAGCTTTGTTTCAGTTTCTACTTCCCTTTGATAGGAGCGGGGAGAAGAGGAATGGGACATTCAAAACCAGCCCTGGTGCACAAAACCTTAATGGGCTGAGGGGGATTTAGAAAGCAATTTAATATTTGCAGGAATTATATGGTGAATAAATGATTCTTTTTCAGCAATTTATGTACAAAATGAAATTTTAAACATTTTCTATTAAGGGACACTTTACCTGTGTCCTTTATGGCTTTTCAGGTCACAGCTACTTTGTCACCACGGTGAAATTCCTCTTGTTTGCTTCCCAGTGATGCTCAGAGTGGCAGTTTAGGCTTTTGGGCAATGAAAAGCAGTGGAGTGTCCCGGGGGACTCCCTCAGCCCTCGCAGAGCTTTGGCTGGCAGACGCTGCTGGCCCGTGGCTTTTGCCATCGTGCCCATTGCTCCTTTTCCTGATCTCCGCCTTCCAAGCTGCCCTGGGCTCTGCCTTAACCTGTTCCTTCCCAGGGCAGCCAGGAGCCACCGCCCTTGGGGCATCGCTGGGGGGACGAAGGTGCTGCCACCAGCCCTGCCCTGGCTGGAGAGCAGCCCTGCCGCCCTGCCAGCCCCACAGCTGGGCACAGCTGGGCACAGCTGGAGAACAGCCCTGCTACCCTGCCACCCTGCCAGCCCCACAGCTGGGCACAGCTGGGCACAGCTGGAGAATAGCCCTGCCTGCCCTGTCACCCTGCCACCCTGGCAGCCCTGCCAGCCTCACAGCTGGGCACAGCTGGGCACAGCCCTGCCCCCCTGCGAGCCCCACAGCTGGGCACAGCTGGGCACAGCTGGAGAATAGCCCTGCCTGCCCTGTCACCCTGCCACCCTGGCAGCCCTGCCAGCCTCACAGCTGGGCACAGCTGGGCACAGCCCTGCCACCCTGCCAGCCCCACAGCTGGGCACAGCTAGAGAACAGCCCTGCCAGCCCCACAGCTGGGCATAGCCCTGCCAGCCCCACACAGGGCACAGCTGGAGAACAGCCCTGCCACCCTGCAGCTGGGCACAGCTGGGCACAGCCCTGCCAGCCTGCCAGCCCCACAGCTGGGCACAGCCCTGCCACCCAGCCACCCTGCCAACCCCACAGTGAGCAACCTTCCACCCTGCCACCCTGGCAGCCTTGCCAGCCCCACACTGGGCACAGCTGGGCACAGCTGGAGAACAGCCCTGCCACCCTGCCAGCCCCACAGCTGGGCACAGCTGGGCACAGCCCTGCCACCCTGCGCCCCCGGCCCCCCAGCGAGCCCCCGTACCTGGTGGTGAGGGAGGGCTGCTCGCTGCACTGGATGTGGATGGTGCTGAGCTCCTGCATGCTGCGCAGCCGCGTGGCGGGCACGCTGCAGTTGGGCAGGTGCGCGCTCTTCTTGTGGCGCCGCGAGCAGCACGACGAGCCGAGCCCGGCCTGGCTGGACAGAGAGGGGCTCCGGGACGAGGGGTAGTTCTGCATGGAGCTCTCCATGCAGTTCTGCTCGAACAGCTGCTCGTCGATGAACTCGTGGTTCTGGCAGGGAGAAGCAGAGCTGTCACTGGCACTGCCACCGGCACTGCGGGGACACGGCCGGCCTGGGGGTGGCAGCCCCTGCTCTCTGCCCCTGCAAAGGGCTGCCCCGGGCACTCCTGGAGGACAGGGCTGTGCCCTCTCTGCAGCCGGGGGAGGTTCTGCTCTGCCGGGCAGCAGGGAACGGGAGGAGCTGCTGCGGCGAGGAAAGCGCGAGGCCGTCGCCGCTGCCCCGCTCGCACGGCCTGGCACGGTCACTGTGCCTTTGAGCTGCTGTTCATCTCCTGGCTGCAGCCCAGAACGGCCTCCAAAAGTCTGGAGTGCCACATGGTTATGAAAGCCCAAAGGAGCTCAAGCTCCTTTTCTTTATGCCTGGGGGCAGGGTTGTGTTTTATTTGGGTGACCACCTGGCCATGGAACGTGGCTCTTGGGCTCAAAGCATCCCTGCAGTGCATGAGCTGGGGGGGAATAAACACAGCAGTGAAGAGGGGGAAGTGCTCAGGGAGAAGGAAATTCGGAAAGCTGAATCTGTAAAGAGCTTTTGTGGTAAGGAACGAGAAATCCTGAAAGAAAGAACTCTCTTGTGTGGCTAAGAACACCCAGGCAGAGTGAACAGACCTCATCCAGTCCCTGTCGGTGTCAGAGGAGATGGGAAACAAAGCAACCGTGCTGAGAGCAGCCACCAGACCCCACTGGAACAAGAAACAACTCCCACAAGGAACAAGAGCACTGGAAAGCCAAAGGGAGCCACGTGCACAGACTGCCCAGGACAGGACCAGGAGGAGGAGTAAGCAAACACTGCCCAGACACGTCACAGCGAGCACAGAGAAAACAGCGAATTGAAAAGGAAATACCTTGATGGTGGAAGTTCGCACAGATAACAGGGGATCATCCACAAGATAGGACAATCCCTACGGGACAACATGCCAACAGAAGATAAAAACACAATTCATTGTCCATTCCAGCATCCACAGTTTAGTCCCAGCACTGCATCTCTCGCCTCAGCATTCCAGCTCAAGTTCGAATGGGCAACAGATCCTTCTCTCAGGCCCCTCAACCAGAACCCTTCTGACAATTCAGCTTTTGAGTGCTCTGGTCATGGAAACAGAGCAAAACCAGAACAACTTTACTTTGCTCTGATCCTCTGAGAGCCAAGGGCAAACAAGGGTTCAGCTGCTGATCCACAGATCACAGACTGGGATTGTTTTGCTGTTGTGGGCTGTGGGGTTTGACCAAACTCTGTGAAAACACAGAAGAAGGGTTTGGGTTGAAGGTCTGGGCTCGAGGTACTCAGCACTTGGAGAAAACACAGCATGTGAATGTCCAGACTCAGTCTGGGAGTTGGAATGGGAGGGAAAAAAAACCTCCTTTTGTTTGAGCCAACTCCATCTGCTGTGGGAATGTGACAAAGTAATCTCCGTGGTGGCAGCTACAAGTGCTCCAGGGTCACTTTGTCATCTGACACAGCAGATCAGTGGCCATTCACAGCCACTCGGCTGGAAGTGTGTGCCGGTGACAGCCCAGAGACCAGGCCAGTGAATAATGCACTTTGGGAATCCTCTGCCTGCTTTCAGGAAGGGTGAATTGCCCATTGAAACAAGCTTGCAACCATGGTACATTCCTCATTCCATTCCTGCGACTTGCTCACAAAATGACTCTTCAGTGTTTAAAGATGCTTTTACTGCAATGTAAATTTTCCGTGGCACAGTGTTTTAATAGATTATGTGAAGTGCAGGATCTCCACACAAACCCATTGAACCTTCTGGCCTGATAATTCCAGAGCAGAATCCAAACCTGCTGTCTGATTTGGTGCTGCACCATGGCAATAACTGGCTGAAGAACATGAGGGAAAACCCCTTTGTGCAGATTCTCCTTCTGAGTTTTAATCAAAATTCAAGTATCTCTGTTATTGCTGAAAAAGAGGAGCATTTGGAACGTTTTTGTCCATTGTCTGAGCAGGTTTGTGAGTTTGGCCAGCCTTTGTCAGTGTGCTGGGCTGGCACAGCCAGGCCTCCACGCTCATTAATTAGGGCACCTCAGCACTAATTAGGGCACACCTTGGCCCGTTTGGGTGGTGCAGCAGCTGGTGCTCAGCTGCCCCTGCAGGGTCGGAATTTCCAGAGCCTTTCCAGAAGGGCTCAGCCCCTGCCTGCTGCAGCCACTCTGCTCACGTTGGGCTGGAAGGGGCTCTGGGAACGGCGGCTCACAGCCCTGAGGGGTTTAGGCAGAAAGGTTTAAACTGAAGAGTCAGGTTGTGAAACATCTGCTGGTAATGTAACACTGAAATAGAGGATGAGCTGTGTAGAACAAACCCAGGAGCCATTGGCACAGGAAGAATCAGTGCACTGCCCTTGGCACGGGGCCCTGAGAGCTCCTTGGGCTCAGGTCACTGTAATTAATCACTCAGCTTCTTCCAGGGAATCTCTGAGCCCTAAGTGGTGCTTTTCCAGCACAAGCCAAACTATGGAGGTGAAGGTGATTTGTCTAAAAGAAGCCCTTGCAAGTCAGAAATCAAAAGTACACTTGATGATGGATGCAGATAGAAAAAGGCATGAATATTTCAAGTGTTAACCTCTCTCCATTCTCCCTAGAATGAATCATGGTACAGATAATGTGTTCCTTTACTGCAGAACTTTTTATATAAACCTGGAAGCAAAACATATGTATCAAATAAATATCTGAAATGTTCCCAAAGACTTCTCACACACAACCAGTCACAGATGCAAAATAAAACTCTGGCTCCCAGCACCTTGCAGGATGCAAAGAGAGCAGTCATGCTGTACAAACTGGCTTTGGGATAAATCACCTGCCCTTGCAAGCAGAGATGGGAAAAGATGTGTGCCACCTTTAAAGCCCTGGGCAGAGCTCCCTCTCTGAGCCACCCCCAGGGCTGAAGGTTCTTTTCCCAGCCCTGGCTCTGGTGCCAGGCTGTGGCTGGGAGCCCCCAGCAGCATCTTCCCCCCTCAGTGCTGCTCAGCCCTGTGATGTGAAGGGAAATGCGCTTTGGGTCCTTCAGGGGCACTGAAAAAATGAAAACTTCTTATTCTGAGATCTCCCTAACCCCTGGCTGAAACCTGTGTGTGCTCACAGGGAGCTGCTGCTGGCTCTGCGCAGGGGTGGGGGACTGGGAGCAACAGAAAATCCCATTTTTGTCCATGTGCACGGGAATTCCTGCTATCATTTCACAGACAGTGAGGCAGAACCCCCTGCAGGCTGTTCTGGGGAGCCCAGGAGGGGTGCCAGGCTGTGCCAGGGGTGCCCCCAGAGCTGGCACTCTCCTCCCGGGCCCTGCTGGTACTTACGGTTGTTTTTTCCAGGCAGTGCAGCAGATGGTGGTGTTGGCTCTCGATTAAGGAGGTGCCTTTGGTCATGTGCTGCTCCTCCTCGGTGGATCCCTGAACAGCAGAGAGGGGAACAAAGCCCACACAGGTGTAAAAGCAGAACAGCCAGAGCCAGCAGCACAGCAGGAGCTGTCACGGGGGAAGGACAGGGGAGCTGCCAGCTCTCAGGTTTTCTCCTGGCTCTCAGGAGGTCTCCTCAGGTTTTTTCTTAACGATTTCTCCTGTCCAGCCAGGTGGGATTTGATTCCCAGTGTGCTGCTGGGTATCCACAGCAAGGGAGGGAATGCAGGAGGGCAGCTCAGTTACCACGGCAGGCAGCAGAAAGGAACCCAAACTCTCCCAAAATACAGAGGCTGCCAAGGCTGCCCTGCCCTTGGAAGGGCAGCAGACACCCCTGCAGGCTGAGCCAGGGCAAAGCAGAGCTGTGCTGCTGCCCTGGGCAGGGCTGGCCTGGCACAGCTCGGGGCAGGTGCACAGCAGTGCCACAGCCAGGGTTGGGGGTTCCAGGGTATTCTCCTGCTGCTGCTGGAGCTCTGCCCTGACCCAGCACGCCTCGTGTCTCTGAGTGAGCTCCTTCAGCCACACTGAACTGGAGCACAGCCAGTGCTGCGGGAGGCTCCGCTGCCTCGGGAGGGAGGGGGGCCAGTAGTGCCGAAATCTGGGAGGAAAAAATGGATGTGCGTGGCTTGGAGAGGAAATGGGGGGCACCACATGGTGCCAGGACATTGCCTGTTGCTCTGGAGGGATCCAGCTCGGCCATGGGGACAGAATCACATTCAATGCCCCGTGTCCCACTGCTGCCCCGCAGCTGGGCACAGCTGGGCACAGCCCTGCCACCCTGCCAGCCCCACAGCTGGGCACAGCCCTGCCAGCCCCACAGCTGGGCACAGCTGGGCACAGCCCTGCCAGCCCCACAGCTGGGCACAGCTGGGCACAGCCCTGCCAGCCCCCACACTGGGCACAGCTGGGCACAGCCCTGCCAGCCCCACACTGGGCACAGCCCTGCTGCCCTGCTCTGGGTGCCACCCCCAGGCTGGGATCCCTCAGGGGAGGAGCAGCTCTGAGCCTGGCAGGTGCCAAGGCACAAGTGAAGTGGCACACTAAGGGAGCTGACTTCCTGAGCACAGAATGAATGGATTCCTGTGGGAATGCATCTCAGGCAGGGGATGGGTTTTTTGTTGCTGTTGTTTTGGAAGATGAACATTCCCAGACGTATTTTTAGAAGTGGCCTTAAAAAAAAAAAAAAAATCAGTTCCATTCTTCTTCTTAAGAAGCTCCTGATGAGGTAACGCAGGCAGCAGGCCCTGCTGGCTCCTGCTGGGATGACTGGCTGCACTGGAGGCTGGGCTGGAAGCCCCAGAGCAGAGATGGTGCTGCACTAAAGCACCAGGAGAAGAGAGAGGAAGAGCACGTACTGCAGACAGCACCTTTTTGTGGGGATTTGCCTGAGAGGAAAACGAAATGGGTCTGAAAGCCCAGGCAGGAGAGCCAGGGCAGCTGAGAAGGGCTGGCAGCACAGCCCAGGCTCTGCCCTGCCTGCTGTGCCAGGGCTGGGCTGGGCCCTGAGGGACAGGGCTGGGGGTGCCAGTGGCCAGCAGGGCCAGGGATGGGCACCTCTCCTCGTCCTGGCACCTCTCCTCATCGTGCCACCTCTCCTCGTCCTGGCACCTCTCCTCATCCTACCCCCTCCCCTCTCCTGCCACCTCTCCTTGTCCTGCCACCTCTCCTCGTCCTGCCACCTCTCCTCATCCTGCCACCTCTCCTCATCCTGGCACCTCTTTGTCCTGCCACCTCTCCTCGTCCTGCCACCTCTCCTCTCCTACCACTTCTCCTCTCCTGCCACCTCTCCTCTCCTGCCACCTCTCCTCATCCTGGCACCTCTTCTCTCCTGCCATCTCTCCTCTTCTGCCACCTCTCCTCATCCTCCCTCAGCAGGAGCCCCTGAGCCAGCCCAGGTGGGCAGTGGGCTCTGGTGGCCAGGGCCAACACCCCGGGCACTGGCATTTTGGCATTTTGGGAGCAGGGACCCTGCAGACGTGGACCCTGGCTCGCTGCAGGCAAACGAGGTCTGGGTGTTGAGCAGAAGGTTTGGCTGCACTGGGGAGCTGCTGGGGAACAGAGCTGTGCTCTTCCAGCAGGGCTGCCCCTTTGGCAAGGCTTGGTGCCAGTCCCCGTCCAGTTTGCTCCTGGAGGATGTTCAGGGAGCTGCTGCTTGCTGGGGGAGGCTGCAGCACGCTGTGGTGCCATTTCCTAAATCCAAAATTCTTGTGCTTCACCTCGATTTTAGTGCTCCAGCCCTGGTGAACTGGTTCAGGGGCTGGCCTGGCCCTGCCCAGTGCTGATCTGGGGCTTGTGAAAAGGCACCAGAGCTCCCAGCCTTCTGTTCCTGGGATATTCACCTCCTGGCACTGCAGCTAAAAGGGAATTTCAGCTGTACAAGGAGATTAGTGCTAAGAGGATATGTAGGCTGCTGCCATGGGAAGGATCTCACCATCCCTTGAGCACTTTTGACATAAAGCCCACTAAAAAAACCCCTAAATGAGAAGAAAACAGTCTGAGTGCTTCGTGTCTGGATGGCAAATGCCACAAATGCACACGTTGGTGGAGCACGAGCCTGCGCTCTGGCTGGGAGCTGATCTCCTTCCTGCTGCTGTCCTGGCATGAATCCTTCCCTTCCTTCCCTTCCCCTCCCTCTGCTGGAGCCCCCTGGAGCCCCCTGGAGCCCCCCAGCCCCTCAGAGAACTCGTTCTGCTCTCTGTGGCCCCTCCCTGGGCACAAAAGCAGGGGTGTGTCCCAGGGAGAGGGAAACTGAGGGTTAGGTCCCAAGTGAGGCTGCACAATGAGTTCTAGGTGGCTCTGGGGCTCAGGCATTCTTCATCTCTCTCTTTGCTCCCCACGTGCATGAAAGGCTGATTTATTTGCAACGAAATCCATGAAATATGCTAATACCTGCTCTGGTGTTGATCAGGCTTAATGTAATAACCTCCTCTCGTGTCTGCTGCTTCTGCTGAGCAATCTGAGCACTTAAAACTTTCCTCCTCCTGAGCAGCCAGAGGCCTCCAGAGGCCTTTAAAAATAAACCCAGCACCAGGCAGCCCGAAAGAGGAGCTAGGGAATATTTCCCTGTCCTGTTGGAGATGATCAGATAGTACATACTATTCCTAAGAAATAAATGGAGGGCAGTGGATATTTATATATATATATATATATTATATTTATAGTGTGGGCTGTGTAAACCAGCCCAGCTCCAGCAGCTCTGTCCCAGCTCACAGAGCTGCAGGGCTCTGTCCCAGCCCAGGGAGCTGCAGGGCTCTGTCCCAGCTCACAGAGCTGCAGGGCTCTGTCCCAGCCCAGGGAGCTGCAGGAACAGCTCCTGTCCCAGCCCAGAGAGCAGCTCAGGAAACCTTCCCTGCCCTGCAGCAGCTGGGTTCCAGCTGTGCCTGTACCTCATGTGGGACCCTGAGTGTGACCCCACGTGTGACCCCACGTGTGACCCAGTGGGGTCATCTGCATGGGACCCTGAGTGCCACCTGGGCACGAGGGAGAGCTGGCAGCCGGGAGGGGCTGGCAGGGGCAGGAACAGGGGCAGGGGCAGGGGCAGGGGCAGGGACAGGGGCAGGAGCAGGGACAGGGACAGGGGCAGGATCAGGAACAGGGGCAGGGGCAGGGGCACTCACCGGGAGCTCCAGCGCCTCGTTGAGCAGCCCGTTGCGCTTGCTGTGCAGGTAGGCGTTGGAGCTGCCCGTCTTGGCCACGCGGATCCGCGCCAGGCGCGCCTTCTGCGGAGACACAGCGGGGACAGGGACACGGGTTAGTGACACGGGGACAGGGACATGGGTTAGTGACACGGGGACAGGGACAGGGGACAGGGACACGGGGACAGGGGACAGGGACAGGGGACAGGGACACGGGTTAGTGACAGGGGGTCAGGGACAGGGGGACAGGGACAGGGGACAGTGGGGTCAGGGATGGGAAACAATGGGGTTAAAGATGGAAACAATGGAGTCAGGGATGGAAAGTGACACGGGTTAGTGACACGGGGACAGGGACACGGGTTAGTGACACGGGTTAGTGACACGGGGACAGGGACACGGGGTCAGGGACGGGGGTCAGGAACAGGGGGACAGTGTGGGGACAGTGGGGTCAGGGATGGGAAACAATGGGGTCAAGGATGGAAACAATGGGGTTAAGGATGGAAACAATGGGGTTAAGGATGGAAACAATGGGGTTAAGGATGGAAACAGTGGGGTCAGGGATGGATACAATGGGGTCAGGGATGGGGGAACCAGAACGGGGTGCTGCAGGCCCCTTTGTGCTTCCCAAAGTTCATTTTTGGCTGGGATGCAGAGCACTGGAGCCTCGTCCTGGCCGTGCTGGGGTCACAGGGCCGTGGGTGCTCTGCAGGTGAGGTGCCTCCATTTCTCACCGTGCCCCCACACCCTCTCTCCAGACCCCTCTCCGTGTCCCAGCTCTGTCCTTGTCCCCTGCTCTGCTCGGGCTGCAGCACAGGGACAGGGGCCCTCGGTGGCCCTGCAGTGGCACTGCTACTTCATCAGCTCTGGCACCTGATAAAATGACTGTCCAAAAATACACCTCTCCATGGGGACTAGACAGGTGATAAAAGCAGTCCAGAATAACCAACAAGAAAAACTAAGACCCTACCTCTTCCTTTTTGATTATTTTGGATAATTCCTTTTAGCATTTTTGTTTTTCTTTTCAATTGCTGCCTGCTTCTCTGTCAAGCGATTTGCCTTTTTTCTTTTTTACTGTTAATTTATGACTCAAATGCCATTAAAAGTAAATACATTAAATAGCTGCAGCTATTAAAAAATAATTACATTGTGCTGTAGTTTAAAATGCTGCATAATCCCTTAAATAACATGGAGCTCATGATTTTCCCTCCTAATTAGAGGTGCTAATGGGTAAATGCTGTAGGAAGAGGAAAGGCAGGAGGCAAATATCTGCAGTGGGTCCAGAGAGTGGAGCCATTGCAGGAGCTCCATGCCTGTCCAGGTGTGAGCCACTCTGGCCCTCAGTGCTGGAAATATTTGAGGTATTTCTTTAACCTCAAGACCTTGTGCCCATGCAGACAATTTCTCGGGCAAAGACACGCACAAGGTAAAGTTTGCAGCTTTAATTGGGTGACGCAGACTATGACCAGTCTGAAAAATAGGTCTCCTTTAGGTCTCCCAGAATGGGGACATCTGAAATTGGCTTTATTTTCTATACCTCACCTAGATTTCCCTGTCCCATTTTAAGGCTGAGTCTCCTGATCAGTGTGAGAGTGAGATCTCCGTGCTGGGCCGAGGCGCTGCCTGGGGCAGGGGCAGGGCACGGGCGGAGAGCGCAGCGAGGCATGGAACTGGATCTCTGCTTTTCCCAAACTGCTGCGATGCTCTAGGCCCTGGAAAGGACTGGCCTCAGGCTGTAACCTTGGAACTGGATCTCCGCTTTTCCCGAACCCTTTCCCAAGCTGCTGCGATGCTCTAGGCCCTGGAAAGGACTGGCCTCAGGCTGTAACCTGGAACAGAACCCCTGGGGAAGGGGAAGGGGGGCTGTGGGACAGAGCTGGGATAAACACCGAGCAGTATTTCCTTTTGCAGGAACACGGCATTGTCCCTCTGCTCCTGATAATTACCTTTCCATTAGGTGGTTTCTTCTAAACACAAGCATGTGCCTTTGTGTGTCTGTTCCTTACACAGGGATCTCTCTCCTCTAATCAGGAGTGGATTTGGGGTTTCTCCAGGGATGCTCTGATGGTCACCACCACTCTGTGCCTGATACAATATCAGCTCCTTGGCTGGAGGAATTGCCAGTGCCCAGCTTACCTCACCTGTAGCAGGGAAGGTTCATCCTCATCTCCAGTTCAGTCAGTTGTTAAAGTGGATTCAGTCTCAGGCTGTTGTAATGAACATTATTCCCTTTGCCTCCAGGCTAGCAGGGGATCAAATATTAATAGCTGTTCTCCGTGTGGAGTGGAGATGGTTCTGAGGTCTGTTCCCTTTTCCTTTTGAAACAGGGCCACTTGCTATCTAAATAATTAAGCCCCACAGCTTTTGTAGTTTAGAACAGACGTTGTTATTTTAAAAATGTCAGTGGGGCAGGACAGAAGTTAATCCTGCTCTCTGACACAAAGGATTGGCTGGGATCGTCACAGCGCCCAACTCCAGGTCCCCATCGTGATTACATTTGGTAGATATCTTGATTAACTCAGCTAGAGAAGTTAATTAAAATTGGTGCCTAAAATTGGTTTGGCCCTCCAGACAGTTTCCTCCATTGGACTAGAAGCAACTTTGAAACAAAGCTCAGGTTTTTCTGTGACTGTCTGTGTGCCAACGTGAATTCTCTGGAAGCGTCTGTCAGGTGGCACAAGCTCTGCCTGGTCCTTGGGCACCTGTGCTGTGTCTCTGTGGGCTCTGGTGCTTTGATCAAGCCTGACAGCAAAGAAGGGTTTGAGATCTTCCAAATTCTGCCAGTTTTAGCACATGTGGGCACGTTTTTGTCGTCCCTGTCCTGCAGAGCTCAGCGCTCCCGGCCTGGGCGCAGGAGATGGGCAGGTGTGGTTCTCTGGCCTCTGCTGCAAGCATCATTCTGGGGGGGATGGCTGTCTTCTGCATCCTCTCCCCCAAATGTGACAGACTAAAGGTCACCAGGGCCGGGCCTGAGATCACTGTTACTGAAATAACCCCTGCACAGGAGGCTAAAAAAGGAAAAGCAAACGGCACACTGTGTCTGCATGGAGATGGGGAGAGGAGTTGCTAGGAAACCACAGGATCTCAAAATGCATATGACCTAATCTGGAAGATAATTTATATGATGAAAATAATAATACTAATGACAGCCACTTACAGGTTAGAATGATTAATTTGGTTATCTTGGAGCCCACGTGTTCCTCAGAGCAGGATGGAAGGCAGGGCTCACTGGGCTTTGCTGGTTTTTCAGAAACTGGAGGCTCAGAACGAGCAGGAGGGCAGTGAGGACCTGCACAGGTGGGGAGGGTGCAGCATCCTGGGTGTCTGCACTTCCCAAGGGCACTGGCAGAGGAGGGAGAAGAGCCTCAGTTCATCCTGTTGCTTTTTGGAGAAGTGCAGGGAGCAGGAGCTGCTGGCTGCGAGGAATGCTTACCAGATGGCAGGCTCAGGAAACAGCTAATTATTATTTATTAATGATTTTCATCCAGTTCTTATGGAGATAACGCTCACTCTTGATTTATGTGGGATAGAAAACTATTAAGCTACAACCTATGACACGATTCCATATTTGCCAGACAACTTCAGCTTCCCAGACCTTCTGTCCTTGGCAAGCAGGGAGTGCAGCACCTGCAGCAGCATGTCAGGAACTCTGCAGCCCCTCTGGAGCTTTTTGGCATTATCCCCCTCAGGAAATCTGGGCTCAAAGCACAGCTCTCCTGGTCTGGCTGTGCAGAGCCACCCCCACCCCGTGTCCAGGTGCTTTTGGGTCTCTGCAAACCCTGCACATCTGGGGTGCTCACACCTTAACCAGCTCCCTCTGAGCTGTCCCTGCCAGGCCACAGTCCCTCCTCGTGTCAGCTGTGCTCTGGCCATGTCCATCTCCATCTCCCTTTACTCCTAAAACCACACCACGAGGTTTCCTGCCAGAAAGTGCAGCTACTCAAGATAATTAACCATGTTTTACATGCTAATTCCTCAATAATTAATAGTTTGAGTGTTATTTAAGGCTGAAGTGAAGCTGCTCTCCAAAGTCACCAGTGGAGTGGTTTGGATCTGGTTTTTTATTCTCAAGGTGAAATATGAAATATTATTTATGATAGATATATGATTTTCTTGCTTTTGTCTGCATCTGTTGTTTGGGGTTTGGATTTAAATCCTGGATGGAAAGGACTTGGTTGATTCTGGAAGATGGGAAAGGTGACAAGCAGATGGCAGAGTTAAACACAGCACAGCCCTGCTACAGGATCTAAGAGGAACTTTTGCTTCTCCTTTTCGCCTCTTTTATTTTCTCTAAGAAAGAAAGTATGCACACTTGGATTTTACTTCCTCTCAAATCTTGACATTAAATGGCTTTTGAGCCAAGTTCAAATATTCTGTCACTTTTGCTTTGGGGGAGATGTTATAGAGCTGCATATGGAAATTAGGCAGTGTAGAACTCATTATATTCCTATATAATTTGATAGAACCACTTGCAGTCAGACCTTGATCTTATTTTGGGCCTCTTCATTACTTTCCAGAGATGAAAGATTCCCCTCTCCTCCTCTGTGCCTCTCCTTTTAATGCTACCTTACCCTTGGCACCATTAAAGCAACAGAACATCATTTCCAATGAACTTTATCGTTTAATCTTTTCCAGCGCCGAGGAACATCATGTTCAGGCTATTTATAGAACAATGCACAGAATATGGGGTTTAATGGATCTGGGCCTCCACCAGCCACAGATGTCCTGGCTGATTGAACAGGGACCTTTGAGGGGTCACACTGTGCAAGACTGGCAGGGTGGTCAGGCAGCCCTGGAGCACGGGGCCTGTCCCCTCCTCTTGGAAACTCCTCTTTGTACATCCAGATCTCGAGCTTGACAAGCTCTGGCTCAGATTTAGTGAAGCTCTCACTCCTAAGGGATATTTGTTTCAGGAATTCGTTCTTCTGTTTAGAAAGTTCCTCCTGATTTCCAGCCCGTGTTTTGTGTGTGTATTCACCCAGCCAGGCTCACAGCCAGACCTTGATCGGGTAAGGACTGACCTCATGGACAGCTTTCCTTGATTGAATTATGCTTTACACAGTTGCTGCAGCTTGGCTGAAACTCAAAGCTTCCTCTCTGCTGAGGTTCCCACAGCAGCAGCCCAGCTGAGTGACAAAACTCCTCTCTCCCCTTCTCTCTCCCTTCTTGAAAGAGCAACAAAAGAAATTCCTGCATACACTTTTTTATAGCACGAATGCTGGAGCAGGCTTTTAGAGCTTGGGTCAGAATTGCTCCAAGGATGCATTAAAGAGGTGCCCAGTTGTAGAGGGAATAATCTGGAATAACTGGAATTGGGGTGTAAATCAGGGTGTCAGTACTTGTCGAGAAACTTATTACTTAAAAAAAAAAAAAAAACACAAGAAAAGTCCCTCACGTTTTTCTGCATCATGGGTAGATGCTGCTGTTCTGCTTTAGTCCAAAATAAGTCTCAGTTTCAGTGCAAGCCAAGCGTGATGAGAGCTGTCTGCCTGTGATTTATCTGTCTGTCCTTCCTTATCTGTGTTTTCAGAGCTCGCTTTTATAACATCTTTCACGCAGCTCACACCCCCAATTAATTAATTAGTAACGAAGTATTCAGGGGCTGGAGGAATTCACAGGGTTTGATCTGTGTCACATGCCAGGTGCTGGCCCTGACGGATGAGCACTAATGGCTGACATCCCTGATGGATGAGCACTAATTAATTAATGCTGGGGAGCCCTGGCAGCTCAGGGAGGCAGCAATGGCTCAGGGGGTGCTGCCAGCACCTGGCTCAGGGTGGTCACCCTGTGGGACAGGTCCCTGCAGGTGGCACTGGGGGCTGACCCCAGCTCCATCCCCTTCCCCACCTGTGGCATTCCAGCCCTCGCTGAGCAAAGTGCTCCTTGCTGGAGCCAGAGCTCCTCACAGGGCACCCAGGCCGTGTCAGGGCCGCCTTTCCTGCTGCTCCTGAGATGTGGGACACAGGTGGCACGCACCAGGAACAGGGACACCGGGGCTCAGGTCACCCAGCAGGGCCCTGGGGCTGTCACTCGGGTCCTCTGCACTCCAGGCTGTGCTCTGAGACACGATGTGAAACTGGAAATAAATGTGGAGCAGCTTCTGGGGAGGTGTGGGAGGCATTCCAGCTGGGCATCGGGCCGCTGTTGGCAGCAGCCGTTAATATTTGGATGTATGGGCTTGCTTTGGAGCTGAACCCATAAACCTGAGCTCTCTGATTTCAGCCCTTCCTTTCAGAGCAGACAGCTCCTTGTCTTATACAGTCTGGGACTCGGGGAATTTGGAATAGCTGAACTGATGGAAAATGTTATTTTGCTTTCCTCAGTGATATGAGAGAAAAGAGGCAGGATTCCTGGTTGGCTAATTTATTTGTTGGGTTTTTTTCCCCTGAACTATTAAGGGATGTGACAAAGAGAAAGAGGTACCTAGCCCAGCAAAAATGAAATATCTTCTAAAAAAATAATAAAAAAGCTTTTTTTTCCCCTGTCAAAGACTATCAAATATCAACATCAACAAAAACGTATTCCACACAGATTCGTTCTGGTTGAAAAAAACATGTTCTTTAAATGTCAGCCAGCTCCAGTTTTAACCTCATTGTTTCTCTCTCCCCCCAGGCCCCCCTGTCAAAGACTATTAAATATCAACATCAACAAAAACATATTCCACACAGATTCATTCTGGTTGAAAAAAAACATGTTCTTTAAATGTCAGCCAGCTCCAGTTTTAACCTCATTGTTTCTCTCTCCCCCCAGGTTCCCAACCCCATCCCCTGCTGGCACTGAGTCACGTTCTGAGGCTGAGCTCTCCTTACAGCTCCCCTCACTCCTCCTGGCCCTTCTTTTCCACGCTCTGAAGTTCAGTAACCCACCTCCAAAATCTAGGGTGTCAGCTGAAAAAGAGAACATTTCAAAGCTGACTCCCCTGCTCTGTGGCAAATCAATGATTACAATGGCCTGGTTATTGACAGGTGTGTGGGCTGTCTTCCTCATGGGTACGGGGATGACACAAACCCAGAACTCAGCCTTTCCCAGCACCACTCCCTCTCTGAGCTCTGCTGCAGCTTCCAGAGGTCTGGAACAGGCTTGTTTCTACATCCTCCTGAGGAGCAATCAGACATTTGTGTCCCTGCTCTTCCTTCCTTTTGGCTGGAGCCCCTTGGAAGCATCTCCATAGTTACCTCTTCCTCAGCTGCCTGCGTGCCACCATCTCCTGAGGAGATGGGAGAACCTCCCTCCATCCCTAAATCCCCATGGGAACCTCCCTCCATCCCATGGGAGAACCTCCCTCCTTCCCTCCCTCCCTCCCCATGGCAGAACCTCCCTCCTTCCCTAAATCCCCATGGGAGAACCTCCCTCCATCCCTAAATCCCCATGGCAGAACCTTCCTCCTTCCCTAAATCCCCATGGGAACCTCCCTCCATCCTATGGGAGAACCTCCCTCCATCCCTAAATCCCCATGGCAGAACCTCCCTCCATCCCTAAATCCCCATGGCAGAACCTCCCTCCATCCCCATGGCAGAGCCTCTCTCCATCCCTAAATCCCCATGGCAGAACCTCCCTCCATCCCTCCATCCCCATGGCAGAACCTCCCTCCATCCCTAAATCCCCATGGCAGAACCTTCCTCCTTCCCTAAATCCCCATGGCAGAACCCCTCCATCCTATGGGAGAACCTCCCTCCATCCCTAAATCCCCATGGCAGAACCTCCCTCCATCCCTCCATCCCCATGGCAGAACCTCCCTCCATCCCTAAATCCCCATGGCAGAACCTTCCTCCTTCCCTAAATCCCCATGGGAACCTCCCTCCATCCTATGGGAGAACCTCCCTCCATCCCTAAATCCCCATGGCAGAACCTCCCTCCATCCCTCCATCCCCATGGCAGAACCTCCCTCCATCCCTAAATCCCCATGGCAGAACCTTCCTCCTTCCCTAAATCCCCATGGCAGAACCTCCCTCCATCCCTAAATCCCCATGGCAGAACCTCCCTCCATCCCATGGCAGAACCTCCCTCCATCCCTAAATCCCCATGGCAGAACCTCCCTCCATCCCTCCATCCCTATGGCAGAACCTCCCTCCATCCCTAAATCCCCATGGCAGAACCTCCCTCCTTCCCTCCCTCCCTCCCCATGGCAGAGCCTCCCTCCATCCCCTTCCTCTCCGGGCTCCTCATGCCCAGCATCCCTCCCTGCTGCAGGAATTGCTCTCCTTGCTGCTCCCACTCGTGCCCCACACGATGTGCCCGCTGTCCTGCCTCTCCCGTGTGTCCCCTCTGCTCTCCCACAGCCTGGCGTGCAGCTCTCAGCTCGCTATTGGAGTTTTATGTGGGAGCAGCTCCACAGAATTATTCCGTCCTGGTAGTCCTTGCCTAAATCTGTGTTTGTCTCTCTCCTGGAAGCTTGCAGCCTGCAGGATGGAATGAGAAGTCTGCCTCAATGTTTGCAGTACTTTGCTTGTTCTCAGGGAGCCAAAGGGCAGCAGATAATAAACGAAATGAATTGAACACCCTCGGAGGCTGCAGGCGTCAAAAGCACATTTACTGCGGCTTGAAACCAAGCACTGTGATTACCCAGGGCTGGATTTGCTGGCAGCTCCAGTGGAAGGCAGCACTGAGGCCGTGCCAATCCCCTGGGATGATCAGCCCTTCCAGCAGCTCGGCTCATTTAGCAAATCTAACTATTACGTGATAAACGCACTTCAAGCAGGGCTGGGCTTTTCTTTTTTCCCACAGCATCGGAGCATTCCCGTTTTTCCTGCTGTTGTGGGTACCCCATTTTGGGAGAGGCTGCCCTTTGAACCTTTGCTTTCCCCCAAGCTGAGACCCAGAACAAATTCCCTGCTGAATTTTCACCCTCGGGGGTCTCCCGTCCCCCCTGTGTCACCCCTGCCTGTCCCTGTCATTGTCCTGGGGACAATGAGCTGTGCCTGGGGACCGTGCTCAGCCCTTCTGCAGCTCCCAAACAATGAGCTGCTCTCCCTCCCCACTGCTGCTAAAGGAGCAGCATTTCAGGAGCTGTCAGCAGCTGCCTCTGCCTTTTCTTGCCGGGGTGGGCAAGTGGGAGGTGTTGTCCCCCACCCAGCACCAGCTCCTGTCTCCTGCTCCTCCGTGCTGCAAGCTGAGCACAGAGAGGGGCTCCTCCAGCATCATCTGAATTACAAAGTCATTCTATTGTCAAGCCTTTTAAGTGTCACATTCTCTTTCAAATCCAAGGCTGTGACATTCACTGAAGAACAGCATCGTTTCAAAGTCAGGAGGGTCTATTCTTAGCACATCAGTCAAAAAAGGGGGGGAAAAAAAGTCGTTGGGGAAGGAAAAAGGCACAACAATTTTACCAGAATGAACCTTGTCACAAATGATCAATTTGTCTCCCATTCACACTGACCTGCTCCTTGCTGCATGCCAGAGGACAGAATTTGATGCCACAGCACAATGAATTAAGATTTGCCAGATCTCCTGGTAATTAATTGCCTCCCAGTACAGGTTTGGCAAAGAATAATTTATCTCTAAAGCTATTAGATCACTGGTAGTTGGGTTTTGCGTTTTACTGGGTATTTTTCTTTTTAAGGAACATTTCTCCTCAGTTAGTTGAAGAATAGATGCTGATGAGTAACAGCCACCTCCCGGGATTTTATTCACTTTACTTAAATACCTCTTCCTGCTAGACCAGAGTCCCCTCAGCAGTGGAGAGGCAAAGTCAGGACTGAGCACAGCCGAGCCAGAAGGGCTGGGCTGCGTCCTGGATTTTGGAGTGCAGCCCCTCAGCAAGCCCAGGGCTGGAGAGCCCAGCTTCTCACACACCCTCCAGCCTGGGAATGTCAATCCAGGCAGCTCCCACAGCACTTCTGCCTTTGTTATTGTCACTGGGAAATCTCAGCCTGAGCTCATAAAAAAATTAATAAGGTCTATAGCCTTGTCTTGAAATCTACCTGTGCATTATGAAAGTTATGATTCTTGAACTAAACAGAACTTTCAAAGCATTTATCCTGATGCATGCCCAGGAAAGTGCTCTTCCATTCAGAGAGAACAAGAATTCACTAAATTCCTGGTGGGCTCCTAAATTCTGCTCTAAGGGGCTTCTGCTGGTGGGTTCTTCCTGTTCAAGGACTGAGAGAGCAAAGAGATTTTCCCACCCTTCCTGAAAAAGCCATGCAAATGTCTTCGTAACTCTAATGAGCTGGGGGCAGAGTTTGAACTGTTTCTGAAGATGGGATTCAGTTCAGTGTGGGATGATGCTGGAACAAGTGTGGTACCAAAGCAGATCCTCAGTGTCCCCCTGCACATCCTGACCAGCTCCAGAAGGACTGTCACTAACGTGCTTCTCTCTCTTTCCTGCTTTTTAGTATTCATGCAGTGCTGATCATGTGAAAATTACTCACACTTCTGACTTGAGAAAAGTTTCTTAACTGAGAAATTCCACCAATATCAAGGGAATTAGAAATTCAAATGGGGGGAAATTATATACTGTGTGTGTCAATACAGCAAACCTTTATAGAAGCTGCAATCAATCACATTGGCATCAAAGGTGGTGGGACTTTCCCCTGTCACCAAGCGGATCACAGGCCAAAGGAAAAGCGGAATTAGGGAAGAAAGCTCGGTTTGCTGCTGCAGAGAGGGCTGCCTGTCCAGGAGCACAGAGCTGCAGCCAGCTCTGGCTGTGAGCCAGGGCTGTGCCCAAGTCTGGCCTGGCCTGTTGCTCTGTGCCTGGGCTGGGCTCTGGAGCAGCTTCTGTCTCTGTGTTGGTGCTGCTGCAGCAGGACAAGAGCTTTCTTTCACAGGCTGCACTTCTGAAACGGCTTATTGGGCATTGCCCCAGTAAACCTCCCCCTGAGCATCCCTGTCCTTCCCTTTGACACCTCACCTGTCCCTGGAAAAGGGAAATCCCAAATCCTGCAGCCTCACTTGCGACAGCTCACTCTGCCAGCACTGAGCGTCACTGCAAGGCTGCACTGACCCACTCTGATCCCGCTGCAGCTGCTGCAGAGCACAGCAGGGCACGGAGTGGGCTTTGCTGGGCCCTTTCACCTTCACCCTTCCTTTATCCCTGCCGTGCTGTGTGTGATCAAACCAACAACTCTCCCCCAAAGCTGCTCCTGTCTCACGTGTGCCGTGTCAGACCTCAGGCAGGGGTTTGTACCAGCCAGCAGAGATGTGCTGAGGCTGCAGCTGATTCCTGCACCGTTCTGGCTCTCTGCTACTCCCCTTTTGTGTTTTGACTGCCAAATGTTGTGGTTTTGTGGGTCTTGTATCTGAGCTCTCTGCTGTCAGCTCCCTGAGATGCAAGAAGTAGGCACGGCCCAGATGCTTGCCTGGAGCAGAAATAACACATTTTTCTACTACTGTTCTCCATCAGGTCCCCTGAGTCTTGCATTTCTGGCAGACAGCATTCCACGGGGAGAAAAAGAACCTCAGGCCTTTGGTTTGCAGTTGTTGTAAAAACCTGATTCTGGCTGTGGTGTAATTTAGCAGATTGAAATAGAGATATAGTAAATCTGTTATACTCTCTTAGTGACTCAGTGAGCTTCCACTGGCAAAAACTGTTCAGAATTTGGAATATTCAGTAATCCCTTCACATTTCCAGGGGCTTTTGTGTGTTCCCAGTGTTCCTTGGAGGGGCATGTGTGCTGATAAGTGCATGTTGCTGGATGGGTGTATTTGAAACTACAGAGAGACAACAAGGAGCGAGGCAGCCAGGAGGATAAACAGCTCCTGGGGATGATTTCAGGGTTTTTGTGCACACAGCCATCTATTTGCTTCAGACAAGTATGTGGGAAAGGTGAGTAATAACAGGCCTGCTGCTCCTGATGCCCCTGATGCTGAAAATACCCCGGTGCAGCGTGCACTTTGATGGGGGCACATTCTATTTCCAAGGTAGGATGTGTAAATTATCCTGGCTGGACTTTGGGTCAGCCAGTGTTGAGATTTTGTGGAATCATACGAGTTTATTTTGCTTGTGCTAGAAATGTGGCCAGGTAAGTTATTATCTGGGTGTAATTATATGATATATAACAGGAGAATTTTGTACAAGAATCCATCCAGTTGCGTGTGAGGTTTCCACATTAACCTGGTGTGAAATGGCTCAGAGTTGGATGCCATTGGAACATTAAAACACGTGTGGGGGGTTCTGCAGCAGGAATTTGACCACAATGGTTTTTCAGACCACAAGTCCTGGAGAAAAGCCAAGCAGGAATCACTGTGCCATGTTTAGTTCTGTTTTGGGGTGTGTGTTTTGTTTTGGGGCACTGGCAGCTCAGTCCCTCATTCTGGGGCAGTGGGTGTCCATCAGCGTCTGTTGCAGGGTGTGAGTTTGGGCTCTTCCTCTGTGTGTTTGTGCTGGATTTGGGGCTGGGGGCTTTGTCTGTCCCTTCCCAGGGCCTTGGGGGCATTGGCAGGATTTGGCCTGGGTGTGGGACTGGTTTGGGGCTGGTTTGAGGGGATAATCTGAGCGGGGCCTGCACAGGCCGTGAGGGCGGGAGGTGCCCGCGGTGGCCATGGCGGCCCTTGGCCCAGGAGGGGACGGGCAGGGCTCACTCCCTCACACTCGCTCACACTCACTCCCTCACTCACTCTCACTCACACGCACTCTCTCTGTCACTCATTTCTCGCCCACTCACACTCTCTCCCTCCCTCTCTCACCTTCTGGGCCCGGCGCTTGTCGGCGCGCTGGTTCTGGTGGTAGATGCGGCTGAAGTTGGAGACGATGACGGGCACGGGCAGGGCGATGACCAGCACCCCGCTCAGCGAGCAGATGGAGCCAAAGATCTTCCCCGCGATGGTCTTGGGCACCATGTCCCCGTAGCTGCGGGCACAAGCACAGAGGAGGCCCCTCCTTGAGACCCCGGGCCTCGGCAGAGCCTGCCCCGCTCCCCGGGGTGGCACTGGCGCTCCGAGCCCCGTGCCAGGGACAGCTCCACTGGTACGGCCACCCTGGGCTGGGCACGGCCACCCTGCTCATCCTGCTGCCACCCTGGGCTGGGCACGGCCACCCTGCCCCTGGTACAGACACCCTGGGCTGGGCATGGCCTCCCTGTCCCTTCTGCTGCCACCCTGGGCTGGGCATGGCCTCCCTGCTCATCCTGCTGCCACCCTGGGCTGGGCACGGCCACCCTGCCCCTGGTACGGCCACCCTGGGCTGGGCACGGCCTCCCTGTCCCTTCTGCTGCCACCCTGGGCTGGGCACAGTCACCCTGGGCTGGGCACAGCTACCCTGCCCCTGGTACACCCTGCTCATCCTGCTGCCACCCTGGGCTGGGCACGGCCACCCTGGGCTGGACACAGCCACCCTGCTCATCCTGCTGCCACCCTGGGCTGGGCACGGCCACCCTGCCCCTGGTACGGCCACCCTGGGCTGGGCACGGCCTCCCTGTCCCTTCTGCTGCCACCCTGGGCTGGGCACAGCCACCCTGGGCTGGGCACAGCTACCCTGCCCCTGGTACGGCCACCCTGGGCTGGGCATGGCCTCCCTGCTCATCCTGCTGCCACCCTGGGCTGGGCACGGCCACCCTGCCCCTGGTATGGCCACCCTGGGCTGGGCACGGCCGCCCTGGGCTGGGCACGGCCACCCTGCCCCTGGTACGGCCACCCTGGGCTGGGCACGGCCTCCCTGTCCCTTCTGCTGCCACCCTGGGCTGGGCATGGCCTCCCTGCTCATCCTGCTGCCACCCTGGGCTGGGCACAGCCACCCTGGGCTGGGCATGGCCACCCTGCTCCTTCTGCTGTCACCCTGGGCTGGGCACAGCCACCCTGCTCATCCTGCTGCCCCCCTGGGCTGGGCACAGCTACCTTGCCCCTGGTATGGCCATCCTGGGCTGGGCACGGCCACCCTGCCCCTGGTACGGCCACCCTGGGCTGGGCACAGCCACCCTGCTCATCCTGCTGCCACCCTGGGCGGCTGGAGCCCCTCTGCTCCATCCTGCTGCCACCCTGGGCTGGGCACGGCCACCCTGCCCTGCCTGGCACCCAGCTCAGCACAGAAGGCACCTCAGTGGCAGAGCAGAGCTGCTCAGCAGCTGCTGGGGGTTGAAATTCACACCCTCGCTGCTCTGCGCCCACCTCTCCATGCAGATGAGCTCCAGCAAACTTCCAGCTCTGCGTCTGCTGGGCAGCAGGTTCATATATTTTCATTCCCTGGTATCCAGGTGCAAATGAGGACTGATTTACACTTCCATTTCAAAGCCCAGCAGTTTCCCTGCCATCTGCACAGTCAGAAATTTGGGGGTTGTTCAAAGTCTGCATTCAGTAAAAGGTGAATTCTCAGGGATATGAGACCAGATAAAAATATTCATACAAAGCTCTGCACTGGGTTGGACCCAACAATCTTCTGCTGTAATTTGTGTTGCATAAAGAGCATGTGGAGTGAGTGCAGAGGAGGCCACGGGGATGCTCTGAGGGCTGGAGCCCCTCTGCTCTGGAGAAAATCCGAAAATTGAAATCTAGACAAGCCCCTGGTTGCTATCAGATGGTATTAGGGATTTCTGTGGTTATCTTTGAGATGTTCTGGTGCTTGGTGCAGCAAATGTTGAAAAGAGAAATGATTTATTTCAATCGAGGCTTTATTTTTACATTTGATGTCAGTCTACAACCAACAAAGGGCTTTGAGGGGAATAGAGTTGAGCTAAGAATAATTTACACCCAAGAAGGCAAAACAAACATTTCACAACACCTTTTTTCTCAGCTGAACTTCATGTCCCCATGCAAGAACTTGTTGGTGTGAGGGGCTGAATAAGAGCAGGACTCCTTGCATGCTAAATGCTTCAGGCACCATTAGCCAAGGCTTGTTTATCCCAAGCAGAATCTTCTCCTGCCTTCACCCACACCAAAACCCCTCAGAATACCCCAAATCAACAGATGGCTCTTCATGTCTATTAACTTTTTAGCTGCTGCTTTATGCAAAGATCATTTCAAAGCTCTTGCTAAGTGACAAGTTCTTCTACCTCATTTAACACTGCTCTAAAAAAAAAATCTCACTCTTCTCCTGCTGGCCCTTAACACAATAAGGCTGAAAATTAATCATATGCCTCAAACATGATCTCAGTGACCTGGAGCAGGCAGAAAAAGCCCTTCTGTGCATTTGCAAAGAGTATAATAATAAGTGTCTGGCTCTCAGTCTGTCTCAGGGAGTTTTGTTCTCACATGCAGACTGAGAGTTACCTCATTACTGGGGACTTGAGAGAAGTGCTTTAAAACACCACCAGGGAAGATCAAACCCTTGGAGCAGGAAGGGTTTTGTGGGGAGATGAGAACTGCCTTTGCAAAACCCCTGTGAGAGGAGGAGCCCTGGGGAGCTGTGCGGTGCTGGGCTGGTGGCTCAGGGACAGCCCCTGGTGGCACTGGGCTGCAGGGACCGCGGAGGATTCCCTGATCCCTCCTCTGGGACATGGCAACGTCCCAGGCACCTGGGGACATCTCCTGTGGCCTCACTGGGCTGACCTGTGGGGTGCAAATGCCAGCCCTGACGTTTGGGAGTGTCTCAGCTCTGTTTTTCAGAGCTGAGCCAGCCTGAGCTTGATGTCCATCCCTGGCACTGCTGAGAGCCCCCTTTGACTTTGCCAGGGCTTGGAATGAGCTGCAATTGTTCTGCTCCTCTATTGACATCTCAGCTCCTGCAATATTAATTGCTGGACAGACTATTTCTGTCCTGATGCTACCACAAGGCACTAATGGCCCCGTGGCATATTTATATCAGCTACAGTGCCAAATAAACTCAGCTCTTGCATTCCAGTTACTACTAATTATCTTGCATTCCAGTTACTACTAATTAGGCATTTCAAACCCAAAACTTCTTTTCCCCAGACTGGAATGAGAGAACACAACTTTCTCATTAATTTGTTCAGTAAAAGGCAACTTGTCATCTAAAAACTAACCCTAGCCCTAACTCTAAACCAAACCCTAACCCTAAACTAAGCTTAACCCTAAACCAAGCCCTAACCCTAACCCTAACCCTGACCCTAACCCTAACCCCTAACCCTGACCCTAACCCTAACCCCTAACCCTAACCCTAACTCTAACCCTAACCCTGACCCTAACTTTAACCCTAACCCTGACCCTGACCCTAACCCTAACCCATTCCCTCCTTCCCTGATGATGCTGCCAGGAATCCACTGGGATCACAACACACTGAGCCCATTTTCAGCTGCTGAATTCCAGGCAAGGTTCACCTGCTGGAAGGTGGGACGAGAGGAGCTTTCAGGTCCTTCCAGCCCGGGTTCCTTGCTGTGCTCCCTGGCTGTGCCAGGTGAGAGGCACTCACCTGTGGAAGGTGTGCCGGTGCCAGGGGGAGCTGCCACATCCCTGCACGCTCCCTGCTCGCTGCCAGGAGCTCCAGAGCCCCACACAGGAGCATCCCACACACAGCTTTGGTCGGTCCCCCTTTCCTGCTGTCCCCCAGTTCCATTTCCTGCCAAGGGAACACTCTGAACCCCGAGACTCATTTACTGTATACACAACATAAACTTCAACCCAATCCCTAAACAGGCAAAAAACCCCAAACACCCTGAAGAGGGGGAAAGAATCAGAAAGTGACTTTTAAGTTGTCTCGGTTTAGACCGGAAAACACTCCATGCAGAACTTTATTTTTTTTTAAATTTCCCGTGTGACTTCTGCGTTCTTTGGCTAGAAAAGGGGTCGTATGTCACTCACCCTAATTAGCAGCTATTAGTCTTGACAACATAATGTGCTGTTGTTTTCCTGCCTGCCGGCAGAGGAGTGTCATCAAGCAGAGGTCACTGCTCCTACCTTCAGCCACCGAGGTGTCTGGGCCCTGCTCGGGTCCCCAGCTGCAGACAGCAATAAATAAGGTGCTGAGGAGCTCATCAAAGCCTCGCTCTAAAAATAGCCCTGGCAGCTCTCTGCTGATGCTGCCTCTCCCCGCAGCATCCTCCCCCTGCCACCGGGCAGCTGCAGGAAAACAGCTGGGAGATCCTTGGCCGCGGGGACAGCTCTGAGCTGAGCCTGGAGCAGGATTCTCCTCCCCAGCAGCCTTTCTGTGCCCCAGCTTTTCTCCCTGGGTCGGGCACATCCCGGGAGGGCTGCTGGGTGCCATCAGCAGGGAGCTCCATGCTCCTTTGGGCAGGGATGGGCTCTGAGCTCTCCCTGCAGCCTTCTGTCCTCCGGGCCAGCGCTCCCAGCTCTCCTCTGGGGTTCCAGCAGCTCTGGGGTCCCCCAGGAGCACTGGGGGGACAGCAGAGCAGCAGCCCCAGCCCTCCTGCCTGCCTCGGGGGGCTCAGCCCCTCGGAGCAGCCCCCAGAGGGTCCCTGGTGGCCTGGGGGAGGCCCAGGGCCAGCACAGGGGACGGTGGCTCTCCATCCCACGCTCAGGCTGTTCCCTGTCAGTGTTTAGGGCTCAGGGGACATTGCTGCCCAGGTGCTTTTCACACCCAGGAAAGCTGGAACAGCTCCTGCAGCTGGGGCAGACACAAGGCTCTCCCCTGGCTCAAGGTTTCTCCTCACAGCTCTCAGGGAGCTGCTTTATCTCTCCAACCTTTTGCCCAGCACAGGAAAGGCAAAAAAAGATTTTACTCCAGCCTGGAAGCGTCTGCCTTGGGACAATAGGGCCAGAATAATATCATTATGTACTGTACAATGGAGCATGATTTTGAAAGGATTTTGCATGAAAGAGCTGCAATAAAGCATGGCATTAGCATGTAGCTGTCCAGGTGCCAGAGAGCCGTTTTTGCACTCCAAGTAATTCACTCAGCAATGTTGTGGTTCACACAAAGGAGAGGAAAATGGCCAGAATTCAGCTCCAGGCTTTCAGTGGCACTGCCAGGCTGTGGACATTGCAGTGACAGCTCCGTCCCTCCATTCCATAGCTGCAGGTCTGAGGTAATCTTGCTAATGCTGCTTTGAGCCCCAGTGCAAGAACGGCTGTGTCCCTTCCAGTGAGGCAAGGCAAGCAGGAGCAAGCACTGCTCGTTCCCCTCGTGGTGAAGGAGCAGGGAATGAGCAGCTGGCCAGGGCTGGGGTGCCTGGCACCTGCACCTCTGCCTTGGGGCTCAGCTCAGCATTGCTCACCCACCCTGCTGGCAGCAGCCCCAAAGCTCACCTGTGCTGCTCTGGGCTGGAAGGGACCTTTAAACCCATTTATTCCACATTTCCACTGCCTCAGGCTGCTCAGAGCACCGTCCTCTCCACCTCAAAGGTCCCCAGGGGTGTCCAGCTGTGTTTTACAAATCCCAGAAGCACAGGCAGGTTTGGGCTGGGACCTTGGGGGCCCCTGGTGCCTCCTGCAAGGCTGAGCTGTAAGCAGAGCCACGACGGCTTTGAAGCAAGAGAATCTGCAAACAGGCTGTCAAACGACAGCCTTGAACAGCAAATCAGCCGTGGCCGGGGAAGCACAGAGCCTATTTCATGCTAGGATTCTTTTACATTAAATATACTTCTTTTCTGCCTTGTTTGGAGCTGGTCACTTCCCCAGCTGGGTATTCAGCTGCGAGATCTGGCATGCTTTCACACTACTGTTTTCTTTTTCCCTGGCATAATTCATTTGGTGATGTTTTCATGGATGCTCCAGAAATTCTGCTGCAATTCCAGCGCTCAGCCAGGCTGTGAGGGATGAGGGCTGGAGATGCTATCAGCTCTAGCAGCAGCAGCAGCTTATCTTCAGCACTTGGATTCACTTGGATCTTTAGCAAAGCTGTGGTCAGCAGTTGCTTAGTAGGGATTTTCCAGGTAAAGTTGCCTGCTTGCTATTGTTCTGGTTTATAAATTCATATTTCTGAGTTTCGTGTGATAAAAGGACAGAGATGAATTAAAAATTGTCCTCCTCTGAGGAGAAGCAAGTTCTGTTGCTCCTGCACTGGGGAGCACAGGGAAGAGAGGAAGGTTATTCCCTGGTGGATTTGCCAGGGTAGCCTGGACCAACCCTAGCAGAGCCAAATCAAGGGACAAGCTGAACTTGGAGCCAGCTCCAGGCTGCTCATTGCTCCAGCCAGAGAGAAAAGGTGACCTGAGAGCAACTGGTGGCAGGAACATTCCTTCCAACAGCAGCAGCCCCTGCCCAAGGGAGCAGGAATGCTTGTGAGGACTCAGGAATAAATGAAGTCGGTTATTTAATATGCAAAGGGTGGAGAATACTTCATGTATTAACACACTGCTTCCATTTATTCCTCCTGGCTTGGATCAGCTTCTGAGCCCGTAGGCAGTTAAAGCAGATGGTCTGAATTTGGGTAACATTCAGACCTTGAGTTGAAGCTAAAAATGGAATTTCATTGGCAAGGAAAGTAGGTCAGAAAGCTAAAGCCCCTAGTCCTAAAATGATGAAAGGCTCCTAATCAAGTGTTCCCTATTACCATTCATTAAACAGAGCAGGGGGAGAGATATCATGAGAGACCTCAGCAGAAGGGGTGGCAGTGGGGAGGGACCCTGCTCCCTGCAAGGGGTTTATTTGGGTTTTACCCACGTCACTGAGGGGCTGATCTGGGGTTTATTTCTGTGTTTTTCCCTGGTTAGTCAGGGGCTGATTTGGGGTTTATTTCTGTGTTTTTCCCTGGTTAGTCAGGGGCTGATTTGGGGTTTATTTCTCTGGTTTACCCTGGCTAGTCAGGGGCTGATTTGGGGTTTATTTCTGTGTTTTTCCCTGGTTAATCAGGGGCTGATCTGGGGTTTATTTCTCTGTTTTTCCCAGTCACTGAGAGGCTGATCTGGGGTTTATTTCTCTGGCTTTCCCTGGTTAGTCAGGGGCTGATCTGGGGTTTATTTCTCTGTTTAACCCAGTCTCTGAGGGGCTGATCTGGGGTTTATTTCTCTGGTTTTCCCAGTCACGAAGGGGCTGATCTGGGGTTTATTTCTCTGTTTAACCCAGGTGATTGAGGGGCTGATTTGGGGTTTATTTCTCTGTTTTCCCCAGCCAGGGCAGGCTGCAGGGCCAGCTCTGGTCTCAGCAGCACAGGAGGGCCCTTCCCACCCCACCACCCTGGCATTCCTTCAGCTGGAGTTTCTCCTTGTGACCCACAGTGATGCTTTCAGCTTCCTGCTTTCCACAGCCATCAAGCACCAAGAACATGCTTGAAATATGAGGAACAAGTCCTGAGCATCACTGTCCATCTGATCCAGGCATCTGGCATGAGAGCAGCTGAGTGCTGCTCAGTAATGCCCACTTTTTAAAAAGTGTTTATTTTAATGGCAAATAAAATGTCCCAGATTAAGGCATTATTTATTTCTGGCTGCACACACTAAAGGCCTTTTAAATTACTTCATTCATTATTAATTCAAGAAGAATCCTCCTATTACTTGGAGTGAAAATCTTACAAAATTACCTGCTCAGAGAATCCTTTTCTTTTTGCATCTTAGCTCTCTGTAAGAGGAATCTTTTGGGAGAACATGCAGGCTGGAGAGGGCAGGCAGTGCATTGAGCAATTAGACTTTTCTCCTAATAGCAGGGCTGAAGGCTCCCTGCCCTGCCTTAAACCCTTAACTGTGGTGTCAGCTTAAAGGAAATGCTGGGTTTTTGCTTTCATTTTATCCTCATCTTTTTCTTTTCTGTCTTTTTAAGCAGCTTGAGTGTCCATGCTGAGCCATGTCACATTCCAAGTGATCCACATACTGTGCATTTTAATGAGCTGCTAACACTGATTATACAAAAAGCAATCTCAGAAATATTTACTGAGTCAAAAAAAAAAAAAAAAAAGCCTATGGGGAACTAATTAGCTTTTTAAGAATTGGCTTTTTGAAAGCTTTAGACTCTGGAAAAGTTGAACTTGGAATCAGTTTCAAAGAAGTGGAAGGAGTGACTGGAAGAAAAGGGAGTGAGTTGTGCTGGAGTATTTGCAACAGAGGATTCCACATCCCAGGCTGGTCTGCACGGGACAGGGGATGCTCTGCAAGCTGAATGCATAATAAAGAACAGAGAGACAAGAAATGAGATTGCTATGCAGAGAAAAGCCACGTAATGCCTGGATCTTTTGCCAGGTTTCTGCAGCCTTTCTGAGGCTTGATCAGAGAGGGACAAAATCTTTGTCCCTCTGTCCCTGACAGTGACCCTGGGAGCTCACTGCACTCCAGGGTGGAGAAAATTCCAGAAAATTCCCCCGCCAGGTCCCTCCACCAGGGTTTCTCCAAACAGTGACACTGGGAGCTCACTGCACTCCAGGGTGGAGAAAATTCCAGAAAATTCCCCCTAGTTTGGCACAGAGCTGCTTCAAGTTTCCCTTTCCTGGATGCAAAATGCAATGCAAGGTCTTCATATTCCCTGGATATTTACTTCTGTCCCTTCCACGGTGACCCCAAATGGTGCCATTTGTCACAGACAGCAGCAGGTAAAAGGAATGGAGAATTCCCTTGGGCCAGGCCTGCATTTGCACTGAAAGCCACCTTGCAGGCTGGCAGGGCTGCAGGAGCCCTGGGTGCAGGCTGGGCATGGAGGGACAATCCCAGTGCTGCATTTCTGAGTAGGAGCTGGGGAGCTTTTGTGATTTTTATTTCATTTCTTTAGTATAATCGCTGTGCTTTGAACAGAAAACAGTCTGATCCTTGTCTTTTCTCTCTCCTGTCCAAATCTGATCTGTAACAGCAGAGCAGGCAAAGTTCCTTGCCTTGCTGGTGGAACAGACTGCTTAAGCACTAAGCCCTGGTAATCCAGTTTGTTTTCCTACCAGCAACTGAAACATGAAGATATGCACAGCCTGTGCCTGATGTAAGCATTGAGATCATGACAGGGCTCCCAAATCCTTTTATTTTCATATTTATTCAGCTGATAAACTTCCCGTGTTTGTCCTTCATCTGTCATTTCTGGCAGGGATTTGGCCCCAGGGCAGCTCCCATTCCCTCCTCTCCCCCTGTGCCTGGAGATCTATTGGCACAGCAGCCCTGGAGGTGTCCCTGCACGGGAAAAAGGAGAGGATCTGGGGATGGACTCGGGCTCTTTGTGTGACCTTGGGCAGCTCTTTGCTCCTCCAGTCTCGGCTGCAGGTGAGGAGCAATCCTTCCCTGCCCTGTCCCCAGAGCTTCCCCCTGCTCTTTGTCTAAGGGACTCTGCTCTTTGCACTGACAGTGTCCAGTCACTATTTCCACAGTCATTATTTACACTTAGATTAAGCCTTCATATTATCCAGTGCATGGCATTAATAATATCAAAATGCCATTTTATACAACGTTTAAGATCAGAATTTCCTATTGGAAATCAATGAGAACATCTTCCAAAAAAAAAAAAAATTCAGTGACCTGACTGTCCCTTCTTATATAAGAAGTGTCTATATTTATCAGTGCTGATATCAGCTGCTGGGGTTACCTGGCTGCTCGTGGCTCACACAGAGTCCTGAGAGGTGTTTCTCTCACAGCCAGCTCCTGTCAGGAGAGGGTGACTTCTCCTCTGCACCAAGATTCCAGCTCGCCCCTGTTTGAAGCCTGCAGATGGAAGGCCCCAGCCCCAGAATGTTCTGGCAGCTCCTGGCCAGGACGCTCAGGCACAGGAGGGGCTGTTCCTCCCCGGTGCCACTCTCAAGGTGACACATTCCCTGCCCAGAGCACAGCTGTGAGCTGGGTCAGGCAGAGAGCCTGGCTCCATCCCAGTGCTGCTGCGGGGACCCCCAGCACCCCGAGAGAGCCAGAGCAGAGCAAGGTGCCAGCTGAGCAGTGCCCCTGGCAGCAAGGGCCTCTTGCTGCAGTAAATCTGTGTGCACTGCACCTGACACACAGCACTTGGCCTCTCAAACCACAGAGGGATGAGGCTCTGCTGGCTGAGATAGATGTTTTGTGTTTGTCTGGAAGCCTGTATCCGTACACAGCTATACATCTATCTCCTGCATCTGATTTAGCTGGGCTGCAATCAGGAAAAAATTGCAGGACAACCTCATCACCTGTAAGCATTCTGCTGGGAAAAATGTGCAGCACCAGCAGGAATTCAGATTAAAGATGTTAAAAGAAAATGTGTCTTTTCATCAGTGCTTTCCTCCTCATTAAACACGGAGTTTGCTCATAAGCATTTCCCAAACAAAAAGGGAGAAATAGGTAAAAGCAAATACTCTGCAATTAAGCTCCCTTGAATTTCCCCAGAAGGTTCACCTGAGCTTAATTTAATATCCCCTCATTCCTCCCCAGCCACCTGTTTGGCTGGGATGCAAAAAGAGGAGTGTGCAGGGGATCTGTCCTGCAGCCCTGGCTGGGGGGGCTGGAACAGATCCCCCAAACCCTGCAGGGACAGAGCCCCCAACCCCTGCAGGGACAGAGCCCCCAAACCCTGCAGGGACAGAGCCACTAAACCCTGCAGGGGCTGCAGGGACAGAGCCCCCAAACCCTGCAGGGACAGAGCCCCCAAACCCTGCAGGGGCTGCAGGAACAGAGCCCCCAAACCCTGCAGGGGCTGCAGGGACAGAGCCCCCAAACCCTGCAGGGACAGAGCCCCCAAACCCTGCAGGGGCTGCAGGAACAGAGCCCCCAACCCCTGCAGGGACAGAGCCCCCAAACCCTGCAGGGACTGCAGGAGCTGCAGGAACAGAGACCCCAAACCCTGCAGGAGCTGCAGGAGCTGCAGGAGCTGCAGGAACTGCAGGGACAGAGCCCCTCACACCCTGCAGGAGCTGCAGGAGCTGCAGGTTTCCCTTTGGAACAGGAGCTGTGTGTGGGATCCAGGTGCAGCCCAGGGTCTCACCTGAGCGAGCCCCGCTGAAGGGCAGGGCTGGGGGCAAGTCAGTCCAAGCTCAAATCTCTGTGAGACTTTTTCTTTTTCTTTCCATTTTTTTTTTTCCTTTTGCATGCCAGTGTAACGTTCTCTGCCCTCACACTTGCTGGTATTTCAACATTAGGTGTGGCTTAACAAAGATCAGTTTTTTAATCGAAGCAAAATGTCAACAAAATCCATTCCCTGGAGGCTGCTTTGATGCTTCACTCGTCCAGTTTGCACCAGGGCAGAGGGAGTTGTTTGGGGAGCCCTTGAATATTCACGAGGTGTTATCTCACTGCTGTTTCTGATGGAGATTCCTGCAAGTTCCTCTGGCCGAGCCAGTGGGCTGGTTTGGCTCGCAGGGGTTTTTCACACACAGCCAGCTCCGTGGGTAAGCGAGGGCTGGCCTTCATCTGGGCCAGCTCCAAAGTGATTTATCGTCATGAGCTGTCTGCAGGCGCTGCTTCACAGCCACAGGAGCTGCTCAGATTTACCCAGAGGGGATCTGGAGCGGGGCTCAGGGGGTGCTCAGTGCTGGGGGTGCCTGCCCGGGAGCCCCCAGAGCTGCCCCCGTGCAGGTCCGTGCCCGCGGGTGTGGGGATGCAGCGTGCAGGGCAGGACGAGCCCAGAGCCTTCCTCAGCTGTCAAAGCTGCTCCTCCACCTGCTCTGCTGCAGATTTGTTGTGTGGGAGGGAATCTTTGAATTCTGGTTACAAGGAAAAAAAAGGAAGGAAGGAAGGAAGGAAGGAAGGAAGGAAGGAAGGAAGGAAGGAAGGTCCCCGAGTCCTGGTGTATTCTGGACCAGGTGGACAATCTGTAGATGCTATTTTAAGGACCTGGTTGATCTCCAGGCCCATCTGGGCAGGGCTGTGTGCTCAGACCAGGTGGATCACACTGTAAATGTTGTTTTAAGGACCCTGGCTGCTCTCCAGGCCCATCTGGGCAGGGTCCTGGCTCAGGAGCCACCCGGGAAGGGCAGAGGGACAGGAGCCCTGCCCGGGCAGTGTCACTCGCGTCCCGGTGAGCGCTGCCCATGGTGCTGCTTTGGAGCTATTTCAGAGTCTCTGACTGCCTTGAAAAGAACTCGAGGCTTGTGTGGCTTTATGTAAATCTGGCTCCGTCTGTCACTGCCTATTGTACGTAAAGGGGCTGGAAAAAGCTTTTTTAGAACTGCACGAGGCTATTTCTGCCGAAATAACCACCGCAAGCACTTCCACGACACAGCGTTGTTTTCCATAATTGTAGCACAATTACCCGCGGATGGAAATCAAGGCTGATTCTTACAGCTGTCCCAGAGATAAGATGGAAAGTTGGTATTTTTGAGGCAGAAGCCTTGCTCAGTTCTGCAGAATCAGAATATTGAGCTGGGGCAGGGCTGCCAGCTCAGGCCAGCGCCCTGGGGAAGGTGGCCAAGCCCAGCAGAGGGGTGGGCACCGCCGTGGTGCTGCTCCCCAGGGAGGGGGTGCACCTTGCCCACCTCAGGGAGGGTTTCATGGTGTGAAGATCATGCAGAGAACCCTCTGGGCTGGGCTGGTTGTGAGCCCGGGCTTTAAAATGCTGGCACAGCAGCCATTTCCCTACTTCACTGTGGTTTTCCAATGGTCATTAATAAAACATAACACTGTCTATGTCTTGATGCAGAGAGACCTTAGTCCCGGTACAAGCCCTCCCATTTATTATTTATACAAGCATTTAACAGCTCTGACACATTTCAGCAGTAACACCAGGCAGCTGTTTGCAAACCAGAATTAGTAACAAAAATATGAGAGACTTCACAAGGGTTTTTTACATGCATGTGATTTCATGGGAGTCATCCCTGGGTCACAGGAGAAATCATGGGGATTGTGTGATTTTCTGAGATTTTCAGCAGTTTCACCTCTCACCTTCTCTCTCCAGGTTAGAAGAGCCACTGGAGCCAGGGGGTATTTCATATCCCTGTGTGTCTATCTAATATCTCTATATATGGCTGCTGATTTAATTGATATATGCAGCAGGGCTCGGCTAAGAAGTGATTAATTGGGCTGCCTCGTTAGAATCAGGAAAGCTGATTGCATTTCCCTGCCTGCTCTACTGATGGGTGATGGATGGATGGATGGATGGATGGAATCCATGGATGGATGGATGGAATCCATGGATGGATGGATGCTCCTGTGAGTGGGGGATTCTGCCTCCTTCCAGAGGATTACCCAGGCTGCTGCTGCAGGTTCAGGGAGGTTTCACAGCAGCTTTCCAAAGCCAGGGAATGACCACTGGAGTGCCAAAGGCTCCTCTGAGAAGTGTCCCCGAGCTGAGCAGGAGGTGACCTGAAATTCAGCCTGGGGAAGGTCAGGGCTCCCAGGAATGCTGCTCCAAAGCAGGGGGGGAGGCACAGAGCTCCAGGCAATCAGATCCTGCACTCACACCTCTGTACCCTCAGAAACAAAAGGAAATCTCCTGTAATAAGTAAAAATAAAGAGGACGACCCCAACTCCCAAGAATAAAGGGAGGAAGCTCTATCAAACATTTAGAGAAAAACCCATTGATCCTGCACTACTGAAGTAACGGGAATTTTATGGTTGGCTTTGAGGGAAGCAAAAACAACTCTTTGAACTGGATTACTTCTTATTTTAGTAGCACTGTAGAAAATATCTGCAGCTCATATGAAAACAAGTCAGTGTTATCTCCACTTCCAGGGCACTGAAGCTTGGAGAGTGTGAGCCTTTGGAAAATCAGGCAGGAAATGGGCGACAGAGTTGGCAACCAAACCTAAATTTCTCCAACCTCAGCCCAGTGAAAAGACCTTGTAGAAACAAAGTGACTTTTTGTTGTGCTCTCCACAGGTGAGAACTCACATGATGAGCCTGAACCTCCTTTTCCAGCTCCTTGCTGGTGGTGTAGGTTAAACACTCAGAAGTAGGTTACAAAGGACTCGAGTGCCGAAGAACAAATATTCCTCTGGTGACTTCTTGGTGGCCTAGTTCTGGGCCAGCAAAGTCAGAGGAGACAGAACATTTCAAATGCCACTAAACAAGTGCTGGAGGCACTTTTAGGAGAGGTTCAGGGAGATGAGCACAGGGAAAGGTTCCCCTGGCTCTTTGGGGGCTGCTGCTGCTGCTGGGCTGCTGGGCAGCTCCGGGAGGGCCTGGCTGGGGCTGGAGATCTGCAGATTGCCCTGGAACCACCCCAAGGGCCTCTTCCCCATCCCTTCCCCTCTGAAACACGGAATGGCTGCTTAACCTGTCCTTCATTGTGTGTTTGGATGAAGATTTGATTAAATTGCATCCAGTTCTCAAGCGGGTGAAAAGGAAAGAGCCCTCCAGCTGTTAAATGCTGTCTCTGGTCACCGGGAGCAGATTCCAAGGGTTTCACAGGTGCAGAGGCTGCTGCCCTTGGGGTGCCCTTTGCCAGGGACTGCCAGCCACAGCAGCCCGCTCTGCAGGGGCAGAGAGGATGCACGCTCTCGTATTTAAAGGCTTTATGGGACATGAAATAATTTTGCTGGTTAAAAGCTAAACTTTATAGTGTTTCTATTTTTAATTAAATATTAATTGCAGGAGATGGCTGTGGAATTGACTGTTCAGATCATTTAATCCATATAGCTGACCTTTACGTTGAATTTATTCTCTCAAGCTTACACTGCCCTTCAACCCCATCTGGGCACTGACCTCATCTGCCAGGCTCCTCCACTCCTCATTAGAGAGATGCCAAGCTCTTTAATGTTTATTAATGCTGCTCTGCTGAGGATCCTGCAGGAGCTGCTGATTACTGCTAGAAACTTGCCCTGGCACTTCAGGGTGTACAAACAGCCCAGTGATTCCTACCCAGCCTTGGAGACTCGGGTGCACTTCAAAGGGGCCAGGAAAGGGGGGAGTTTCTCCTGAGGCTGAAAAGCAAACCCACCTCCTATGCTCCTTTAGTGAAACATGAGCATTACTTGAAAAATATTTTTATTTTTTTCCTCTCCCAACCATCTTAATTCAGTTCTTTTGATGCTGATAAGCAGCTTTGTGCAGCATGAAATTTCCTGCCAGGATGCTGAGTTGCCTGAGAATTCAGGTATAAAACCAAACCACTGGCCAGCAGGAAAATGTGTGTCCATGTGCTGAGAGCTCTGAAAGGATTGGTTCATTTGCAAATCTCTGTTTGCTGCTGTGAGATGTGATTCTGCTTCTGTCAATGCACAAGTACAAGCAGCAGGATGGTTAAAGACTGAAAAGTTCATTAAAATGGCAAGTTAATGACAAGTGTAAGCCTGCTCTGTTTGCTGTCTGTGGGACCCCTGGGAGCAGAGAGCTGCACCAAAGGGGAGGGTTCAGTTTGCACTTTAAATTACTTGAGTTCCTTGGCACGCCAGGCTCGTGGTTTATACTGCTCTGCTCCTGATCTGCATTGAATCACGTGAAAGCAAAGACAAAACCCAAAAAATCCACCCCAAAGAGCTGCCCAGAGGACAGGGACTGCGCCAGGAGCCCAGAAATGCTCTGGCTGCCAGCACATCCTTGTCCCCAGAGAGCAGCACTCACTGCTGTGCCCAAACCCGTGCTGCTCCCGAGGCTGCATGTCTGATGTCACTGCACAGAGCAGGGGGGAGATGCAAAACAAGAGAAAACATTTAAATTATTATTCCTTCAAAATCTGCTTTTGCCCTCTGGGGTGACAGTAACCACCTTCTGTGCTCTTTGGGATAACTGAGGCCTCTCAGGGTGTTGCTTCAGCTTGGGGATTTGACACATGGATCAATCCCTTAAGCCTGCTCCTGAGGATTTGGAGATTTTTGTAAAGCTCAAATGCACAAAGCAGCCTCTGAGCTGTGGCTGCTGGATGGATCAATGCAACTGCATTTATCTTTTCAAACAAAATCTGCCCTGCTCCTTCTCTTGCATCCTCTCCTGGTGTTTCCATTTAATGCTTGATAATACTGCTGCTGTGCTCACTGCTGCTTTCCAACCAGAGCCCCTTAAAGCGGGCAAAAAATCCCTGAGAAGAAAAAGCCATGAGCTCTTTGAGCACTTTTCCCAGACCCCTCCCTTCTCTGCCCTCTTTATAGTAGCAAAGCTGTTGTAATTCCAGTCTAGACAGAAACAGCCAAGTTCTTCAGCTGGGAAGTTTGGAATGGCTGTGCTGAGGAGCACAGAGGGGCTGTGGCAGCAGCCAGCCCCCAGTTCCTCACCAGTTCCACACCAGTTCCTCACCAGTTCCTCACCAGTCCCTCACCAGTTCCTCACCAGTTCCTCACCAGTCCCTCACCAGTTCCTCACCAGTTCCTCACCAGTCCCTCACCAGTTCCTCACCAGTTCCTCACCAGTCCCTCACCAGTTCCTCACCAGTTCCTCACCAGTCCCTCACCAGTTCCTCACCAGTTCCTCACCAGTCCCTCACCAGTTCCTCACCAGTTCCTCACCAGTCCCTCAACAGTCCCTCAACAGTTCCTCACCAGTTCTACACCAGTTCCTCACCAGTTCTCACCAATTCCTCACCACTTCCCCACCAGTTCCTCACCAGTTCTCACCAGTTCCCCACCAGTTCCTCACCAGTTCCTCACCAGTTCCACACCAGTTCCCCACCAGTTCCTCACCAGTTCCCTGCCAGTTCCTCACCAGTTCCTCACCAGTTCCACACCAGTTCCCCACCAGTTCCTCACCAGTTCCCTGCCAGTTCCTCACCAGTTCCTCACCAGTTCCCCACCAGTTCCTCACCAGTTCCTCACCAGTTCCCCACCAGTTCCCCACCAGTTCCTCACCAGTTCCCTGCCAGTTCCTCACCAGTTCCTCACCAGTCCCTCAACAGTTCCACACCAGTTCCTCACCAGTTCCCACCAGTTCCCCACCAGTTCCTCCTGTGCCAGCAGCTCTGGCTCCGTGGGGCTCCCAGCCCTGCAAACCTGCTCTTCCCTCGGGCAGGTCTGGGCCAGCCCTGCACACTTCTCTGGTGCTTTTATGAATGGACGGGAAAAGTAAATCTGATTATTTCCCAGCCACGCGTTGCTGACTGTAATTGCCCAGATTTGGACTTTAATTAATCAGATTGCCTCCTCAGCAGGGCTGGACAAGGCAAGAGCATGCACAGAAAATGCTAGATGTCCTCTCCTTATCACACCCACACCTCTGGGTCCTGTACTTGTCTCCTGATTAGGGCCTGGATCTGAACATTGCCATTAGGTCACAGCTGATTGGTGTGTCTGCGTTTGCATTCCCTCTGCTCTTGCACCTCGGTGTATTTCTGGTGTGTTTTTCTGCTTTTGTACAGCAGGAAAAGAGATCCTGGCAGAGCAAGCTGACTGCAATCCATATGTGCAGTTTGCACCTTTACTCAGCTCCTACACCTGTAATGATTTTCACAGGCAGATGAATTTTGAGCACAGGTGCTTCAGAAACAGATACTCCAGACCGAGGCACGCATTACACAAATCCAATTTTAAAATTAAATTTCCAATGCCTAGAGAAAAAGATTGCAGGGAGCTAAAAAAAGCCCTGAATCTGATGGTGAATATGAACACACCAGCAAGTCACACTTCAATAAACTCCAGAGAGGAGAAGCAGCCCCTGGAAGAAATGCTCAGCGGGCTCTGCTCTAACCTCTGTCTGCAGGCTGAGCCCTGCACGTGGCAGCCCCTCAAGTCCTCATCCCACTCCCTCTGGCTCCCTGGATGGATAATTTCCCTTCTCCAAAGCAATGCTGGGCTGCTTGAGTGAATATTTCCAACCACCTGAATCTTGGGGCAATTATTTCAATAAATAGGAACGGTGGGACTCCTGCCTGGTCTGTACCAGGGATCTGATCTGAAATGCAGAAGGAAGCAGGGCAGCTGCACCGTGTTAATTGAGTGTACATCAAACATATGGCAGTACACCTCCAGACCAACAGGCACACAGCTCCCTCGGATGCAGTTAGCTCTTGTGCATGCATAAAGAACCAGCCCTGAACTCCAAAAATGCACAAGTGCTGACCTCTGAGTGCTGGAATTGCTGCTGCTGAACTGCTGCAGCTCCGTGGCAGGAGTGGTTTTCTCATCACTGAAATGCTGCTGGGGCTGGGGTGCTCAAAAGAAAGAGAAATACCCTATTTTCTTCTATTTCTGATCTCCTTTGGAGCACAGCTCCTGCAGCAGAGCTTTGTGTCAGAGGAGGGGCTCAGGGAAAGCAAGCAGCCCCAGAGGGAATGACCTCCCCCCCGTGCAGCTCTTCATGCAGGTTTGAAAGGGATGGAGAATTTCTGAGCACTGACGCAGACACTGCCATTCCCCTGTGCTCACAGCACCCAAACCCTGTCCCAGGCAGTAAATAATGAGGAAAACATTAATATATATAAATAACTAGGAGCAGCACCGGGGCCTGCAGTGTTCCATCAGTCTGCTGTGTGTGCAGGAGCAGCGCTGGGTGCCCAGGGACCCCGGGAGGGACAAGGTGAGGAGAAGCTGCCCCAGGATGGGACAAAGCCCCTGGCTCTGAGGGCACCTGGATTTCACCCAGACACAGCCCAGCGGCTGCCTGGGGCACAGCACGAGCAGAATCCAACAGGAGGCAAAGAGGAGGAGCAGGGAGCAGCTCAGGACAGCTGGAACCTGCTTCCCACAGATGTTTTTCCCGGTTCCCCAGGATGCTGCCAGGCTGCTCCGGGGTGTGCAGCAGCCACGGGCAGAGCTCCCTCCTCTTGCTCGTGACTATTCAGGGGCTCCAGGCCTCACATAAAATGGTTTTGTGCCTCAGACGGGGTGAAGAGTGGGCACCTTCACTCTGGCTAGGAACTGGTGTGGTTATTTACTATTTGCACTCAATTTCCAGCAGCTCGTGCTGCAGCTGGCTGCACATTTTGTCTCCAAAAGGGGCGACTTTGAGGGCAGGGATGGATGTGAGCACAGCCCGTGTGAGCACTGCCCAGCACAGACACAGAGCCAGAGCCAGGTGAGCTCCTGGGGACAAAGCCAGGCTCAGCTCTGCCTGTTCTCCTGCGGGAGAGATGGAGATCACCTCTTAGGACGGGCACTCAGCACTGGCTTTTCTTATTGCCAGCCTGATGCTGCAGCCTATAATTAGTTTTCACACCTTGGCTGTGTTTAACTCCCCTCTGTCTCATCTGTTAATCTGCTAACAAGCAGCAAAATGTGTTTTCGACTGGGCTCCGAATGGGAGGCCAAGACCTCAGAGTTCACCTTCCCAGGGAGCTGCTCGGAGGGCACAGCTCTGAAATAATTTTCAAATCTCTTGTATTCATGTAGTTTTTACAGCCTGAACAAAAATGAGATTGTATATCTTAATATTAATGCAGAAAGTTGTAAATGGACCAAAAGCTAATAGCATAAAATAATCTTTAATTTCCTTTTGGTGCAGGGAAATGATTGAATATGAGCGAGGTACCAGCCTGACAGTCTGGAAGCACCTTCCATGAGCTGAGCAAACCAAGCAGCTCCTGTTCTATCAGTGCTGTGGCAGTTTAGGGGGGCTGCTCCAAAAGTGGCTGTTTGGGGAGTGGGGGAAGGTGGATCTCCTTCCAACAGAACCCAGATTGCTGCAGGAGTTCCTCTCTCCCAAACACGGCTTTGGCAGATGGGAGACTGAACAGGGATTTTCATCCCTGCCCAGTGACTTCAGGGTGAGGTGAACTTCTCCCTCCCTCCCTCCAGTGCTGGCAATCTCCAGCTGCAGCTTTGGCGTCGTGGCTCAGATCTCCTTTGGCTGGCCATCAATGAAGAACAGCTCCTTTTCATTTCCCCCCTGCACCTGAGCTCAGCCTTGCAGCAGTCGTTGCCTGCGTGCTGCTGTGTCTGGAATGTGCAGTCTGGGGCTGAGCTGCAGCTGCTCAGAGCAGGGGTGAGCTCTGTCCTGCTCCTCTCCCACCCTGCCGGGCGCAGGCTCACACGGCCGTCTGCTGCTCCTGTGCCTCAGCCCGACTTTTATTCGTTTCTTTATTTGTTTCTCCATCATTCCCTCTGATTGTTTGCATGAGAATGGAGATGAAAACTCCTGCACTAATAGCTGGAGCTGGAATTGGACTCTGAGCCTGGGGCCCTGGGCTGATGGCAGGGCAGGGGCTGCTGCGGAGGGGGACGCTGCCAGGGGACGCTGTCCTGGCCTGCCCCCCCAGATTAGGGGAAGATTGTTCTTCCATTTTCATCCTCTGCAGCTCTCAGTCCCCAAGGCAATCCACGGAAGCCGCCTGTGCCATTTGTCCTAAGTCTCTTTCCCAAAGAGCTGCCGCTGATCACCGACCTTTTTTATTTGTTATTCCGCCCTGCTAATCCTCCTCCCTCCTTCAGTGGTCTGTTCATTTACTAATCCCAGCTGCCGTGTGCGTGGATGTGGGGAGATGGAAATCTAATCTCGGCGCGGGTTTCATTCTCTGCCTAATGTACTTAGAGAGATTCACGGGATTGAAGCTTTTTTTAGGGGCTGGTAGTGAGGCAGATGCCCAAATGCCCACTGCTACCTGGCCTGGGGAAGGGAACCCAGACATCCATGGATTTGGCTGGGCTTTACTCAAATGCAGGCTGGTTTTATAGTTATAAATTGCACTCTTATCCTTCCTGATAATTTCACTGAGGCACGAGTGGTCTGTTAAGAGGTTTGGAACCTTTCCCAACCAAGGAGCTTCTTTGAACAGGAGATGGGCTGAGCCGGAGCCGGAGCAGAGCAGGACCTCGGGCCTCAAGGTGCACCAGGGGAAGTTTAGGTTGGGTTTTAAGGAGAATTTCCTCACAGAAGGGGTCGTCAGGCTCTGGAACAGTCTGCTCTGGGCAGGGGTGGGGTCACCATCCCTGAAGTGCTCAGGAAAGGTGTGGATGTGACACCTGAGGACACGGGTCAGTGGTGACCGTGCTGGGCTGATGGTGGGACTGGGTGACCCCAAAGGTCTCTTCCAGCCTAAACAATCCCCTGATTCTGACTCCCCCCAGCAGGACCCACAGCTGGAGAGCTGCAGCACCCCCTGAGGCACTGCTGGGCCCAGCTGGAGGAGCTGCACAGGCACATCCCCAGCAGAGCCTGGAGAGGTGGGGAGGATTGGCAGGTTTAACGTCACAGGCGTGTTCCCAAACGAATCTGTTGTGATAGGTATTAGTCATAAGGATAAACTGCAGGGAGATTTGCATTTTATTCTCTTTATCCTCCTTCAATCCCAAACAGCCCCTTCTGCCCACCCTAATTTGGAATATTGAAGGGGATTTGCTGCATTTTTCAGTAATTAAAGGTCCCGGAGAACAGTGAGTTCCTTTGAAGGGAGTGATGTGTGTGCAGGCTCTGCCGGGCTGTGCACAGCTCCTCGTGCCCACACCCTCACAGAATGCTGGCCTCATCGGGGTTGGAAAAGCCCTGAAAAACCAAGAAATGCAGGCCTTACCCAGCAGTACCCTGCTCACCCCTAAACCCTGTCCCAGGGGCCACGTCCATGCGTGGTGCTGGGTGACTCCTCAGGAATCAGGCTGCTCCCTCTTTTGTTCCCACTGGGGATCCTCACTTCGGTTCTGTGGGTTTCCTCTTCTCCCCCCTGGATTATTTTGGGGGTTCTCAGCTCCTGGCTGAGCCCCCACCCCACTGCAGCCCTGCAGAGCTGCTTGTGCATCTCAAACACAGCAGCACTTCCACACTAAGAGTCTGAATTTGTCTGAGCTCTGTCATATGCTGGTCTCACTGTGTTTTATGACCTTTAATTAATCAAGCTTCATAAAATTCTAATCATGCTGGAATTATTAATCCTGTTTTAAATTAACTGGCCAAAGAGAGGTGAAATGTCTTAGCAGCTGTGGGTACCTGATTTGAACCCTGACGTCCTCCAGCCTTGCTGTAACCCAGCAGGAAAATTCATCTCCCACAGGAGTTCAGGTGAAGCCTGAAGCTCCTGTGCTGAATTCTTCCTGTTGCACCAGGATGTGACCCTGAGCAAGCCATGCCTGTCTTGTCCCAGGAGCCAGCACAGCTCTTGCTTTGGGAGCAGTTTCAGCAGGAGCAGGAGTGAGAATTCCCTCTCCTCCTGGCTGCCAAAAACTTTCACGACTCCTTAATTCCTCTCACACAAGTGCAGAAGGCAGTCCTATTTTATCAGTCTTAGCCTGGGACTCCTTGGCATTAACTGACTTGTAATTTTCTTTGGAAGGAAAGTTTGTAAGAGGTTATTTAAAGCTCTGCTGCACCTCCCTGGTGAGGTGTACCAAATCTCTGTCCTTCCGAGGAGGGAGGCGGCCTGAGGAGAATGTGAGCCCTGCTCTCACTGAGGCTGCAGCCAGGCAGGGCTGGGGGTCACTGGGGGGCTGCAAACATGCAGGGGATGCAGGAAACACTGCATTTCTGTCTGTGTGTGAGCCCTGCTCTCACTGAGGCTGCAGCCAGGCAGGGCTGGGGGTCACTGGGGGGGCTGCAAACACTGCAGGGGGTGCTGGAAACATGCAGGGGATGCAGGAAACACTGCATTTCTGTCTGTGTGTGGGATGGGATGGATGGGATGGATGGGATGGGATGGGATGGGATGAGATCCATGGGATGGGATGGATGGGATGGGATGGGATGGGATGAGATCCATGGGATGGGATGGATGGGATGGGATGGGATGGGATGAGATCCATGGGATGGGATGGATGGGATGGGATGGGGTGGGATCAATGGGATGGGATGAATGGGATGGATGGGATGGGATGGGATGGGATCCATGGGATGGGATCCATGGGATGAATGGGATCCATGGGATGGGATCCATGGGATGGATGGGATCCATGGGATGGATGGGATCCATGGGATGGGATGGGGTGGGATCAATGGGATGGGATGAATGGGATGGATGGGATGGGATGGGATCCCTGGGATGGAGGGGACGGGGGCAGCAGGGCAGCTGCAGGCTCTGGGGACAGCCCTGTCCCTGCTGTGTCTCTGCAGGACTGGGCAGTGTTTGCAGGCAGGGACACCGAGCTGAGCACGTTGGTTTCTCTGTTTTTCCACGTCCCAGCTCGAGCTGTGGCAGAAGGAGTTTCCTGTCCACCCCCTGATCCACACCCAGCAGCAGAACAGGTACTTAGGGCAGAGAAGATGAAACATTTCATTATTTATTTCCCTGTGGTGATCTCTGTATGCTCGAGTCAGGAGATTTGATTACATTTACATTAGCATGTTAATAATTCATCACATTATCCAGACTCTTAAATCCAGATGCATGAGGTATTAGCAGTAAAAATACTCTTCATCTGTATTTATTGCTGGACATGTTTGAAACGTTTTTATTTTTCTTACTGCTTTGGGCTTAGGCAGGAGTCTTGTCACTGTCCCCAAGTGTCTGCAGTTTAGGGAACTAGAACTGGGGATGTGTTCCATGGCATTTGAAAATGAAATTTGCATTTATTGTCTATTCAGAAGGTGTTTCTGCTGTGGCAGGGGGTGGGATGAGAGGAGCTTTAAGGTCCCTTCCAACCCAAACTGTTGCATGATTCTGGATGTAAGCTTGGATGTATTCCTACAGACACAAATACATTCATAAATATACGTATGTGTGTATGTATGTATATTGCTTAGGCATCTTTAGACACCCACACATTTAGATTTTGTTTAGTCAGAAAGCTGCACAGAGTGGAAATGAGAGGCTCTGAGCTAAATGATGTCACAGATTTTGGATCACAGTGAACACAGGCACTCACAAAATAGGAAATTTTTGAGAAGATCTGGCAAGATCCTACTGGATAACCCCAGATCTGGTTTGAAAAAGGAAGATTAACATCCTGATCACAAGGAATAATTGTTACAATATTTCACATTGCTCTGGAGCTTATTGCTGAAACCCTCTGTTTGACACTGGTGAATATTCTGCTATTCCATCATTTGCTGACTCGCATAGCAAATGGGGAATTCTGCCAGGAACGAAAAGGAACGGCGCTTTTCTCTTTAAATCAAAAAATAAATACCAGTAGCAGTTTCTGGGGTTCACTGCTGGCAGCGAGGTTTGCCTGGTGCCTCTGGAGCCCAGGGGACAGGACCTGTCCCAGGCTGTCACCAGCACGTCTCAGCAGCATCCCTGCCCTGCCCTCAACGCCCTGCCCTTCCTCCCGATGGGATTTATCGCTGCTCCACACAGAGCGTCCCCAATTCCACAGCAAGAGAGGAAAGTGTGTTACAGAAGGAAGCTGCTGACAAAGTGGGTCATCAACGGTGCGAGGTGCCCGGGGCCAATTGTCGCTCTGGAGTTTGTAATTTCCTGGGTTTTGTCATTTCAAAGCAAATTCTGAAGCTGGCTGATTTTGTTTGTGAGACATTCAGCCGGCTTTAATTGCCTGCTTTTCCTTTATCAGTCTGATCTGACAACGGGAGGTTTAGAGCAGGCTCGCTGTGTGGCAACAGATTTCCCTCTTTTCCCGGTGTGTTTTGGAGGTGGCAGGGGGTTCACTGAGATCCCGGGGGGGCTGCAGGGCTGAGCAGGGGAACTTCTGCCCCGGCTGGCACAGGGCAAGCTCCTGGCAGCCCCCTGCCCTCTGCAGCTGGGATGGGCACACCTGGCACAAGGAGAGGGCAGCCCCAGGGCAGGGACACCCAGATCCCCCGGGATTCCCTCCTGCTGCCCTTCCACCTGTGGAATACAAACCAGGATCCCGGGATTCCCTCCTGCTGCCCTTCCATCCCTGGAATAAAAACCAAGATCCTGGGATTCCCTCCTGCTGCCCTCTCACCCGTGAAATACAAACAAAGATCCCGGGATTCCCTCCTGCTGCCCTCTCTCCCGTGAAATCCAAACAAAGATCCCGGGATCCCCTCCTGCTGCCCTTCCATCCCTGGAATAAAAACCAAGATCCTGGGATTCCCTCCTGCTGCCCTCTCACCCGTGAAATACAAACAAAGATCCCGGGATTCCCTCCTGCTGCCCTCTCTCCCGTGAAATCCAAACAAAGATCCCGGGATCCCCTCCTGCTGCCCTTCCATCCCTGGAATAAAAACCAAGATCCTGGGATTCCCTCCTGCTGCCCTCTCACCCGTGAAATACAAACAAAGATCCCGGGATTCCCTCCTGCTGCCCTTCCACCCCTGGAATACAAACCAGGATCCCTGGGATTCCCTCCTGCTGCCCTTTCACCCCTGGAATACAAACCAGGATTCCCGGATTCCCTCCTGCTGCCCTTCCATCCCTGGAATAAAAACCAAGATCCTGGGATTCCCTCCTGCTGCCCTTGACCTGTGAAATACAAACAAAGATCCCGGGATTCCCTCCTGCTGCCCTTCCATCCCTGGAATAAAAACCAAGATCCTGGGATTCCCCCCTGCTGCCCTCTCACCTGTGAAATACAAACAAAGATCCTGGGATTCCCTCCTGCTGCCCTCTCACCTATGGAATACAAAGATCCCCGGATTCCCTCCTGCTGCCCTTGATCTGTGAAATACAAACCAAGATCCCGGGATTCCCTCCTGCTGCCCTCTCATCTGTGGAATACAAACAAAGATCCCGGGATTCCCTCCTGCTGCCCTTGATCTGTGAAATACAAACCAAGATCCCGGGATTCCCTCCTGCTGCCCTCTCACCCTTGGAATACAAACAAAGTCCCGGGATTCCCTCCTGCTGCCCTTCCACCCCGGAATAAAAACAAAGATCCCGGGATTCCCTCCTGCTGCCCTCTCACCCTTGGAATACAAACAAAGTCCCGGGATTCCCTCCTGCTGCCCTCTCGCCCTTGGAATACAAACCAGGATTCCCAGATTCCCTCCTGCTGCCTTTCCACCCTGGAATAAAAACCAAGATCCTGGGATTCCCTCCTGCTGCCCTCTCACCTTGGAATACAAACCAGGATTCCCAGATTCCCTCCTGCTGCCCCCGACCCGTGGAACACAAACACCACAGGTGCCACTCTGGGTGCCAGCCTGGCCCTGCTGGAGTGTCCCCAGAGCCCCCCTGGCCTCTGTCACCTCCTCTGGCCACCCCAGAGCTGGGGCTGCCAACACCTGGAAAACCTGCCCGAGGTTCTCTCCCTTGACAGAACTGATTAAAAACACTCTTTCTTTCTAAGACATGACAGTGGGCTTGGTTTTTTCCTTCTTTTTTTCTTTTTTTTTTCCTTTATTTTTTTTTTTTCCAAATTGTCTTGATAAGGACACCGTGAGTTTGTAATGGAAAATTTATTTGGGAAAATAAATGAGGTTTCTAATCTTTCCCTTCCTCCTCCAGCACACGTGCTCTCACATCAGTGCATAAGTAGCTGTTAATGCAACACCTGTTTTCTCTGAGCCATTATTTTACTTTTCTCCTCATTTTAACCCCCCTTGCATAGTAATTCTCATTTTTAGGAGCTGTGAGGTCTCAGAGAAATCTGACGCTCAAGCCCCTGGCTCTTGTCCTTCCCAGCTCTCTCTCTCTCCCTGCCTGTGCCTGTTTCTGCAGAAGCTTCAGCAGCCTCGGAGCCTTTGCAGCAGCGTGCTGGTGCTGTCTGCAGGGCTGGAATTCCAATTATCTCCAGGCTGTTTCCCTCCAAGCAGGTTTGTTAGCAAGTGCTCAGTCCTGTGCAGGAAATGGCTCTCTTAGTACCTGGAGTGTGTCTCAAAAATGGTTCTGACATCACACGTCTTTCAATTACAACTGTCAATCTTTATAAAAGCAGATCGTTTTCTTAATTAGGAAATGATAACCACGGTGCTCTAATGAGAGTGGCAGCGCTCTGGAAGAGTTCAGGCCCTGAGGAAAAGCAGGGAGGCTTCACCTGCCCAGGCTGTGCCAGCTGCAGGGACAGCCTGGCTGGGGCCTGCCCATCAGCCCTGCTCCCTTGGGGCTCCTGGGGCTCCTTGGGGCTCTTTTTGGAGCTCTTTGGGGCTTTCTGGGGCACGTTGGGGCTCTTTGGGGTTCCCTGGGCTCCTTGGGGCTCCTTGGGGCTCTTTGGGGTTCTTTGGGGCTCCCTGGGGCTCTTTGGGGCTCCTTGGATCTCATTAGGGCTCTTTGGGGTTCCCTGGGGCTCTTTGGGGCTCTTTTTGGGGCTCTCTAGGGCTCTTTGGGGCTCCTTGGGGCTCTTTTTGGAGCTCTTTGGGGCTTTCTGGGGCACTTTGGGGCTCTCTGTGGCTCTTTGGGGTTCCCGGGGCTCCTTGGGGCTCCCTGGGGCTCCTTAGGGCTCTTTTTGGGGTTCCCTGAGTCTCTTTGGGGTTCCCTGGTGCTCCCTGGGTCTCTGTGGGGCTCCCTGGGTCTCTCTGGGGCTCTTTGGGGCTCTTTTTGGGGTTCCCTGGGTCTCTTTGGGGCTCCCTGGGTCTCTGTTCTTCCTGCCCTGCCCCGGGTGAGCTCCTGCAGCCACTGCAGCACACGGGGGCTGCAGGAGCTCTGGGGTTCTGTGTGAAGGGAGGGGTGAGGAGTGCCAGAAGTTTCCAGCAATTTCCAGGTGCTCTTCAGGGGGTGCCCAGCAGCCCTGGATGCTCTGCCAGCCCCTCCTGCCCTCTCTGCCCAGAGAAAAGGAGTGGCAGAGCCCCTTCCCTTCCCTTCCCTTCCCTTCCCTTCCCTTCCCTTCCCTTCCCTTCCCTTCCCTTCCCTTCCCTCCCCTCCCACAGCTGGAGATTTCCTGCTCAGCTCATCCCAAGACGTGATGTTGCAAACCCCACCTTCTGCTGTTTCAGATAAATCCCACTTTACTCCAAGGAAAGCCATTTGAAACGCACTTAGCAACCGCCAGAGTCTATTTTTAGCTGCTCTCAGGGTGTAATGCACAAAATGTAGTAATCTCATGCTCGGAGCTCTTTCCCTGTTTCCCAGAGCCCTGAGCTGCTGGCACTGAGCAGAGGCAGAGCTGTGTGAGTGTGAGCTGAGCTCACACTCGAGTGTCCATCACCTCCTCGGGGCACTCCTGGTGCCGAGCAAGGCAGAGCAGAGCAGGATTTCAGATCCCTCTCCCAACAGCTCTGGGATCAGGGGGTTTGCAGGGCAGGAGGCAAGGAGAGGATGGGCAGGGAATGAACCAGCACCTCCATGGCCTCAGGAGGCTGGGGGCCAATCCTTGCCCACCCCAGGAGCTGGGCTGGGGTTAACCTCACCCCCGAAATGCACTTTCCCTTTGTGCAGGTGCCCCCCTCAGCCCCTGCCTGAGCTCGGGCGTGGGGAGCTCTCCCTGGGGATGCGTTTCCATTCCACCACTGGAGCACAGCAGGCAGGCAGCAAGGATGACCTCGGGGTGCAGAACTGTGGGACCCCCGTGATCCCAGACTGCCCTGAATGGCGCGTGGGGCCGTGGCCCTGTGTTTGTGACTGCTCACCAGAGCTCTGACGTGACGGGGCTGCTCCTTCCGGAGAGCGAGTGCCTCCTGTGCCAGGGCAGAAATAGACTTTCAATAATTCATTGAATAAAGTCTAGGATTTTTGTAAATGTCTGTCTGATTCTCGCTGCTCTTTATTATCCCTGGCTTTTGTACCAGCCCATGGAGCCCAGAGCCTCATCCCTCTCGTCACCACAGCTGCTCTGCCTCCCTTCACCCCCCGAGCTTTCAACTTCAATGTTCCCTTTTCCTCTTGCACGAGGGGTGTTGTGCTCTGGTGATTTCCCTGCTGCGTGCTTTGCTCTGATGGGAGGGGACACAGCCGTTCACTCACCTCCCGGGTGTGGGACCACCGGCATCAGGGGCAGCTGCAGCAAACGGAGGGTCCCGGGCAGTGCCACACCCAGCAAAGGCCAGGTGTGCCACACCCAGCAAAGCCCAGGGGTGACACATCCGGCCTGGGGAGCCTCAGGTGTGACAAAACCAGTAAAGCCCAGGGGTGACACACCCAGCAAAGCCCAGGTGTGACACACCCAGCAAAGCCCAGGGGCACCCAGCCTGGGGTGTGCAGGTCCAACCCTGGGCATTGGAGGGAATAAAAACCTGCCTGGGGCTCAGGGACAGGCAGGGCAGCCAGCAAGGCAGAGCTCTGGAACTCTGCATGGCAGGAACTGGCTAAACTCTGCCCAGGGACTGGTTAAACCGTGCCCAGGGATTGGTTAAACCCTGCCTGGGGACTGGTTAAACTCTGCCCAGGGACTGGTTAAACTCTGCCCAGGGCCCGGCCTGGGGACCCTCAGGTGTGACAAACCCAGCCTGGGGAGCCTCAGGTGTGACACACCCGGCCTGGGGAGCCTCAGGTGTGACACACCCGGCCTGGGGACCCTCAGGTGTGACACACCCAGCCTGGGGTGTGCAGGTCCAACCCTGGGCATTGGAGGGAATAAAAACCTGCCTGGGGCTCAGGGACAGGCAGGGCAGCCAGCAAGGCAGAGCTCTGGAACTCTGCATGGCAGGAACTGGCTAAACTCTGCCCAGGGACTGGTTAAACCGTGCCCAGGGATTGGTTAAACCCTGCCTGGGGACTGGTTAAACTCTGCCCAGGGACTGGTTAAACTCTGCCCAGGGATTGGTTAAACCCTGCCCATGGATTAGTTAAACTCTGCCCAGCGATTGATTAAACTCTGCCCAGGGATTTGTTAAACCCTGCCCAGGGATTAACTGTCCTGGTCTGAGCACTCTGGCTCCTCTCTAACCAAAGGGATGGGTTTGCTTCTGCTGGAACAGAACATTTCCTTGCAAAGACACATTCCTGTCTCGTTTGACGGCTGAGATGAAATCGGGAGGGATGTTATTTCATCAGGGAGAAAGGACAGAAGGAAGGAGCAGCCAGCACAGATAAACTCCTGGCTCTGCCGGGGGCACGGGGCTGTGTGTGCACGGCCAGCTGTGAGAGATGCACAACTGCACCTTTTCTGTCTTTTTTTTAAAGACTGGTACGAGCTCGAAGTGATTTATTTCCATCGCAGCTCTCCTGGCTGTCTCACCTGTGGGGAAGTGAGGCCGGATTTATTCCAGGTGAGCAGGAGTGAAATGCACCTTCCTTCATCCCCAAAGCCCCGGGGGAGCTCCAGCCCTCTCCCCTGGCGGAGCACTGCTGTGGGATGCTCTGGTGAGTTTGCAGGCCATCAGTCCTTGCCTTTTCCCTTTAATGCGGGGATTTAACCCACAGAGGTGCGAGCTTGATCAGTGGTGAAGCCCTGGGGTGGCACTGCCAGAACGTTTCTTGTGCTGCGGCTTCAAAGACTTGGTTTTTCTTTTGGCAATTATATTTCTTTTGTAGCACAGCCCCACTGTTCTGTGAGGATTATAGCAGTCCTGGTGGGTGTGTGTACACAGGGCAGGAAAAGCTGGAGTCAAACCCAGAGCCCTTTAAGTAACAAAACAGAAACACAGAAGTGGAATTGCACTGGAGCTCGTTTAAGGCTCCCTGAAATTTCCATTGTGCAAGCGTTTGAGTGCTGTAGTTACTGTGGCACATCTCATTTTCCTCTATTCCCTGGTGGATGTTTCCCCGAGAATTCGGTTCAGATGCTGAACAATAAAGCCTGTTGCAAATTGCTTTCCAACTGCTAGGTAATTACAGCAGGTTTTATGCTAAATGTAAAGAATGTACTGCTACTTTTTAATAAAGGGAACATCTTTTCTTATCTGGTGCTCCAACCCAGCCTCATTTGTCTCAGTCCCCAGCTGCAGGGCGGCTCCAGTGGCTCCCACCCAGCTGGCACGGCCGCATTCCCACGTCCCTCCCCAAAACCTGCCTCTGCAGTCCCCAGCTGCAAGTTCAGAGCCTGTGTGTGCTCAGTAAGTAACTTTAAATATTTGGTATGACTGCACGGAGCCGGGGAGCGTGTTTCTATCCGTGCTTGTTACCAGCTCGGTGCTTGGCTCCAGCAGGCTCCCAGGATTAGCTCCGCGTTCTGTCACATTTGTCAGTGTTTACTAACGAGCAGTGACATTCTCATCTCACACGGCAGCCTGGGTAAACACGGAGCTCCCCATCCCTGCAGGGAGGGAGTGCTCCTCTGTGCCGAGCTGCTCTGTGCCTGTGAGCCCCAAAATCCCCAGTTCAGCCCCAGCTCTGCTCCGGGCTGTGTCCTGTGCTGCCCTGGGCTCATGGCACTCACCGGGGCAGGGCTGGAGCAGCCTGGAGGGCTCTGCCAGCCTTGCTTGTTATGAATAAAAAGTTACCTATTTTTGTTTAGGTTACAGAGTTAAAACAAGCTGGACCAGTTGCTGTTAAGTTAGCTTTTATTTCATTGCTGAGCTCCGTGCTGGCTCTGAGGCTGGCTGGGAGCAGCAGGCAGCCCCCTGCCCAGGGGCTGCTGCAGGGCTGCTGCACAGCTGCTGCACGGCTGCTGCAGCCTGCCCTGCTCCCCCTCCCAGGGCTGTGGGGACAGGGGCTCGGGGCTGCTCCCACCCGTGCCTGCTGTGCCTGCAGCTGTGGAAACCTGCAGCTGAAATGGATTTGGAGCGTGTGCCACTCATTAGGATGTAAAAATCGATGTGAGCCACACGTGGGGCAGGTGCAGGGAGGGGATGGGAGCGAGGTGACACTAAACACACGCTGCAGAGAGGGGAGTCACTGCCCTTCAGCCCCTGAGCTGATGGGAGAGAAAGGGCACGAGATCACCCCAACACCCGGGAATCTGCATTTCTAACTGCATGGAAATCAAGAAACCCCAATGTAAAAATGTTTCTGTGCAGCCTGGTGGCTCGGGGATGTTTCCTGAGCTGCCCAGTACTTTCTGCTGGTGTTTTCAGTCAAGCACCTTTCCAGTGGCTCCCCTCAAAAGCAGGATGGGTTCGGGGTTTGTTCAAGAGCTGTTAGCTGTTCCTAGAAGGAGTGTGTGCTGCTGGAACACACAGCAGCAGCAGCAGCAGCAGCCCTTGGTGCCAGAATCTGCAATCAGAGCCTGTGCTGGGTGAAAATTGCTCTCAGGTCCTTGTGGATATTGTAGTGAGGTTTAAAATGAATCTCTGCTGTTGCTGTTTATGACCTGCTTTATCTATTTCCCATTAACTTTTATTCGGCTGATTGATGGGAGCGCAGGAACAGAGAGGTGCAAGCCCCGCAGGGTGATTAGCACAGAGCTTTCAAGCTCCCTTAATTTGCCTCTCAGACCGAGCAGCGGCAAAGCGTCCTGGGGAGGGGGCTTGTCCCGGGGGTCCCTCTGCCAGCAGGGCCTGCAGGGCCGGGGGTGCCACCGGCAGCCTGGGGGGACAAGTGGCCCTGGGAGCAGCTGGGGCTGACAGAGGGGGGCAAAGCACTGGGGTGAAGCAGCAGGAGAGATGGCATCGGGTGGGAGAGGCAAGGGACAGGCGAGGGGACAGCCCTGCCCTGCCAGCAGTGCCCTGCCAGCCACAGCACAGCCCACGGGCTCAGGAGGCAGCAGAGACCCCGTCCACATCCATCCTGACTTCCCCCAGCACTGCCGAGCGGCTGAAATGTGCAATTCAACATATGGCTAATAAACTACTAATTAAAACAAATAGGAAACAGTCAACTAATCAAATCTTGGTGCCATCTGGCAAAATTCCCTGGCAGGCTGGGAGAGAGGAGTCACCCAGTCCGGGCTCCAGCAGGGACCAGTGACTCAGCAGGGGATTAGGGCAGAGGGAATTTGGGATGATTATTCATTAGCTGTGAGCACAAAGACCTCCTCTTCTCTCTTGCTCTGGTTGCTGTGAGGCCTTTTTTCCTTCTTTCCCCATTTTCCCTCGTGTCACTGGCAGGGCAGGGCTGGCAGGTCCCAGCCCCAGTGCCAGCACCCCCTGGCAGTGGGAGCAGCAGACGAGGCCCTTGACACCCTGAGATAAAGCTTTTGGCAGCTGAGGTGTTCTCCTGGACTGCAGCACCTCTGCAGGTGCTCCCAGCTGTGCCCAGGCTGCCCAGGGGCTGCTTGAGATGGGTTTTGTCAGTGCTGGCAGAGACTGGGCACTGCCCATCCCTGCAGTGCCCGGGGCCAGCTGGGCAGGGTGGCAGCAGCCTGGCACAGTGTCCCTGCAGGGCAGGGGGGCACTGCAGGGCTTTGGGGTGCCTTGCAGCCCAGCGTGTGTGCCACAGCTGTGTGAGCACTCGGGGGGCTCAGAGCCATCCCCAGCAGGTGCCAGGCAGGGGCTGCAGCTCTGGTTGGGCTGGGCAGTGCTCTGTGCCCATGGGCAGTGCCCACGGTGCCCCTGGCAGCACAGCAGCTGGGTGCAGGAGCATTCAGAAGCAGGAAAAGGCCTCGGAGTGATTCAGCAAGAATTAGCTGTGCTGCACACCCTGGGCAGGGAGGGAGGCAGTGGCTGCAGAGCTGAGGGGTAAATCAGACTCTGCCCAGCACTGCTGTGCCATTTCTGCCACAGCACTGGCAGCAGGGCAGCTCCTGGCTGCCACTGTAGGATGTCACTCCTGCTGGGTCTAAAAGCAGGAATTAATGGCACTGGGCAAGCAGAGGGGCAGCTCTGATCTCTGGGCCAGGACAGGGTCAGCTTGGATGTTTCTGCAGAATTCTTCCCCCAGAGGGTGCGGGCACTGCCCAGGCTCCCCAGGGGATGGCACAGCCCCAGGAGGGTGCCAGAGCTCCAGGAGCAGCCCCAGGGATGCCCAGGTGGCATTTTGGGGTGTCTGTGCAGGGCGGGGGGCTGCTCTGGGTGGTGCTGGGGTCCCTCCCAGCCCGGCACATTCTGTGTTTTACCCTGATGGACTGTCCTGCAGGGACAGAGGCTCGCTCAATTAGGCTGCATCTTAGTCAATGATGGGAATTAGGAGCAAAACAGGATGTTTGCCCTCTCCCTTTTATTAACTTACCCCAGCAGCAGCTGGGTGAGTCACAGCCTGCTCTGAGGCCCAGGGATGCCCTGGTCACGTAGGCTCAGAGCTGGAGAGCCTGGGCTCACACTCAGCCCTGCCTTGGCACCGGGGCTCCTTTCCTGCCTATTTGTACCCCAGAAATTGAATTTGAAACCGTTAGCAACAGACGAGCTTTAAACTGGAGTGACAGGAGCCCACAGAGGTAGCCAGAGCTCCCGTGAGTCAGGAAAGCTGTGTCCCCTTGCAGGAGGCGTGTGCCCCCGTGGAGGGGCTCTTTTATTCCCTCCTGAATAGACTTTGTGGTCCTTAAATGGAATCATCGCTTACAAAGAAGCTGTAACTGGATTTTTTCAGACCCTTTGCCCTTGTCTTGGCTCAGCTCTAAGTGGTGTTCCAGGGAATAAGAATGCAGTGTAAAACTCGGTGTTAGCAGAGCACAGCCCTGAGCTGGGGGCAGGGACGTTTTTCATGGGCATGGGAGGTCAAAGGGGCCCAGAACGTGGCACTGTGGGAAGATTTCTGCACTGACACCTCATTAAGGAGTTTCATTTGGTTTTGCAGACAGCCAGTGAGAGATAAAGCCTGATATTCCTCATAAAGTGACAGAATTATGACAAAATGTAACAAAAGCCACTCGAGTGCCACAGGGAAGTGCTGGGCTGGATCCAGTGGCCCTCAGTGTCCAGCCATCACCCAGGACAGCACTGGGGCTTTCCTGGAAGCACTGCCCCAGCCAGGGCAGCTTTGCTGAGCTGCAGAGCTCAGAGGCCCCATTTTCTGCTCAGAGGGGCCCTGCCACCCCTAAACCCTCTCCTCCTGCCCCCTGGCCTTCTGAAGCAGAGAATATCTCTTGGAAATGACGGAAAAGATCCCTAGACACCCTGAATGGACGGAATGAGGCACCTGAGTCACCCAAGAACTAATGACGGTAGAAGGGGGCTGAGCTCAATAAAAACATGAGTGATGTCCAAAAGCCAGCAGAGGAGCCATGAGCTCATTCTGCCTGGGACAGACCTGCAGTGCGTGGGTGTTTGCTCCTGCTGCCAGCCCCAGGGTGATCACAATTTCCCTTCTGGCCCTAAAAGCTGTTAATGAATTCCTGATCCCCCGTGGCCACCTTCTGTTTGTGCACAGGTGCATTCTGCCCTGCTCCTGGCCCTGGGTGCCCGGGCTTTGGCCAGACACCCAAAATGAATCCATTTCTCCCAGAGCCAGCTGTGAACCCCCGTGCTGGGTGGGCTCACAGCACAGGGACAGCTCCCCACCATCAGATTCAGGGTTACAGGAACATCTTGCAGTCAGATGGGCACAGACAGAGATAAATATCACACACAATTCCCTCCAATGAACGTGAAGCCAGGCAAGGGTAATTTAGTTACATGAAATAAGTCTTATTCCCCAGGAATGGATTTTCTGTGGCTGGACCTTGAGCTTTCACTGGCATCCACACTTTGCTGCTGTCTCTCCTCGCAGGCTCAACCAGAAGCCAAATGCTTAAATCTGCACCATCTGCTCCCTTGTAGATTGGACTTCTGGACAGCAGTCAGGTCCCCAGTGCTTCCCTCCTGAGTGGGCCAGACAGGCGTGGGGAGGACAGGATGCTGTGGAGCAGGGCTGTGTTCCCAGCAGGCTGCAGGAGATTTAATTTTCCTCCCAAGGGTGCCTGGGCCCTCTGAGGGATGAGACAGCTCATTTGTCATGGAAAGCAGGGCTGGAGCAGAGCTGCCCCTGGAACAGCAGGGTGCAGAGCACTGAGGAGCGCCCTGGTGCTCAGAAATCCTCATCCCATCTCTTACAGAAATTCTCTTCCCATCCCTTACAGAAATCCTCCTCCCATCACCTACAGGAGCTCACTGCTGGCAAGGGCTGGCCGTGCCCAGGGTGGCTGTGGCCCCCAGCCCTGGCAGTGCCCACGGCCAGCTGGGGGGCTTGGGGCAGCCTGGCACAGTGGGAGGGGTCCCTGCTGGTGCCAGAGCCAACACAGCCCTGGGGGGAGCAGGATCTGCATCTCTGTCCCCTTCCCTGCATGAACTGCCTGGCGATGGGCAGGGGCTCAGGATCTGTCTCTGTGCTTCCTCTCCCTGCCCAAACTGCCTGGGAAGGGGCTGGGGATGGGTAGGGGCTCAGGATCTGCATCTTTGTCCCTTTCCCTGCCCAAACTGCCTGGGAAGGGGCTGGGGATGGGTAGGGCATGGGCTGGGGATGGGCAGGGGCACAGGATCTGCTCAGGATCTGCTCAGGATCTGCCTGTTTGTCCCTTTTCTTGCCCAAACTGCCTGGGAAGGAGCTGGGGATGTGGTAGGGGCTCAGGATCTGTCTCTTTGTCCCTTTCCTTGCCCAGACTGCCTGGGAAGGAGCTGGGGATGGGCAGGGGATGGGCAGGAGATGGGCAGGGGCTCAGGATCTGCATCTTTGTCTCTTTCCCTACCCAAACTGCCTGGGAAGGAGCTGGGGATGGGCAGGGGATGGGCAGGGGATGGGCTGGGGCTCTGCCAGCACCATCCCTCTCAGCTCTGCCACACCAAACCACGGAGCTGGGACTGAAAGCAGGCTGGGCAAGGGGCAGACGTGGCACAGGGCTCCAGCCTCATCTGGTGCCCCTCTGCAAGCTCCAGCGAGCTGCCAGGCTCCAGGGGGAGGTTTGAGGAATGGCAGTGAGGTCATTTTTACAGATATGCACAGACTGTGAGTGTTCAATGTTTGATGAGCAGCATGGGGCTCTGGGTGGAAGATGACTGCAGGGTTTCATGGGGGCTTTAGTTTGCTTTGATTTTGATTCCTCCCAGACTCATCAGGTGTTTGGGGAGCTGGCTCTGCTGGCAGCTGCCTGGAGCAGCTGTGGGACACGGGCTGTCCCTGCTGGCTGCTGTGCCCTGCTGAGCTCTGGGGGGCTCAGCAGAGGGGCCAGGTGCCCTTTGGCATCTGCAGTGCAGAGTTCATCTCCTGCCTTCCCCTCGATTCAGTAAAAATACCCCCCCATCAGGTGTTTATGACACACAAATGAGGATTTCAGCCCTGCACTCTCGGTGTTTGTGGTGCTGGGGAGGGTCCGTGGGGCTGGAATCTGCTCCTGGGGGGCACCTGGGGCCAGGCAGTCCTGCCCCTGCTCCCTCCCCTTGCCTTTCCCTCAGTGCTACCCCGGGCAAAATGAATTATTTGACATTTTCAGGAAAAAATCCTGGGTTCCTGCTGGGCAGATGGGTGGCTGTGCCCAAAGCAGGGGCACTGCCCTGTCTGTCCCTCCCTGCCCTGTCCCATCCCTCTGCAGCTCTGCCAGGGGCTGGGGGCTCTCCCTGGAGCTGCTCCCCTCCAGGTGAGCCCCAGCCCAGGCTGGCAGCCCCGGCAGCAGCGATCTCTGCTCCCAGCTCTGCTCCAGGTCCCTCTCAGCCCTGCTGGGTTCTGTTCTGCTCGGCAAACACCACAAAGTGCAAACACCGACTGCAGAGCTCGCCCTGATCCCTGCTGGGCCCCGAATGACAAAACCCCCCCTGGCCGTGAGTGAGGGACAGGATCCCAGCTGAATTCAGCTGAACACAGCCCTGCCTGCCAGCGTGGGGCCAAAGCTGTGCCACCCCTGCCCAGCCCAGGCTGTGCCAGCTCCTCAGACATTCTGGTGTCCCTGAGGCTGCCCGGAGCCACCAGGGTGACCCTCCCTCCCTGCTGGGCTCTCAGCGCTGAGATTCGCAGCTGGCCTTGCTATTTGCTCCTAAATTATTTTGTTTCCTTGTGTACTCTTCAGTGAAGGTATTTGCTTCTCTCTGGAAAGGCACAGTATCCTTTTGGCATTTCAGAAAAGGTGGGCAGGATGAATTATTCATTTTAAAAGTGTGTGACATTATGATGGAGCTTCAGCAAAGTACATTTAAACATTACAAAATAGGATGAATCAGTTTAAACTCATCTGAGCTTATCATGTATCAGATAAAATGACTGATATAAAGGCTAAAAAGGAAAAAAAAAAGCTCTTCTCAAACCATTTCTAAATTAGACTCCAAAACCACACCAAATATAAAAGGGGGTTTATTTTCAGATCTTTTAATGCCAAGAGGTTTAGGGAAAATTGACCAAAATACAGGGTTAAACCCCCTTTGCTAAGAAAGTGATGTAGCTCTTGGAGCTGGGCTGAGCTGCATCCCTGAGGCAGGAGAGGAACAACGTGTGGGTCACTGGGGAGCTGAGAGCACAAATTCCTCGGGAGAACTTTGGGTAAAGGAGGCAAGGACAGGCTCTGGTGGGAGCCTGAAGGGTGAGCTGGTGAAAGGCAGCAGAAGGGATCTCGTGGAGGTGCCTCAGGAGCCTCCTCGGGCTCCTTCATTCTGAAGTGCTTTGTTTTGCTCTGCAAACACAAATGTGAGTGTTTCTGTGCCCCCTGCAAAGCCCTTTCATGTGCATCAAACGAGAAGGATCCTTTCCCCTGCAAAATGCATCCCTTGAAGCACAAAGCCTTGGGAAGAGGATGCTTAGACTCAGAATTTAAGCAGCCCTCATTATTTCAATGAAAACCGGTCCTTGAAAGTCGAATTCTGGGGGAAAATCCTCTCTAAGCAGTCACTTAAGCAGAGCTGTTGCTCATCTTTATGCTTTGAAGATTGCTCTTTGGGGGATCATGGTTGTGCTTCTGCCAGGGCATCAGGGTGCCCCGGGCTGTTCTGCTGCTCCCATCGGGGCTGGGCTCAGCAGCACTTTCCTTCTGGAGGCTGGGGTGCTCTGCATCCCAGTTCCTCCCTTCCCTGCACCTTTTTTTGCTTTGATTTCCCCGATGCTGAAGTCCCCAGGCTCTTGTGAGGCTGCTCCATCATCCCTGCTCCTGCCCGTGCCGGGTGAGGAGCGGCTGGAGCTGCCTGCTGCCCTCCCCAGCACTGCCCCTGCACGCTCCCTTCCTTCCTCTCTGCTGCTTTAGCCTCTCCAAATATTTATTCCACGCCCACTTTTTTTTTTCTCTTCCAACAAACAAGACCTTTCCAGCTTAAAGCTGACCTTCAGATCCTTTCCCCTGCACCAGCTCCTGCAGGAATAGCACAGATGCTGTACAAGCTCTCAAACATGTGCTTTTGGTTTCCCAGACAATTAATGATGCTGTTCTGCTTTACCAAAATCCCCGGGAAAACTCCCTTAAAGCTTGTAAATCCAAGATCTGCCTCCTTGTGATGGTGGGGATGGGGGGAATGTAAACACAGGCACCCTGGCGAGCAGAGCTCTGAAAATCCGCCCAGTTCAGCATCCTGCCACTGCCAGTGACAAATGGGAAGTGCTCCAAAGAAGGGACCCCGAGCAAGTGGAAAACCTGCCAGCAGGGCCGTTTCCCTGAGAATTGCAAAGAATTATAACCTTTTCTAAATCCGTGTTGCCTTTCTGTGACGAGAGCCCCTGGCTTTGAGAGCGGTGTTGGTTCTTTCAGAAGAGGCAGCTGAGCTCAGCTCCCAGGGAGGTGCTGTGGCACTCCATCCCCTTCCTGTGGGGAGGCTTCCGTGGATCTGTTGGTTGAATTTGTGGGGAGGCTTCCGTGGGTCTGTTGGTTGAATTTGTGGGGAGGCTTCCATGGGTCTGTTGGTTGAATTTCACTTGCATTCCGATTCTCTCAGCCCCTCCCCTCTGGTGTCTTTAAGACCATGGGAATCACAGCTCCTCATCCCCTGCCCTCCCCACTCCTCCAGAGGCACTTTCCAAGCACACAGCAGCCCTGCAGCCCAGCCAGCTCTGGAAAAGGGTAATTGCCTTCTGCCAGGCCCAATTTCCCTGCAATTCCAATTGGATGCAGTGTTACTCATGAGGTGAGGTCCTGCTCGTTGCTGTGCAACAACTGCTGCAATTAATCCCCAGGCTCGGGAGACTCAGACACTCCTCCTGCCTATTTGTAATTTGTAAAGCCGTAATGGGTCTTTTTCAAGGAATATTACTTAATATTTAATAACAGTAATACTAATGGACTGTGCGTTTGCTCCAATTAAACACTTGGAAGGGTGGATTGTGTAAACTCTGCCTTCAGCTGCTGGAGAGTGGCACTTGCTCAGGGACTTTGCACTTGAGGACGTGAGCAGAAAAGTAGGGTAATACAATTCCCAAGCAATTACACATTGCATCCACATACTGGGGCTGCTGAAAGCATTTATCATAATTAATGGAACCACACTGATTATCAAAGGGTGTTTGGATAATGATTGATTTGTCACTTGTAAAGCCGTGCAGGACATCAGAGCACAAATTACACTGATTTACTGGAAGAGTTATAAGCTTTCAAGTGCAGCCATTCCTTCGGGGGAATCTGGGGCTCTGCTGCTCATTCCTTGCTCTCTGGGTCCCTTAGAATCATTTCCATGTGATAAAGTGGAATGAGGAGAATTGCTGCTCGGAATGGAGGGACAGAACTGCCAGGGCTGCTCCGCATTTGAGGAGGGAACAAAGCTCCTGCCTCCCTCTCACCGAGGAAGGAGAAACTGCAAATTGCCCGTGGCTGCACCGGAGCCCTGCAGGGCCCTGGAGCCCCCGGGCACTTTTCCACCTTCACCTTCCATGATTGCCTTTCCTATTTTAGCTGAATTCCAGGTTTTCCCAAGCCGGTTCCTTGCAGCCATTCACCATCCCTGCCGTGTCAGAGGGAAGGATGGCTTTACAGGCGTTGCCATGGGAACACCTGCTGGGTTGGGATGGAGATGGGGAGAGAAGGAAATGCTCCAGAGACTGGAAAGCCAGAGGGCAGAGCCCCCCAGGCTTCTGTCCTCAGCAGGGACCCCAGGGGTCTGTGGGCTCCTTTGCACCGTGCAGAACTGTGTGCCAGAAGCAGGCAGTGGGCACGCTGCAGTGAGGGGGAAAGGACAAATGTTATCCCTGCTGGTTTCCTGCCTCCTCCAAAGTCACTGCCTGATTTTGTCATGGAAATCTGCTCCCAGCCTGCTCAACCCCTTCCCCTATCCTCGGGCACTGGTGCTCTGTGCAGCCAGGGCAGGGCTCATTCCTTGTGGGTTCTCTTGGCACCATGGAAGGTCCAGGGGGGCCAGAGCCACGTGCAGCCATTCCCCAGGGGGTTCTCTGCTCCCAGACCAGGACTAGGAGGGGTTTTTGGGGGGAGAATTGACACCAGGCATCACAGTGACTGCCCAGGATGGGCATTTTTAATTTTGAGCATGCACACTTTACATTCCTGACCCCAGAGCAGTGCTCAGCTCCTCCAGCTGACAGCTTGGTCCAGGCTGTGATTCTTGAGTCCTCAGGACTCTGTTTTCCCAGGGAGCTTTGGCTCGAGCTTTGCCATAAAAGCTTTGGATCAAAGCACTCATTGTGCAGAGACTCAGACAGGTATAAAGAGCATCTGTTGTGTTGAGTCATTTGAGTTTGTGCCATGCCTCAGACCACTTGTGGATAAGCTCTCAGCTTTCTGCTGTGTACACACCACTTTAAACCCAGATTAATGTCTGCCTCTCTCATTTTGAGCAGAGGGAAAATGTTACCCGGGCTTGTGCTTCAGCATCAGGGGCTGCACGGAGGCTGTGGGGTGTGACCAGGGAACAGGGCAGAGCTCAAGGAGGATTTCAAGATGAGAAACTCACTGTTTAGTGCTTCTGCAGCCCTGCAGGACACGCAGAGGCCAGTGCAGAGATCAAAAGGCACGGGATAACTGTGAGAGACATGCCCCTGGATGGTGCTTGGCCACTTCCAGGGGTGACTTCAAACAGCTGCAAGTCTTGGAGGTTTCAGAGCTGCCCTTCTAAGCTCATGCCTGGCTGGTTTTTCTCTTATCATATTCAGAAATTTCAGCCTGCGGCACTTGGGTAGAAGTGCTGAGCTGCTGTCAGTGGCCAGAGCAGGAGGGAGAAGTGGAAATCTCCCTGAGGATGGATGGATGGGGATGGATGGATGATGGATGGATGGATGATGGATGGATGGATGGATGGATGGATGGATGGGGAGAGCAGCACTGACCTGGGCAGCCAAAGCCTCTCCCCAGACTCTGCCTGGCTGTGTTTCCCAAAGCTGAACTGACCGTGGCTCTGGAATGCAGTTATCCACAAGAAACAAAATCCTCTGGGAGCTGGGTTTGAATCTGACTCTGTCATTGCCACAGATCATTGCCAAGTGTTCAGAGGAGCACTGCAAGAAGTCGGGTGCTGAATGTTTCCTTACTTTCCCTCCCTTTTCTGCTCATCCTTTGTCCTGCTTTGCTCCCTTCTGGTGTTGCATTTTCCCCATCACCAGGTTTGCCTCTCTGCTGGGAACCTGGGATTGTGTGTTCAACTCTAGGGCTCAATTTGCCTTTTGTGCCTCCTGCAAATCTTATTAAGCTGCGTTGTATTAAATGGGAGAAACATGCAGTTAAGTCTGTGGTTTTCAAAATGCATTAGACTTCTTTTCAAGTATGCAAAGTGTAAATGGATTTTGTGCTTTGGGAATGGAGCAGTGTGTTTACAATTTTGGTTAGATAAAAGGATGTTGAGATGGCCTTTAACATTGATTTCATGTTACGTTTTTCTCGACTTTAATATAGCCTTAGAGGTTCTTTGAGTGTTTTGATTTACAGAATACATTGAAAAAATGAGTTTTATTTTATTTATCAGTCAGTAATGGGCTTTTCTTTCTGTTCTTCCCAAGAGCAGTTAGCTCTGAAATAGTAACCTGGCTAATCTCATTAGGTCAGGCTTTCTACTCTCAGCTTTTCTGAGGCAGGATGGGTTGAAACTCTGGGAAATGAACTTCTTGCACTGTTTTGTTATTTTTTCCTTGCGAATCCAACCGAAACCGAGCAATTTTGTGAGCCATGACAAATGTACATTAAACCCAAGCCTTTCTGAACCTGAGAAGGAAATATTCTGGGTAATGAAGATTTAAACACCAGGAGGAGCTGAGTCTTCTCTGGGTTGTTGAGTCACTCTGGGCAGAGGCTGCTGCTGTTTGTTCATCTTGCGGAGGCACTCCTAAGGTTATGTTTGCTATAAATAATCTGAATTTGACAGTGAAAGTGGCCATGAAAGTGTTCTACATAACCACGGGACGATTTGTCCAGGGGAGCTGACAAAAACTCTGGCACAAAGTTAAGAAGTCTCCTGGGTGAGCTGGCACTATCTGTGTGTTCCTGCTCCTCAGAGGGGCTCCAGGGCCACGGGGGGGCTCCTGAGGAGGGAAGGGGGGCCACAGAAACGGGCCTGGAGTTTTGACTTTTTCAAGCACCCTCATTATTGCAATCTAAATTTAATTCCAGCTATGATTACTCTGAGAGCAATGCCAAGTCCTATATTCCCTGACCTACTTCAGAGCTGGATGGAGGAGCACAGCCACCACAGTGACCTTCCCTCTGCATTTCACAGCTCAGCTGGCACTGCAGGAATTCACTTGGCGTTCGTTTGCAATGGGGCAGAGAGGGCCTGGCTCAGAGGTGGAGCTCCGCAGGTGCCAGGATTCCTGTTTGTGCTGATCAGCACCAAGAGATGAGGGGCCCAGGCTGCTGGGTCTCCTGCCTGCCCGTGGGGCTGCTCCGGGAGGCCCTTGAAGCATTATTGGTTTAATGGCCTTAGCTCTACACAATCCCAGACTAGTTTGGGGCTGATGGCACCCTGAAGCTCAGCTCATCCCATTCCCACGGTAGGGACACCCTCCCCAGCCCTGGCCCCAGCCCCAGGCCCAGCCCCAGGCCCCAGCCCCAGGCCCAGCCCCAGGCCCCAGCCCCAGGCCCAGCCCCAGGCCCCAGCCGCAGGCCCCAGTCCCAGTCCCAGTCCCAGCCGCAGCCGCAGGGCCCAGCCCCAGGCCCCAACCCAGGGCCCAGCCCCAGGCCCCAGCCGTAGGCCCCAGCCCCAAGGCCCAGCCGCAGGGCCCAGTCCCAGGCCCAGCCCCAGGCCCCAGCCCCAGCCCCAGGCCCAGTCCCAGGCCCAGTCCCAGGCCCCAGCCCCAGGCCCAGCCGCAGGGCCCAGTCCCAGGCCCAGCCCCAGGCCCAGCCACAGGCCCCAGCCCCAGGCCCGGCCCCAGGCCCCAGCCGCAGGGCCCAGCCTGGCCCTGGGCAGGGACGCAGGGCAGCCACAGCTGCTCTGTGCGAGGGCCTGTCACCCTCCCATCCAGGAGTTCCTCCCGAATCTCTGATTTAAATCCACAAGAATGCAGTGCATGCCAGGCCTGGTGCTGCCTGACAAAAGTGTGTGTTTGCTGTGAGCTTTTCTCTCAGCCCAAGTCTCCAACCCCACTTTGTGTCTGGAGCACCAGTGGCTGCCTCAGCAGCTGAGTCTGATCACAGAAGGAAACATTAAATCCAAAGCAGCTCTTAGCTCCTGCAGCCAGGAAAACAGCCATGTTTTATTCATGGGAGAGCACCAGTCAACATCCCCAGTTCCCTGGGTAGGCCTGGCCTATAAATAGCCCTGCAGTGACACAGCAAACTGGCCTGGGGACAGCAAACTGGCCTGGGGACAGCAGCGGGCTGGGGAGCCCGGGGAGAGCCCCTGGAGCATCCCTGGGTCCCCTCCAGCAGGGACAGGGCTGGGGCTGCCCCGGGGGCTGTGCCAGCCCTGGGGAATGCCAGGGTCCCTCTCTGCCCTGTGCCCTGGGGGGTGCCAGGGTCCCTCTCTGCCCTGTGCCCTGCCCTGTGCCCTCTGGGCTGCTCCCTGCTCCTGCTGGTCCCTTCAGCACCACAGGAATTCCTCTGGGCTTCTCCTGCACCCAGGGCAGGGGGTGTGTTTGGGGGATGAAAGCTTGTGGTGGGGATAAATTAGGGATGGAGTGCAGCTGGGAAACAGAGAATAACTGCATGCCCGAGTCCCTGATGGTGCTGTGCCTGATGTATGCTCAGTTATAATTCTCTCTGTGGCTCAAACTGGCTGGATCCTAATTTAATGTAAACTTAGGTGAGCACAGCTGTAATAACTTACAGGGATGAAGGCCTGGCAGACTTGGCCCAGAGTTTCTCACATGTGCCTCAATCATATTTTAGCATTGCTTTAACAGTTCAACAGGCAGAGCTGGCACAACAAATTCATCATGTGAGCCATGATTTATGGACCTGTGTTGATCTATATCCTCGCTCTCCTTATTTTCCAACGCATTTATCATTCTCACATGGCCATTCCTTTCCCCTCTGTAATTCTTAGTGGCTTCCAGCTTTCTGCTGCTCCTGAGGATTTCTCAGGAACTCTATCTGGAGCAGGAGAGCCCTCAGACTGTGTCCTGCCCTGCTCAGAGCAAGGATTCAGAGAGAGCTCCCTTTTGTATTTACACTCTTGGGGCTTTTAATCAGCTTTCCCCTGACTTCACTCCTGCTGGACCAGAGTGACACAAGCTCTGGGGCTCCCTGGCAGTGCAGGGCTCGGGATGTGGCTCTGCCCAGCCTGCAGCAGGGAGGGGATCCCCCGGTCCAGATGTGCAGCTGCAGCTGCATCCTCACCTGCCCTGGGATCCCCAGAGCCCGGGACCAGCTTGGAACAAGGAGCAGCTCAGCTCCGTGTGCCCCTAGGGCTGGGGAGGGCTGGGCTGGGCTGGGGTCTGTCCCAGATCTCCCCCAGCCCCTGTGGGATCCTGCATCCCCCTCTGGGATCCTGCATCCCCCGTGGGATCCTGCATCCCCTGTGGGATCCTGCATCCCCCGTGGGATCCTGCATCCCCCCTGGGATCCTGCATCCCCCGTGGGATCCTGCATTCCCTCTGGGATCCTGCATCCCCCTCTGGGATCCTGCATCCCCCGTGGGATCCTGCATCCCATTCTGGGTTCCTGCATCTCTCTCTGGGATCCTGCATCCCCCGTGGGATCCTGCATCCCCCTCTGGGATCCTGCATCCCCCTCTGGGATCCTGCATCCCCCGTGGGATCCTGCATCCCCCCTGGGATCCTGCATCCCCCTCTGGGATCCTGCATCCCCCGTGGGATCCTGCATCCCCCTCTGGGATCCTGCATCCCCCGTGGGATCCTGCATCCCCCTCTGGGATCCTGCATCCCCCGTGGGATCCTGCTCTCCTGGTGAAGGCAGCCCTGCCGAGGGTTGGAGCTGGCTGTTACCTGCCTCTCTCTAATTGCTGTGATGCACACTGAGTACTAGAAAGTTGTACAAGTTATTTTTAAATTGTGGAGGAAGTTATGTAAGGCAGATCATGCTAAGGGTTTATTTTATTTTTAATGACTATATTTAAAAATTCATGCAGAAGCATAGAGGGACTTTTAATTACTACATTTAAACCTTCAGGTGATACTTAAGTAAAGGGGGAAAAGGGCCTTTTTCATTATTTTTTCAGTGTTCTCCTTTTCATTGCAAAGCAAACGTAGGAGCAGACTGGGAGGTTACCCTGAGCTAAGAGAGAGCTTCAGCCTGGGCAGGAGCTTCAAAGCACAGCCACATTTCACAGGGTCCCACACCTCACTGCTAATGCTGCCTCTCTCATCCTCCAGTGCAGAAAGTGGCTCCTACAAGAGCACTTGGATTTCCTAGGGGAGGACACGACATTGCTCTGAGCTCAGCAGGGCTGTCCCACAGCTGGGGAGGGGGCAGCAGGGTTAAACCCACCCGGGGCACCCAGCTGGGACAGAGCTGGCACCTTCTTCTCAAGAGCAGAGCAACCACAGCTTCCAGCATCCCTCGTTTCACTCCAAAATTGCAGCTGTCCCACCCGCCCAGAGGGGTTTGGGGCATGTCAGGATTACAGATCTTCCTGTCAGGATTACAGATCTTCCTGCCAGGATTACAGATCTTCCTGTCAGGAATCTTGTCATGAGGACCTGCTTTGAGTCCTGTGCCCATTCTGGAATGTTTAGGCAGAAGCACATCGCTTTTCTTCCATGCCAGAAGTCACCCCAGAAGGACACACGTTTACCCAGCAGCAAAAACCATCAGCTCAGCTTTTGTGCTTGCTTGTAAAGCATCTTTGGGAGTGCAGAGTGCACAGAGCCTGTTCTTTGTGCTGCTCTGGCCTGTGTTTATCTTATTGACCAGCAGGGATAAGAGAAAGAAAAAGAGCATTTTAATTAGTCCTGACAACTTCATTTGTCTGGAGGTCAGCCCTGAGCTTGGCTGGGTTTGCAGGGTGGCTCTGGCTCTGTCCTTTGGCCAGGGGGGTGGTGGCACCTTCCTGGTCACCCCTGAGCTTTGGGGGGGCTGCAGCATCCCCTGGGGCCAGGTCCTTGCTGCACAGCACACTGACAGCCCTCCAACCACCCCAAATACTGCAAATCCTCCTAAAACTCTGACCTAAGTTACGTGCAAGTGGTGAAAATCCTCAGGAATTGCTGCCAGCTCTTGGGCTGCCCCTTTCTAAAACCCGTGGAAACTGTGAGATGAGTCCAAATGTCTCTGGTCTGACACAGCTCAGAAAATGATGAAGCTGAAGTATAAAGAAACCCAGTTTTTCCTCCTCTTTTTGCATCAAGTGCTCATTGATAATTTAGTTCTGAAAGACCCTTGATAGATGGTCCCAGGTAGGTTTCTCCATTCTTTTTTCTAACCTGCTTGACACACAGTTTGAGGGAGTTGAGGAAAAAATAAGGAGGCTGAAGAAATCAAATCAGAATTCTTTTCTGCAGCAGCTCCAGCATCCATAAATAACCCATTAAATATTGTGCTCTGCTAAATTTAGAAAATGCTCAGGTGTGTCTCCTCTTGTGCTGCACAGAAAGTTTTAATACAGATTTAATCAGACTGAGTATTAGGGGAAAGGGCTAATTAGATTGGCAAATTTAGAAGGCAGTAGTATATTATATGGGAAGAAATGGGTGATTAGATATTATTCACTTAGATATTATTCAATTAGATATTATTCACAGTGACTGGCCTTGGGGAATATCTTTAAGGGTATTATATGACATAATCCTAGTTTAGAAATTGAGAAAGTCCAAGTTCACATCATCCTCAAAATTCTTCCGTTTGTCAAAAGAATTTTTCCCAAGGTGAGTTTTGGTTTTTTGGCAGCTGGAGGAGTGAGAGCCCAGCTTGGCTTGTGTCCTTCAGTCCCTGTCTCAGGTGTGGGTGGGGACAGCCCCAGCCCAGGCTGATGCTGAGGGCCATCCCCTGGCAGCTGCTTCAGTGCATCCCATCCCCCTGGTGGGGTTCCTGGGGTTTGTTTATCCCCAGAAATTGTATTTTTCCAGCTCTCATTAAATTGTGGATTGGCCATAAACAAATGGACTCCTTCACAAGGTTTCAGTATTGCACTTCCCCTAGGAAAGCCTCTTTGGAGGGGGAAAGGGGGTTATTTTCCTAAAACAAGTAAAAAATTCTATTTTGGAATGTGATATAGTGAGGGAAGTGTCAGTATTAATGACTTTGCTGAGCTCCAGTCACCACAGAAGATGAATGCAGCAGGCTGGGAGCCAGAGCCCATGGAAAGCCAGGTGTGTTCTACAGGAGCCCTCCTCTCTCCCTGTGTGCCCCAGCTGTGCCCACATCAGCCCAGGGCTCTTCTGAGCGTGCAGCTCTCAGAGCCATCGTCCCCACGTGTCCCCAGGCTGCCAGGGGACAACTCTCCCTCCACCCATGGAAAGATTGAGAGCCCCCTCCAGTGCCCTGCTCCACCTCCAGTGCCCTGTTCCACCTCCAGTGCCCTGCTCCACCTCCTGAGGCCGTTTGTTAGCACCCAAAGAAAGGCACAGAGGTGCCAGCAGAGCTGCCCACCACGGTCAGGACCTGTCACACAGAACGGCTCAGAGCAGCTCCCTCTCACTTATCCTGCTGTTACCCAGCACTGTGGAACCTCCCCAGCTGTTCACTGAGAGCTTTTCAGCTCTGCCCACAAACAAACACAGACATTTGTTTGGGTAGGAACAGCTTGATGGCGTGGAAATGCCAATAACCACAGGAACAAGCGCTGTGACATTGGAGACTTTGCTGCCGCTGTCCCCAAATCCAGAATTATGGCCAAGCAGCAGCACTGGGTGAGGCTGGCTGGCTGCTCTGCACCAGATGTGTTAACTTCACCGGGAAAATAAATCAGGAGCTTGTTTTGTCCTACAGCACACATGGTTTTCTCTCTCTTCTAAAGCAAATTTCTGTTTCATCCTTCTGACGGGGGTCATTTAATAGCGTGTGAAATGAAATGTCAACAAGAATTAGAACAAATGGCACTGTGAGCCCCCAGAGACACCAGGTTTCTGCTGGGAAATGTTTCCAGCCAGGCCCTGCGGGGAGAGGAGGGAGAGGGCTCAGGTGCTGCTGGCTGCTCCCGGGGCCCTTGGAGGGAGCTTCACTGGGGGCTCTGGGACCCCCAGCCCTGCCCCTGGCCAGCTGAGCCTGCTGGCTGGCTGCTCTCCCCTCTGCAGGGCTTGCTGGGCTGGCAGGGGCTGGCTGCCCCCGGGCTGGAGGTCCTGGTGCCAAGGGGTTGCCAGTCCTGAGGGGATCCCAGTCCTGAGGGGATCCCAGTCACAAGGGGCTCCCAGTCCTGAGGATATCCCAGTCCTGAGGGGATCCCAGTCACAAGGGGCTCCCAGTCCTGAGGAGCCCCAGGCTGGAGGTCCTGGTGCCAAGGGGATGCCAGTCCTGAGGGGATCTCAGTCACAAGGGGCTCCCAGTCCTGGGGGGATCCCAGTCACAAGGGGCTCCCAGTCCCAAGGATATCCCAATCCCGAGGGGATCCCAGTCACAAGGGGCTCCCAGTCCTGAGGATATCCCAGTCCTGAGGGGATCCCAGTCCCAATGAGGTCCCAGTCCCAAGGACATCCCCATCCTGAGGGGATCCCAGTCCCAAGGACATCCCAGTCCCAAGGATATCCCCATCCTGAGGGGATTCCTGTCCCAAGGACATCCCCATCCTGAGGGGCTCCAGCAGCTGCTCCAGGGCACGGGAAGGGCAGGATGAGATGCTGATGGAGGAAGGGGAATTGTGTTCCCACCACGGGGCTTCATGGAGCCAGTCACAGACTGCCCTGAGCTGAAGGGAGCCTCAAGGACCATCCAAGTGCCACCCCTGTCCCTGCACAGACCCCAGCAGTCCCACTGGCATCCCTGGGAGTGCTGTCCCAGTGTTCCTGGAGCTCTGGCAGGTGACCCAGGCTGGGCCAGGCCAGGCTGAGCTGCTGCAGGATTGGGAGCTGCAGCACAGAGCCGAGGCCACCAACAAATCCCTGCCCTGGGGATTATTGCTTCCATCACCACAGAGCCCCTTGTTTATGGGAAGTTCAGAAACTATGTGAAAACATAAATGTGAGGTGTGCAAATAAGTCTTCCTGACAAAACTGTTCGCTAGACTCATTATTATGGAAATAAATTTCAAATGTGACTTTTCAGAGCTGCTGAGAGCCATCACTTTGTAGAGCTGCTCTGTGCCTCTCCGACGAGCAAATGCCAAAATGTGTGGTGTGTCGGGAGTGCTCCTCAGATGTTGCTTGTTCTGAAAGCAATTCCAGTGAAACAAAGGCCACTGGATAATTAGGAAGCCTCTGCTGATGTGGGTGAGACCAGGAGCTGTGGCTGGGGCTTGGCACGCTCAGTGCCCTCCCCTCATTGTGGCCCATTTGCATTCTGCACAGGTTGCACACCTGTTATTGTGATGTTGCTCACTGCATAAAGCCCAATTAATGAAAGGTTAGGAGGCAATTAAAAAGCACAGTGTCCTTTATTTCAAAGTGAAGTTTATACTGCAGTGCCCGTTCCTGGATTGCTACAGAATCCTTTCGGAAGGCTGAGGCAGCGCCTCTTTGTGTATTCGTGGTTGTTTTGACCCTGTAGAATTTTGTGGGTTTCTCTGAAGGGATAGAAACAGCACAGCAGCCTCAGTGGACCCCAATAAATATCTCCTGAATGGATTTGTGCCTCTGCTCTTCAAAGGGCTGTGAGTGTGGGAGAGCAGAACTGAAACGAGCGGTGTCAGAATGACCCAGCTGGGCAGCGGAATCTACAGATGTTCCAGAGATGAGCAAGAAAATTACAGCTGGAGAGGTGCCAGACTGAGCCTCTGAGCACACATCAGAAGATCTCAGTGCCACCCCTTGCCTGTCTGCAGGAGGTGACCTGCTCTGGTCACCTTCTGGGGACATCAAGGTGTTTCTGGAAGCAGGGGCTGCTTTGAGCAGAGCTGCCCCAGGCTCTGGTGGCTCTGCTGCTGGCCTGAGGGAGAGCACAGGTCCCCTGCTCCACTGGGAGATGTGCTGCTGCCCCAAAGCAGCAGCAGGAACTCTTTCCTGTGTGGGTTGTGCGGAATTTCAGTCTTTCTCTGACTTGGATTTTACACCTGCGAAATAGAGACGTCAGTGTTTATCTAGGAAGGCAGGGAACTTGAATAAATGGTTGTAGCGTACTCTGACAGGCTTGGTACAGAAATGTCATTAAAATTCACTTCTCTGGAGTTATTTATTCCTTTTGTTATCAGTCCAGTGGTATGTGGAGAGGTTTCTTGACTGCAAAGGAACCTGTTGCTCTTATATCTGGTGCAAAAGTGAGCGGGAGCGTGCAGCAGTTCCAGCTGCACGAGCTCACTCTGGGTTGCAAATGGTGCTGAGGTGTCCCACACCTGTAATTAAACTGACTGACCTTTCCACGTGCAGGCTGGAGGGGAGAAAAGCACTAGAGAAGATGGATTGAGAAGGGAATGAGATACCAAAGCAAATCTCATTTAGCCATCCCAAGTGTCAATAGCGAGCTGCAGAACATCAGTCTCAGGAGTCACCTCAGTCCCCAGGGTCACCTCTGGCAGCTGGAGCCTCCCAGGACACAGCCCTGGCAGCTCCTGGGGCAGCTCCCCTCCAAACCAGTCCCAAACAGCACCACAAAACCACGGTGGGGGCTGGAGGAACAAAATGCCACTTTGGGAGGATGCTTGTCATGAAAAGAAGCAGCAGGAATGACCAGCCCTTAGAAGCTCTTCTCTTTCTGTAGCAGCTCTTTCCCTCCCTAACTCCCTAAAAAGGAGTCTTTTAGCCTTAGGAATGAAGGCCCTGAGCTGGCACTGGCATGAACACCAGGGTGGCACAGTGGTTTTGAGCTGTGCCCTGCCCCTCCTGTTCCTGAGCCGAGGGCGGGTGAGGAGAGAGCAGAGAGATGCTCCCGAGTGGTGACAGGATCTGGGGAAGGAAAGGAGCGATTTCTCCTTAACCTCTGACCGTGCCCGTGTCCCTGCAGTGCTGGTGGCAGCGTGGCAATGTGCAGGGGTGGCCCTGGGGGTCCGTGGCCAGGAGCCCGGGGCAGCCCCGGTCCCGCACACAGCTGGGGAGCAGCCCCGCAGTGATGCCTCGAGAACTCTTGTGTCTGTCTGAAAGGCAGCCCCGAGCAGGGCCTGGTTTTTAAATAGATCATTCCTGACAAAGCCTGCTACTCACAGCGGGCAAAAAGCCAACATCCCTTCGGTTCAGAGCCCTCCTGCCACGCTGCTGGAGCGATCTGTGAGCACGGGGGGCACGTGGGGAGGAGGAAAAGGCCTTTCACTGACAGCTGAATGCAACCTCTTCATCAGCCCAATCTCTGGAGATCAGGCTTCATTTCCTGCTACTGCCTGTGGGTTTGATGTGCTCTGGGCAGGATCTGTTCACAGCAGCCCAGCCAGCCACGGGTGCTCCAAGGGGGCTGAACTCCCCTTGAGGGCTTCCCGACCATCTCAGATCAAACCTGGACGGTGTCAGCACTTCAGGAGCAATGTTTGTCTGTGTCCTAAGCACTGATGGTGATTTTGAAGTTCCTACAGGTGATACTTCTCAGACACAAATGATGAACAAAATGTACACAGGTCCTGTTGCTTCCCCTGTTCCAGCAGCACAGATTGAGCTCCTCTTGAATTGTGTACAACTTTGAATACCAAGAAAGGAAAAGAATTTGGAAAAGATGGGCTGGGCAGAGGAGACCTGTCCCTCTGCTGTGTCTTTCCTCAGGTCTGTGGTTTTTTCCCTATCACTCAGTACTGGAGGGTTTTTTGCAAGAGGGGAATAATTTTCTATCACATCCGAATGGTAGAATTTAAAAATCCCTCTGCTTCAACGCCAAATCATTCAGGCTCCCAGTGCTTTATTTTATGGTTATGTTTTACCATATCTGGCAGTGTGATTGCTTTTCACATCCCCCAAGAAGCCTTTTCATACCCCTCAATCTGCTTTCCTCCCGGGTGAATCCCTGTAGGGCTGGGGATGCATTCCCTGTGCTCGTGTCCCCAGGGCCTCCCTGTCCCCTGGGCTGCAGCACCTCACCCGTGTGGGGCAGCCAGCTGGGGCCAGGCAGTTCCAGAGAACCAAGGAACTCTTCTGACATGGAAGCACATGCAATGAAAAAGCCTTGAAGTCATTATTCTCTACCTGTAGATGTGGCTGCTTTGATAAAGGTTTTATTTCCTGTGGACAACTGGAATTTGGGGGTGGTGTCAGAGGGGTTCAGTGCCTGGTTCCCCTGAAAAGCAGAGGGAAAAACACTCACAGACCTGCAGAGTTCCATAAAACCTTGTTTGGGCATCTGGTTTACAGTTCCTGACTCGAGGCAGCGTTAGTCTTTTGCCACAGGATATAATATTACAACACTCTTTTTACTTCATTGATTTAACCTGGTCTTCAACAGAGTGGGACAGAAAATTGCATTTAAAAGATAAGTGGAAAAAAAAAATTCTAGAGGATGCATTGCATCTTACCCGGCAAACTGACTGCTGTGATTACAATTTGTTGTGCTGAGCATTTGGGCTATATTTTCGCTAAAAATCCAATTTTACCATAGAGCAACATATCTAAGAGTACCTTAAAATGGATTATGTAGTAAAAGCCCAAGCCTCCCATTATACTGTAACTTAAAGGAGCTGGCTTTGCTGTTATTTAGCAGCTTCCACCCGTGTGGCAGTTGGAAGGGTGAAACCCTGAAGGGTGCCCGAGGGCCTGGGCCAGGCAGAGCCTGCCTGCAGCCCGAGCACAGCCTGTGCACAGGTGAGGTGAGTGCCTTCCTGCGGGCCAGAACGAGCCCATCACCTGGCACACCATCATATGGCACACCATCACCTGGCACACCATCACCTGGCACACCATCATCTGTTAAACCATAGTCTGTCAGACTATAATCTGTCAAACAATAATCTGTCAACCATAATCTGTCAGACTATAATCTGTCACACCATCATCTGTCACACCATCACCTGGCACACCGTCACCTGGCACACCATCATCTGTCACCATAATCTGTTAAACCATAATCTGTCAGACTATAATCTGTCAGACCATCATCTGTCAACCATAATCTGTCAGGCCATAATCTATCAAAACATAATCTGTTAAACCATAATCTATCAGGCCATAATCTATTAAACCAAAATCTATCAACCATAGTCTGTCAAACCATAATCTGTCAGACCATAATCTGCCAGACCATAATCTGTCAAACCATAATCTATCAACCATAATCTGTCAGACTATAATCTGTCACACCATCATCTGTCAACCATAATCTGTCAGACCATAATCTGTCAGCCCATAATCTGCCAGACCATAATCTGTCAAACCATAATCTATCAACCATAATCTGTCAGACTATAATCTGTCACACCATCATCTGTCAACCATAATCTGTCAGACCATAATCTGTCAGCCCATAATCTGCCAGACCATAATCTGTCAAACCATAATCTATCAACCATAATCTGTCAGACTATAATCTGTCACACCATAATCTATCAAACCATAATCTGTCAACCATAATCTATCGGACCATAATCTATCAGACTATAATCTGTCAGACCATAATCAGTCAGCCCATAAACAATCAGACTATAATCTGTCACACCATAATCTGTCAACCATAATCTGTCAGACCATAATCTGTCAGCCCATAATCAATCAGACCATAATCAATCAGACCATAATCTGTCAGCCCAGCAGTGCAGAGGCTCTGAGCAAAGGCAGCAGTGACAGAAATGGGGAGCACACCCAGGTGTGGGACAGACCCCCGTGCCACACTGTCACCTGCCACCCTGCTGGCACAGCTCTGAGCCCCGTGGGGCTCTCCCCTGCATCCCTCCCTTCCCTGGCTGGGTGATTCTGCAGATTTGTTATTTATAGTATTTTAGTATTAAATAATAAATCAGTCTGGGAGAGAACGACTCCTGTTTGCATTTGCTGAGTCGTGTTCCTGCAGAGCTCAGACCCGTGGAATGTCTCTCGCATCTTTCCTTCTGCCCTCTGAAACACCCTGGGGTTTTCCTCACCATTCTCTCTTCTGCCTGTGAGGGGAGGTGGAGCTCTCGGGTGTTTTATTGAGACTGCACCCAGGTTTGGGAGGAAGCCCTGGGGCTGGATCCTGTCCTGCTCACAGGGTCACCAGGTCCCTTCCCTCTGGGGCCACTGAGCTGGGCTGGGGACAGCGCCTGCCTGGGCACCTCGGCTGTGGGGTGAGAGGGACAGCTGTGCCGGGGTGCCTGATCACTGCAGAGAGCTGGGAATTCCCATGGAACGCTTTGGCTTGGAAGGGACCTCAACAGCTCCTCCCATTCCAGCCCTCCTGAGTCCTGAGTCGGACTCAGGGCTCCTCCTGGGTCCCTTCCAGCTCGGGATGCTCCGTGATTCCCTGAGATCCCTGTCTGGCTGCTTTTAGTCACCAGTTGTTTTCATGCTGAGTATTTCACCTCGCAGACAGAGCACTCGACACGCAGGGCTGCTCGGGTAAATGCCCTTTCTCTCAGTTTGTGGTGATTTAATTCGCTGTCCACTCAAGAGCTGTAGGTGCTGGATGTGCTGGCTGCCCACTCTGTTTTGATATTGCCAGGGAAGCAGTTATTAATGGCACAGGAATTCTGCCCAACAGTTTTCTGAAGTGCAGCTGCACCAGGAGCTGGGGGTGGGCAGGCAGGGGTGAAGAGCTGGGGCTCGCAGAGGACTGTCCCAGCAGGGCCACGGGGCTGTCCCCTGAGATCAGGGTGTCCCCAAGGCCACGCTGGCCCTGCGCAGAGCAGCTCTGCTGGCAGCATCCTCCCTGTGCCTGGAGTGGCTCCCTGCACCCCGGGATGCCTGCGGGCAGCACCAGGAATGAGCCCCCAGGTGGCATCCAAGGTGCCAGACCCCTGGAAGGACACACAGCCACGGCCTTTCCTGGGCAGGCTTTGTGCTGCAGGGACCCCCGGGCACGGCACACCAGCAGCTCCAGCCACAGCCTTTGTTTCTGACAAAAAGTGAATCACAAAAGCTGCTGGAATTCATTTTCGGTTCACAGTACGTTTGGTGCCAGACTCTCCTGCTGCAAGCATGTGAATATATCCTGACACGTACAGCGAGCTGCCTGCGTTTGTTTTCCCTGGGCTGTGCCCTTCAGGGCATGCGTGCAGAGCTTTAAAGATTTATGTTTTTAAAGCCTGAACGCCGATTTTCTACACAAAATCTTTCTCTCCCACCAAACTAGCCATTCCGTGTTACTGGATAGTTCATGTCTTTTCCTTCCCTTTTCTTCCTCCCATGTTTTTTAGCCCTGCTCAGATGGAAACAGACAAATGATGGACAGTGCCAGGGTTCTGGAGTGGCACAGCTATAGGAAATGAGTACTTTAGACAATGTTTCAGTATGTGCTGAAAATCTAAGAAGAAATGGTAAAAATAAATGTAAGTGTTGCTCTGTCAAGTCAAAATGAAGATTTCATCTGTAGATCTCTTCTCCTTTTCTGAAATCTCGTTTTCCCTTTCCATTTCCAAGTCACCAGAAGTGAAAGCTGCACCAAGGGTGGGGGTGAGGGCCGTTCCTTACAGGCACTCCTGCCTTTCTGGGAAATAAACTGCCCACGAGGCAGTGTGCATGGGAGATTTCCTTTGGGCCTTTTCCAAACCCTCGGAATTGGCATCTGCTCTGCCAGATCTCCCCAGGCACCAAGGCAAGGCTGGGGTTTCAGATGGAGATTCACAGGGATGAACCATTTCAGGAGCGTTTTTTGATGTGGTTTTGGTTCTCTGGAGTCTCCTAGTCCTGCTCTGCAGTGCCTTAGGGGGAAAGGTCTGATGTAAATGGGGAAGGAAAGTTACCAGGACGTGTGAGAGGAAACGAGTCGTGCCGGTGCATCCTCGTCTGGATCCCAAATTGTGCAGAAAGGACAGGACTGGCAAAGAGCCTCTGCTCCTTGCTGATCCTTCCTGACATCCACACCTTCGGGAAAGGCTCTGCCATGACCCTGCTTTGCTGCTGAGCCTCAGGAGCCTGTGTGTGCAAACCGATGGAGCTGTTTACCTGTGCTGGATCTGCGGCAGGGCTTCCCCAGGCAGGAATTCAAGCTTGTTCAATAGAGCTCATTAGGTAATGAGCTTATTCACTAAGCTCATTAGTGGTGGAATTCATCCTGCTCAGCCCTCTGCAGCCCAAAATCTTGTATCCCCTCAGCCCAGCTCACTACTCATGCTGACCCTTAGCTAGAGGGATGCCTTTTACCAAATTTCATCCATTTCCCATGTTTTCATTCAACAGCTGCTTTGCTGAATGACTGTTTCCATTATTTATTCTGCCCCGCTCTTCCTCTCTGGCAGAAAAATATCTAAGAGGGCTGAAATCTCCTGTATCGGGTGTGCCAAGGCTGGGGTGCCTTGCCAGCTCGTTTCATGAGCTGAAGCAGGGTGTGTGACTCAGCAGGGCTCATCCTGTGCCGTGGTGGATGCTCCAGCCTTGGTGAACAGAAGGTTGGGCAGATGTAAGTAGGCAGGAAAACGAAAGAGGCACCAAGTAGAAGTTGTGATTGCCTCCTGCGAGCTGCCCGTGCTTGCCCATCTGCACACAATCCTGTGCTCCTGGGGGAAGGTCTGGAGCACACACAGCCACAGGCTGGGGATTTCGTATTTTGGTTAATTATGCAGGGATGAGAGAGTGAGGCTGGTGGAAAGGGTGCCTCAGGTGCGAAGCTGGGTGGGAGACAGGGTTTTAAATCTTCCCGAACCAGCAGCACAACTGAGATGTGTGACAGTGAAGAATGTGTGTTGGCAATAATGCTTCATTGATTCGTGCTCAGCGTGGTAAATTTAGGAGCTGTTTCTACTCATTTCAGACACTGATTACTAGAAAAAGGCTCTGCTGCAGTGGAGTAACGGAGCTGTCAGAGCCTGTTCCATCTTCCCTCACAAGAGGCAAGCAGAAAGAAGCAAGCGGAGCTTTTCTCACATTAATATTGATGACAAAGCCCAAGAAATGATGTAAACATCAAAAAAGCCCCACTAAAACAGGATTATGATTGAGAATGAGTTTTGAGCTCAATGGCAGGGAAGGATCAGTTTCTGCCAGGCCAGCAGGAGTGGAGCAGAGGAGCAGAGGAGGAGCAGAGGAGCAGCAGCCCCTGCACACCCTGGCAGGGCTCACTGGGGGCCAGCAGCACTGGGAGCACTCTGGGAGCCCTGGAGTGCCCCTGCCAGGGCATTTCATCCACGGGGGATCAGTGTCTGCACTGGGAGCCACTCTGCAGCAGGAACACTTTGCTTCCACTCAGCATTCCTGATCCCAGCTAAGGCCCCAGGGCCGATGGACTCAGGAGAAGGCAGCTCAGAGCAGCTTTCTCTCACTTCAGCTTTCCCTTTGAAGACAGCTTATTTCTGCCCAGGTTGTGAGAGGAGCTGGCTTGCACAATCCTTTCCCACTGAAAAATAAAGTGCTATTTTTGTTCTTACCACAGTGGCTGTAATTAATATTTGAGGAGGATGGCTCCCTCGTGCTCCAGATCATACAAATACAGAGGAAAATGTGCACGTGTTGTGTCCAAATCACAGCCCAAAATTGGACGTGGGGCACACAGACATGGAATTGAGGATGATGGCCCTGCTACTGGAGGTGTCCAAGGCCAGGCTGGATGGGGCTCTGAGAAACCTGGGATGGTGGAAGGTGTCCCTGCCCATGGCAGGGGGTGGGAACTGATGAGATTTTTCCAACCCAAACCATTCTGGGATTCCATGGTTCTAACTACATGAGAAAATAAGCAAAATTAAATAATAGTAAGAAGCTTTTTCCTTGGTGTAAACAAGGGGGGAAAAGGGCTGCCTGGTGGTGGGGTGCAATCTTGTTATCAAGGCTGCACATTTGCATATTAAAGGCTGAAAATGACTCAAGGTTTTATCATCTGCTGTTTTCACATCTGATGTGGCACCCTGTATCTACAGGCAGGATGAGAAAAACAGCAGCAGTTTGTGACTTTTGGATGGCAAAGGGAGTCACAGGGCCCTGAGCACACAGCCAGGAGCACGTGAAGGGTGGTGGGCCAGAACACAAAGCTCAGGGCTCAGCCCAGGGCTGGGGATGGGATTTGGCTGCCAGGACCTGCTCAGGGTGTCCCAGGGCTGATGGGGCTGTGGGATTTTCTGCCAGGACCTGCTCAGGGTGTCCCAGGGCTGATGGGGCTGTGGGATTTTCTGCCTGGAGCTCAGGGTGGCCCAGGGCTGGGGGCTGTGGGATGCCAGGGTGTCACTGCCAGGGAGCCTCCAGCAAGCCCCAACGTGGGGCACATTCAGCAGCAGCAGCTGCCTCCCCCCGTGTGTTCAGGACTTCCAACTTGAATTGTTTGACCTTTTTCTGAGATGGCTGCACAGCACAGAGACCTCAGAGCCCTGTTCCAGCTCAGTTCCAGGGCTGTAGCCTCATGGCTAGGGCTCCAAACAGCCCTTCCCAAGGGCTCTCTGGGCATGCACATCAGCCAGATTTCACAGCATCCTGGAGGCAAAAAGCTGAGGCTGATCTGTGTTTGAATTGTGCTGCAGATGGCAGAGAGGAGAGCAGCAGATCCCGGGCAGTGCTGCCCAGCGGTGCTGCCCAGTGATGCTGCCCAGCACTCGAGCAGGGCAGGAGGGAGCTGGGCATGGCTCCCAACCTGAGCCTGCCTAAGAACGGCTCTGAGCCTGAGCCTGCCTAGAAACGGCTCAGAGACTGCCTAGGAACAGCTCTGAGCTTACCCAGGAACAGCTCTGAGCCTGAGCTTGCGTAGGAATGGCTCTGAGCCTGAGCCTGCCTAGAAACTGCTCAGAGACTGCCTAAGAACAGCTCTTAGACTGCCTAGGAACAGCTCTGAGCCTACCCAGGAACAGCTCTGAGCCTGAGCTTGCCCAGGAACGGCTCAGAGCCTACCCAGGAACGGCTCTGAGCCCACCTAGGAATGGCTCTGAGCCTGAGCCTGCCTAGGAACTGCTCTTAGACTGCCTAGGAACAGCTCTGAACCTGAACCTGCCTAGGACCGGCTCTGAGCCTGCCTAGGAACAGCTCTGAGCTTACCCAGGAACAGCTCTGAACCTGAGCTTGCCTAGGAAGGGCTCAGAGCCTACCCAGGAACGGCTCTGAGCCTGTCTAGGAATGTCTCTGAGCCTGAGCCTGCCTAGGAACAGCTCTGAGCTTACCCAGGAACAGCTCTGAGCCTGAGCTTGCCTAGGAATGGCTCTGAGCCTGCCTAGGAACAGCTCTGAGCCTACCCAGGAAAGGCTCTGAGCCTGCCTAAGAACAGCTCTGAGCTTACCCAGGAACAGCTCTGAACCTGAGCTTGCCTAGGAAGGGCTCAGAGCCTACCCAGGAACGGCTCTGAGCCTGTCTAGGAATGTCTCTGAGCCTGAGCCTGCCTAGGAACAGCTCTGAACCTGAGCCTGCCTAGGACTGGCTCTGAGCCTGCCTAGGAGCAGCTCTGAGCTTACCCAGGAAGGGCTCCGAGCCTGCCCAGCGTCATTTCTGAGGCAGCCTGGAAAGGCAGTGAATTCTTGCACCTTTGGAAGGGGTAATGAATTGTTTCCTCCTCTGGCAGGCAGTGATTTGACTTGCCACATGCCTCCCAGTAATTTCCCAGCAGGTTTAAATGTTGGAACAATGGCATTCTGTTAGATATTGATTTTAAAATAACTCTTCCACACTTAGTCGTAACTTTAGGAGGTGAATTACAGCCCTTGAGTGTTCTAATGTAGCAGTGGTAAATAGTTAAATAGACACAACCACTTTCGGGCCTGGTGCGTCCAGGAGAAGGCAGGGCTTGGCTGAACGCTGCCTGTCTTCTGCTCTGCAGGAAAAACATTCACCAGTCTGCCTTTGCGGGGGGAGAACATCACCAAATTCACGAAGGATGTGGTGGGGTTTGGCAGAGAGAATTCCTGTGCTCGGTGGAGAGGCAGCGAGAGCGGGGACGGTCGGTGATGACCAGATCACAGCTCTCTCCTTCTGCTGCTGCAGAGCAGCTCTGCTCGGGGGCATGTCCCTGCCGGCAGCCTGGGGCTGCCCTGTGCCACGGGCAGTGCCAGCTCTGGCTGCAGGAAGGACAGGTAACCCTGCCACGTGCCCTGCAGGAGCTGGGGCAGCTCCCGCCCGCGTCCCTGCGGGCACTGGGGACAGGGACAGAGAGCCACAGCTGTGCCCTGTGCCAGGCTCTCAAACCAGAGCAGCTCCCTGGGCACTGGGGACAGGGACAGGGACAGAGCCCATGGCTGTGCCCTGTGCCAGGCTCTGAAACCAGAGCAGCTCCCTGGGCACTGGGACAGGGACAGGGACAGGGACAGGACCCACGGCTGTGCCCTGTGCAGGGCTCACTGTGCCCTGGAACCAGAGCAGCTCCCTGGGCACTGGGACAGGGACAGGGACAGGGACAGGACCCACGGCTGTGCCCTGTGCAGGGCTCACTGTGCCCTGGAACCAGAGCAGCTCCCTGGGCACAGGGACAGGGACAGGGACAGGGAGAGGGACAGGGACAGAACCCACGGCTGTGCCCTGTGCAGGGCTCACTGTGCCCTGGAACCAGAGCAGCTCCCTGGGCACTCTGTGCCACAGCAGCACGGGGCTGGGTGTGGGATGGCTGCCAGGGAACCATGCTGGGTCCTGCTCAGGAAAAGTTTCTCCTTTAAATTACACTTTTTTGTATTTTTTTTTTCTTAACGACGCGTTTCCATTACAGTGCCTGGAATAGGCTGGGTTTGGTCACAGCTGCCCCCGTCCCCAGAATCACAGATTGCTTTGGGGTGGAAAAGACTTTAAAGATCATCTTGATTTAATCCTCTGCCATGGGCAGGGACACCTTCCACGGTCCCAGGCTGCTCCAAGCCCCAGTGTCCAACCTGGCCTTGGACACTTCCAGGGCAGCCAAGGCTGCCAGGGCCTCCCCACCCTCACAGGGAAGAATTCCTTCCCAATGTCCAACCCAAACCTGCTCGCTTGCATTTTGAAGCCGTTCCCCCTTGTCCAGTCACTCCACCCTTGAAAGCACAGATCCCTTAAGAAATTGCAGTAAAAACATCTCCTGGTTCTGTCCTGACATTAAAACCAGGTGTGGGTTTATCTCAGATGGCTGTTGGCAGCACCCAGCTCCTGCCACAGGGGCTGCCAAGACTCGGGCACTCAGCAGCTCCCTGAGCTCCTCTCCCTGTGCACACCCATGGGCTGTAATCAGCTGAGGAACCTAATTAGTTCTGGCTAATTTGTTTCAGGGCCTTTGCCTTCTCTTCCTCTCTCCCTGCTCTCTGACTGGCAGTGGCTACTCTGTCCCGTATTTTCAGCTGATGTCTGTAAACTGATTACTTTTACTGGGTCAGCTCTGTTATGAAATTATCGTTTTATGAGGCTAAAAATAGCCCAGATCCAGTCAGCACGCCAATCACTTCCCTTCATCTCCAATCCAAATGCAATGTTATCTTTAATCTGTATTTCTCAGGCACTTACTGTGAGGCAGGTTAGAAAGAAAAGTGGGGGGAAAAAGAAAGAGGAGATCAGAAAAAAAATCTGTAAATCAGTTGCTATAGATGCATCCCTGCCAAGGCTTCCACTGGTAAATTTAGCAGTCACGTTACCATTTTAGTCAGCACCATTTCTTAGCCTTATTCAAAATAATTCACTTCTCACACAATGAGATACCCTAAAGGCAAGTTATTTTGTCTTGCACATTAAAAATGGTGCGTTTGCACATACGTGCAACTGTTACAAATATCCAAAGCCACAAAAAGCGCAAGGATGGATAATTTTTTTTAAGAGAGGGGAAAAAAATCCGATGAATTCCACTTGCTCTAAGAATGAATAAAGGTATTTTAATACTTCTGGGGTTCTGGTGAATACAAATAGCTCAAAAATGAGATGCTTGCCTGAGATTTATACCAAGATAGTGAAGGGAAAAGGTTCCATCTGTAGTTTCTGACACAAAGACACTTTGCACACAATATCTGTAAATACATTAGGAGAAGGAAACTGATACAGTTTTGTATAAGATGAAGCTGCAGTGAAGAGAATGAAAGCTCAAGGAAATGGCCTCTTTGTGCAGCTCCCTCAGCTCGTGCTTTGATTGGACTTTCTGTGTGATAAATTCAAGCAGCTCTTTGGCCCGTGGACATAAGGAATTATTGACTGTGTGGGAAATGGTGAGAGCAATGAAATTCCAGCACCTTCCATCCCAAAGGAGCCACCCCACATCTCAGCCGTCCTCCCACTGGTGATGTGAAGCACGCAAAGCGGCGTTTCTACCGGGAAGCTTTCCCTGGTTCAGTTTGACGGCGGCTCCCGAAGTCCTGACGCGCGCCACGCGACTCCTGGCCCAAACAACAATCCTTCCCGAGGAGCCGGGAGCGGCGGCGCTCCGGAGATGATTTATGCTTTTCCTTCCTTTGCGAGCTGCTCTCGGCGTGCGCGCAGGAGGGTGACTGAAGGTTACGGCCAAGGTTTGGCTGACGGCAGCAGCGCTGCAGCGTGCTCGGGGCTCAGCCCGGCTGCCAGCGCTCTGGCCCCGCGTGCCACGGCCCTGCTCACACTCCGTCCCCCCTCCTGGCACCTCTGAACGCCAGCACAAAGAGGAAACCCAAGAAACGAGGGGTTTATAAGCGGGACGGAGACGGATTTCTTTCAGCGCGGTCGCTCAGGCGCCCGTTCGCTCGTGGTCCCTCTGACCCACGCTGGCAGAGGCAGAGCTGGGCCAAGACAAACCAAACCAGAGCCTACCCCAGCCCTGCCTCTACACACTCGGCTAATAAACCCTCTCAGAAACTGCAGCTCCTGCTCCGTCGGGCTGTTGACATGAGCAGGGCTGTTTTGTCGGCTCTCCCGTGTTAACCTGCTTCCTGAAATGAATTCCAACGGGTCTGTGTTGTCCAAGTGCACTGAGCTGTGGCTTTCAAACCCATTGACCAGAGCAGCCGACCCTGAAGGGGGAGAGTGCTCTCAAAGCCATTGTGGTGCTGCGGATTGTGAGGGTGACAGCCAGGCAGAGAGCTTCTCCAGAGAGCTCCCTGAGGCTGTGGGAGCTCAGCCTTTCTGGGCAAGAGAAAGTGCCCAGTGAATCCCCCAGGACAAACCAAACCAAACCCAGCAGCAGCCTCTGCTCCTCCCGCTGTGGCACTGCTGCTTTCCTGGCAAAAATGCCCCAAAGGTCTCGGTGGCAATTCCCTCCAGAACATTCCCTCCTTATAGCACCTGCCAGTGCCTAAAGGGGCTCCAAGAGAGCTCATTTAAATCAGCTGAAATTTAAATGTAGGACAATTTACATGGGCATGGACTGTCAGGGCAAGGGGAAATGCCAGAGGCAGGGATGGATGGGATATTGGGCAGGAATTGTTCCCTGGGAAGAGAAGGCTTCCCACTGCCAGAGGGCAGGGATGGATGGGATATTGGGCAGGAATTGTTCCCTGGGAGGGTGACAGGCCTGGAACAGGTGCCCAGAGCAGCTGTAGCTGCCCCTGGACCCCTGGCAGTGCCCAAGGCCAGGCTGGGCAGGGCTGGGAGCAGCTGGGACAGTGGGAGGTGTCCCTGCCATGGCACTGGGGGGCTTTGAGGCCCCTTCCATCCCCTCCCATCCCAGGCCTCTGCTCCCTCCCAGCCTGGCTGCTGTGCCCAGCCAGCCCCAGGGGCTGCTCCGTGCCCACGGGGCTGCAGGAAGGTTTTTGTGGCGCTCAGGTTTCCACAGATACCATTTGATGCCTCTGCTGCGGGTCATAGACACTGCCTCGGAGCCTGAAACATACTGCTGCTGTCAGATTAAATGAAAACAGCTGTAAAAAGCCTAGAAAAACACTTTCTCTGGGCAAAGCTGGCGTGGGGTTTAGCGGGGGGACGGAGGTTTCGTGTTTGTGCCGCACATGAGGGGAAGCAGCAGAAGCTGGGGCTTCCCCATCCATACTGCTCCCTAAAAGTGAATAAAACTGAATATTGGGTGGGGCTGGGAGCAACCTGGGCTGCTGGGAAGGGTCCCTGCCCGTGGCAGGGGGTTGGAATGAGCTGGGTTTAAGGTCCCTTCCCACCCCAACTCTTCTGTGATTCCATGAACACCAATGCACCAAATTCACTCGAATTAACACATTTCTGCAGAGGTGAAAACCCACTGCATACTGAGTTAACTAAAAGGCAGGACAGGGACAGGGGGCTGGGGTGGGCTGGCAGCATTTGCATTCTGAGCTGGGGCCAGGGTCAGAACCTCCTGCAGGACACAGCAAGGGTCTGTCAAAGGCAGAGCTCAGAGCACTGGGGCTGGGAGAGATGGGAGCTGTTGGCCTCTTGAGGAAAATATTTCTGCATGAATTGGAGAGCTGAGTTTGAATTAATTTTGAATAGTTGTTTCAGTAATTCAGATTGATTTAAGATGCACCCAAGAACAATGCTTTCATTACAAAGCCTCCTGAGCAAAATTTAAATTGTGTTGAATTAAAAACAGCCTCTGTTAAGCCAGGGCTGATGAGCACAGCAGAGGGATCAGAGATGCAGGGTCAGTATAATTGAATTCCTTTGCTTTGTTTCCCACTCCAGAAAAGCTGCTGTACCTCTCTCCCTGGGCTGTTAACTGCCTAAGGAGCTGCAATCATCCTGAATCTCTCTAAACTGGTTTGCATAGTAACCCCACCAAAACCAGTGCTTATTTATTGATGCTGGGCTTCACCTGCAGTAAGAAATGCATTTTTATTGCATTTTATTTATGGTCAGCCTGGAAACGTGATTGTATCCCAAAGGTACTTGGGAATGTGGGAGAGCAGCTGATGCACAGTGAGTGGAGGGTTAATGGTCTCCTGCTGTTGGCTTTGTTTGTTTGTTTGTTTGTTTGTTGTAAGTAAACTTTGGTTTTACACAAATGGGGCTTATCTTAGGAACAGGGAAAAAGTTATCCTGCACCTTGCAGATCACTCCTCTAAGGCACCCTGTCAAAGCAGTGGTGGGATTCCAGCCTCAGGGAAAGCTGCACTTATCTGGGTTTGAACGTACTGGTGGTGAAAACAAACTATATATCTGTGATTTTGAGTTAAAAACTGTCGTGCTTCATAGTTTCTTAAGTGCTGGCTGAATTATTAAGGGCAAAAGGCAGGAAATACTTAAGATCTCAATAAAAGCTCTGAGTGCTGCTGAAATCCAAGCAGTGGAGTGGCCAGCACTGAGGAGGGCAAGGCTGATGGATTGGGAGCACGTTAGAGACCTCGGCTGCATCCTCTGCAGTAGGGATTGCCAGGACTCTCATTAGTAACAAGATCCTTCCACACGCATTGAAAAGACTTCTGAAGAGAGATTTATCTGAAATAGTGCCTGAAAGTGCCAGTTTGTCAGAGCTGGGAGGATTTTTGGGAGATGAAGGGGGCCAGGAGGGTTAGCCCTGGATGGTGAGCTCCCCCGGGAGGGTTAACCCCCACCCCACACAGGGGGAGACAGGAAGGTGGAAACAACTGAAAGCCCCAAATCTGTACCACCAGAAGTCTCAGTTTTAAGACTTTGACAGCATTTTATAGGTCCCTTCCCAGTGAGCCCTTACAAAGCCATGTTTAAATGTCTAATTTCTTCAGTCCATGTCAGCTCATTTCCAGCACTTGTTCCTCTGTGATTTCTGTGGTTACACCAAACTGAGAACACCCTGAGCTCCCTGGGTTTGTCCCTGTGCTCAGAAAGGGAGGGAAGGGACCCAAACCGAGCACAGCCCGGTGGGAGCAGAGCCCCAGCTGCTCTCCAGAACATTCTGCACATCCTGGGGCCGCTCCCAGCCCGCAGAGGCCAGCCCTGAGCCCAGGGCTCCTGTCACAAGGATTTACAGCAGAGTAGGAACGGGTGCAGGCTGTGTCCGTGCAGGGATGGGAGTGAGCACTGTCAGAGGGAATCTGGAAACAGAGCTGGGTTTTCACACCTCTCCCCTTGTCAGAGACACGAGAAGGAGCCAGCCCAGGCAGGTGTCCCTCTGAAGCTGATCAGATCCCGTGGTGGGGGGACCTGATCAGTATGGACCGGTCAGAACATGGGAGGCTGAGCTACAGCAGGGCTGGGCTGCAAAACCCAGGTTTGATTTCTAAATTTTACCTTTCCCAGGGAAGGAACAGCTTTTGCCATAAACCTGCAAACTTTGCTTAGCTATTAAAAAGGAAGAATAAGAGATCTTTAGGTGACTATGACAAACAGGTTCTACATTTGCACTTAATGTAGAAATTCAGACTTTCAGTTGTCATGTGCCCAGATTTGGCGCCTTTCTGACAGCTGAATTATGATTTTAATAATTTAAAAGTGCTGCTGTGAGCCTGTTCATGTATAATAGCACAGAGAAGTGTTTAAAATCAAAAGCAGTTTAGAGCAAAAGTGGTCTCTGCATTACAAGGAGGAGAATTGGCTACATCTGAGTATTGAACTGTGTGAACTCTCCAGTGGGAAAACTCCTTGCAAAGTAACTCTAGATTTCCTATTCTGTTGTGACTTGTGGGATGAGGAGACTGCCCTCGATCCTGGTTCTGTGTGTGCCCGAAGCAGCAGCCTGCAATGCCCACTTTCCTCTACACAACCTTGTCAGGGTGAGGGTTTGGCCATTCTGCTCCCAGGGGTTTTAGTTCAGAGCAGCAGAAACGCAAATCTGTAATCTCAGTGGCAACATCTGTGAGACAGAAATGAAATATAAGGGGGAAAAGAGCCCGCAGGCTACATTCCCCTTGCTTTGATTTCACTATCTTTGTACCTGTCCATGGGAATATTTGAAATTCCACTGCAGCTGCCACAGCTCGCTGGGTTCTCAAACTCACAGCTAAACACGGACAAGAAGCTCCTGTCCTGCTCAACCGAGTGAAAACCAGATCACATCCTGGTGTTTCCATCACCGAGTGTTTCAGTACAGTGACCCACAACATCCACTTGGACTCAGCAAATCTGTAGTTCCCGGCAAGTCAAGGGCAGAAACAAGGACTGACATTGCAAGGAGACACAACAGACACATCAGCAGCTTTGTGCGAGACGCGTGGCTGGAGCCAGTGTCAGAGCGAGCAGAGCTCCCTCTCCAGCCCCTTGCACTTGGGTCAGCTTCTCCCTCCCGCAGGAATGAATCAGAACCTGCTACTCCGCCACTCTGCTCCTCCTGCACTCGTTTGCCGTGGAGCCGAGCATTTGTCAAGTGGGTGTAAGTGCTTTTTCTGGTTTATACAACCGCACGCAAATTGCACGAGTCGTAAGGCAAAGAATAATCAAGCCCTGAACACTTCCAGCCCCTTCTCGAACATGCACCCAGGAAAATGCTGAGGAGGAGCTGAAGTCAAGCTCCCAGTACATGCTTGCCTGCTGCTCAGGAAAAGGAAAAGTAATACTCACCCCAGTGTTGTCATGGTTACAATAGTGTACCAAAAGGAAGCAGGAATACTGGTGAATTTGCTCGCCGAGGACCCTTTCTCCGCATAAAACATCACAGTTGCAAAGATGATGATTGCCATAGTGAGGGAAAAGAGGAGAAAGCCAAGCTCGGAGGCACAGCTCTTCAAAGTGTAGCCCAAGATTCTCAGGCCTTGGGAATGGCGGGAGAACTTGAAAATCCTGAAAACCCTGAAAACCCTTAGGGTGACGAAGGCGCCGCTGACGTCCTCGTTGTTGGTCATCACCAGGCCGATGTAGTAGGGCATGATGGCCACCACGTCGATGATGCTCATCACACTGCGGATGAAGCGGTAGCGGCTGGGCGCCGCGAAGAGCCTCAGCAGGTACTCGACGGTGAAGATCATCACGCACGCCGTGTCCAGGCAGAAGAAAGCCACGGCGTAGCGCTCCCCGCAGGGCAGCTCCTTGTTCCCCGGCACGGTGCCACAGGGCACGGTCTCCACCACGTTGGTGATCACAGAGACGGCGATAAAGAACCCGGTGACGTAGTAAAAGACTAAGGCTAAGGTGCTGGTGTGGGGGTTCTCGAAGGCTCGCCACATGGTCTGCCGGAAGCTCAGCGAGGGCATGGAGCCCTCCTGGTTGTTCTCCGAGTCGTTGTCGTCCATCAGCCGCTCCGCGTTCTCCCGCTTCCTGTCCTTGTACTCTTCGTAGCAGCAGTCCCCGATGATCTCGGGGAGGATCCCGTAGAAGGCGAGCTCTTCGTCGTAGGCAGAGATGCACTCGTACCTGGGGTAGTGCAGCTTGCCAGTTCTATAAAAATTGAGGATGCACCTGAAGACCTCGGGGTCCCGGTCAAAGAAGTACTCCTTGGTGTCTTCGTTGAAGAAGAACTCCTTCTCCGTGCTGCCCAGGAGAGTGTCCGGGTACCTCTCCAGTGTAGTCCTCCAGGTCTGGAAACGCCTGCCACTCACGTTGAGGATGATCAGCTCATCCTGCCTCTTGTTTTTCTCCGTCGGAGCCAGTGGCATGGGGCAGTTGGCCACTGGCATCCATCCTATGGCAGCCGCCCTGGCGAAGGGCAGCCACGCCGCTACTCCCGCTGCCATGACGAGCCCGGGCCGTGTTACTGGAGGTGAGGCTGGGGGTGCTGCTGGGACCTGCTGGGAGTCAGAGCAGTTCCATCTGGAAGACAGGAGAGAAGAGAACACAGCACACAGTCACGCGGGGCGTCCTGCCCCGCTGGCTGGAAGAGCCCAGGATCAGCACAGACGCGAGAGTTTCCAGCCACTGGTGAAGAGTGATGTTGAACAAGGCACAGGATAATCAGCTCAGCGGGGCTATGGCATTATTATAGATTGAAATTTTGAATAGCAAATGATTCCTCATTAAAAGCATTTTAAAAGTAGCATAAACACAGTAATTTATATTTGCTTCCTCACAAACAAGACTAATCCAGAATTCCCCAGGTGTAAGCCTCCTGTGCTCATCACTTTAACTACAGCTGTCAAGAAAGAGCTGGGAACTCCAGCGAAATCAGCCTGCAGTGGAATCATGCACCACCAAAGCCCACGACTGGGCTTAACTGCATTTCCAGTCCTAAACAAGTTCAGGGTGTTCCGAATCTTGCACTAGGAACATCTTTAGTTGAAAGAAATGGAAATTTTTCTCTGATTTTCAGCAGTTCTCTTCCATCCTTAATGCATGGCCTGGCCTCAGCAGCAGTTTTCTGCTGCTCTCTTTCTTTCGAGCTGGGCTTTACTCCTGGCAAGTATTGCAGCCCTCCACTGGACCAGAGGAAAATTCTGATTTTTGGGGAAACATTGTTCAGAATACCAAGCACCAGGAAGCTTCAATCCCAGGGGTGAAGGCTGATGGCTTAAACTACCAAATACCAAGAACATTGGAATGAAGGAAGACCCCAAAGAAGTTTGAGTAGTTTTTGTGTTCTGATCTAGCCATGAATTTGTTTTATCTTTTTGAACTTTGGTCAGAGTTCTTACAGTCTTTAACTTTTGTTTTAACTTGCTTTTACTTTCCCTTCCCTAGTGCTTTCTAATTCTACCATGAAATTATCTGAAGAAAGGTGCCATTATCATACAAGATGCATTAGGAGCCCTATCAAAAGTCAATTTATCAATGGAAATTCCATTGATTCCACTGACTCAGGCCCTCGAAGCCTAATTGTATCTTTGCAGGCAGTTTTACTCTAAAGTTTTGAACTTACATGAAAGCTGCCATTCCAGCCAGTAAGGCTGCAGCATTATTGATTCCAATGGGCCATCAAAATACTGAATAAAAAATGATGGAATGAGTCTGTGGTGAAAATGCCTGAAGTGCTCACAGAAATGCTCTTCCTCTTCAGGGCAAATTAACATTCATCACCTTAATGTGGAGCATCTTCCTATGCAATTTTACTGTCTAAAGGACAATTGAAATCCCTCGTGCGAGCATCTTACTGCTGCTGAAGAGCTCTGGTAATTACGGAACACATAATAACCCACAGTGATGCTTATCCCGAGGAGGCACTGTGCTTATCTGCTCAGCACTGGAGCAAACATCTCGCAGCGTTTCCCTCTCAAGAACTGCTCAGTGTTACAAAGCACCACCACTTTTCTCTCCCCCCAGAGAGGGAATTCAGTGCGTGAATCGCGCCGGGACGGGGCTGAGGCACGGCTCAGCACTGGGAACCTTCTCTGCACGACTTTGGAAAGCCCCCAAAGCTGAAAGGGCATCTCCAGGGGCTCAGGCTGCACCCTTCTGCCACCTTGGATGGATCTTTTAACTTTCATGAAGCACTTAAGAACAGGAGGCAGCAAAAATAAGAATTATTTCATCCATTAATCACCAAATATATGCAGGCAAATAATCGAGAAACCAAGAAAAGGCATCTTGCTCCTGCTTTCCCTGCTGGCAACCTGTCTTCCCTGGGTTTTAATTTCACTTAGCAGCACCACCAGCATCCTTCTGCCCGGACTGACTGGTGACCTGACCAGTTTCAGCACACTGGATCCTCATCTCCCCTGATTTCTCAGGGGAACCACATTAGAAATCTCTTCTGTACTTTCATAACTTTGGTTGTAGATTCCAGGTTACCTACATTAGCTGCCGAGGCACTATAAATACTTCACATATAATTGTTCCAATAAAGCACTGGTAACTCATAAGTGACTTACACATTTTTAAATCAATTTTTAAAAGACAAAATGGGTCCTTTCATGCTGGCAGTATATGTGGGGAAGCTATAAATATCTCAGCTATGAAAGGGACAGGAGATTAAAGCAAAAGAGAAAGAAAGGGGAATTCTTCTGTGGAAGTTTAGTTCCTGTTTCTCTGGGTCCAAGAGATGCAGCTGGTAGAACAACAGAGCGCATCCAGCTTCATTCTCAGAATTACACTGAATCTGCCCCATTTGATCCTCAAAATACACAGAAGAGGAGTCTTTTTCAGCTGTAAATTATCGAAGGACCACGAGCGAGAAGTGTTGCAGAGGTTTTGCTTTTTCTTGTCCATGAGTGCTTGGAACTCTACCACTCCCTGAAGGAAGTGAAAGAAAATTGGGAGAGAGAGAGGGGACTGGATTCGTAATTCTGACCTGCACAACCTAAGCTGAGTCAAAAAAAGACGAAGTAACCAGTTTATCTAGAATGTAGAATGCCAGAATGTAGAAAGAATCCCCCTTTTCTGCCTGCTTGGATTTTGGTAACTGCTAAGCAGTCTGTTTAGGCTGGAAAGCAATTGGCTGGACTCAAAATCTAATGTACTGTTGACAGTGTCTGGAGCTCTCATAGAAAACAGACACACTCTAATTCTGACAAGCATATATTTAGCTATATCCATATTTCTAATTTTAATTACCGTAATTTCTGCATGCAATCTAAAAGGAACTGGTTCACAGCAGACCGGCACCCTGCTGATGACATTTAGAAGACCTGGTACACAAAATAGAATCATTTACCTCCTGATTTAAAAAAAAGTATCTGTAGAGAAAAGAATCTGTGTTCTTTAGATACCGGTGGGGATGATGAAACAGCCAGATTTGAGGGGGAAGGCTGAGCAGGAGCCCCTGTCCCCTCCCAGCCCTGCTGACCCCAGGGTCCCTCCTGAGCCTCGCTGGCTCCGCTGCGGCCGCTCCAGGGGCACCGGGGTCTCACCCCAAAAACGCCCTGACAGCCAAATCCTGACCCAGCCCGGGCCCAGACAGCTCAGGAGGAAAGCTTGGCACAGTACTGGCTGTTCACCCAAAGGGCCCAGAAATAAAGGATGCTTTCTTACCACCGCAGCTCCCACGGCAATGCCTCACTGATCAATGTCTCTTCATCGTCTCAAGAGAGCACAGACAAACCCAAAACCTCAGTGCTTCCCTTTCTAGAAGCAGACAGGGCTGCTCTGAAATCAGACCCATAAACACACTGCAAGTTTCTTGACGAGACACTGCTAATGGGAGCGAAGAGCCTGGAGATCATCCCTTCTTCCCTCTCCTGTCCTTGTTGGGTCAGGCTCAGGCAGCAAAGAGACCTTTGCTTTAAAGCAAGATATGTCAGCCAAACTCGGTGTCTTCTGCCAGTCCCACATTCCTTCCGCTCCGCAGCAACAGCAGAAAATGAAACTTTCTGCAAAACACTCACTCCCTCGGTCTGTTGGGGAGATTTAGGAGCAAAAGCAACAGGCTTAGGAGAAATGCATGCAAAGTTCTCCCCTCCCTCCCTCCCAGCGAGCCCCGAGAGCCCCATCTCGCCGGCTTGCAGCGCTGCCTTACCTGGAAAGGAAAGACACTGGCGCCCAGAAGGAGGGCTAAATGTGGGGAACGGGAGGGAAGGGCAGCAGGCGCTGCTCGGGAGGAAAGGTGAGCTGTGCTGCCTGCCTCTCGACTCCCTCTCCGAACGCAGTCAGAAGCAATCAGTAAATGCGATCATCATCGTGAAAGTATATATAGAGAGATGACTAAACAGCTTCTCCCTCATTACTGCCGAGACGGAGGCTCTCCCTGCCTCTCTCCTGAGCTGCCCCCTCCCCTTGCAGCGCCCTGCTCTGCCCTGGCTGTCCAGCCCTGCCCAGCTCTGCCCTGGCAGCCCTGCTCTGCCCTGGCTGCCCAGCCCTGCCCTGGCTGCCCTGCTGTGCCCTGGCTGCCCAGCCCTGCTCTGCCCTGGCTGCCCAGTCCTGCCCTGGCTGCCCAGCCCTGCCCTGGCTCTGCCCTGGCTGCCCAGCCCAGCCTGGCACGGCCGGTGCGGGCAGCAGAGCCCAGCGGGCTGGGGAAGGGCGGTGTGAGCTGACAGAGCAAATGGAGTCGTTAAATACACGCCAGAGCCTACCCTGCATGCTAATGTGCCAAGGGGGAGATGCAGGGGGGAAAGCAGGGGATGAATTGAACTTCAGGGCTCTGTCGCGGAGCTCCCCGTGTCCCTCCTGGCTCCCGGTCAGGCGGGGACAGGGCAGGAGGGATTCCTTCTGGACAAGAAAGCCAGCTATTCCTCCAGCATCAGGAACCCACACCCACCGCCTTGGCCAGGGAGGGAGGCTACATTCAGGAAGAAAAAGAAATCATTTGCATTTAAACCGATCTTTCCCTATCTTGTTCTCCCTTCTTCCTTCCCACCACCTTTCTCTTTCCCCCTCTCCTGCTGTTCTGGCTCTGCTCCTTGGCAGCTCTTACCAGTCCTGTCTCCACACCGCCTCAGCATCCCTTTCATCCCCGGTCAGAAGTTGGGCTCGGCACGCTCCGAGACGCGGCAGCCTCGCTCATTTATCCATTTGCTGTCGAATCTCCATTAAGTAAATAACCACAAGCCCAAATCGGAGCGAGCCAGCCTTGCCGGGCAGCTCCCGGCGGTGACAGCCGCGCCGCAGCGACAGTTGATGACTTCCATAAAGTCACAGCAATACGGACGGCAGCGAGCGGGGCTCGGCCGCCTCGCCATCGCCTCCTGGGCGGCTCGGCAGCGCTCTCCCCGCCGGCAGCACGGGCCGTGCGGGGCCGTGCGGGGCCGTGCGGGGCCGTGCGGGGCCGTGCGTCCCCGTGCGGGGCCGTGCGGGATGCCGGTCCCCGCACCCCGGGCCGGTGTCCCCGCACCCCGGGGCCGCTCCCTTGCCGCCCCCCGCCCTCCCGGCAGACCCCCTCACCTCCGCAGGGCGCTCCCGGCCGCGGCCGCCCGCCCGGTGCCTCCGCGGCCATGCGGCTGCCGGGAGCGGAGCGCGGGGCTGCGCGGAGTGCGCGGGCGCGGGGCGGCGGCGGAGAGCGATGGGGAGCGGTGGCAGCGATGGCAGCGGTGGCAGCGGTGGCAGCGATGGCAGCGGTGGCAGCGATGGCAGCGGTGGCAGCGGCGGGAGCGGCCGGCTCCGCGCGGCGCAGAGCGGCGATCGGCGGGGCCGGCGGGCACAGCCCAGAGCGAGCGCCGGGCTCGGGGAGCGGCTGCGGGACCCCCGGCAGGGAGCGGGACCCTCGGGGGGGAGCAGGACCCCCGGGAAGGAGCGAGCGTCGGGCTCGGGGAGCGGGTGCGGGACCCCCGGCAGGGAGCGGGACCCCCGGCAGGGAGCGGGACCCCCGGGAGGGAGCGGGACCCTCGGGGGGGAGCGGGACCCCCGGCAGGGAGAGGGACCCCCGGGAGGGAGCGGGACCCTCGGGAAGGAGCGAGCGCCGGGCTCGGGCAGCGGGTGCGGGACCCACTGCGGGGGTGCTGTGGCCACCGGCCGCCCCCACCGTGCGCTCCCTCTGCCCGGGAGTCCCGCAGCCGCTCCCCGAGCCCTGTGCTGGCTCCCTCCCGAGGGTCCCGCTCCCTGCCGGGGGTCCCTCTCCCTGCCGGGGGTCCCGCTCCCTGCCGGGGGTCCCGCTCCTTCCCGGGGGTCCCTCTCCCTGCCGGGGGTCCCGCTCCTTCCCGGGGGTCCCTCTCCCTGCCGGGGTCCCGCACCCGCTCCCCGAGCCCTGTGCTCGCTCCTTCCCGGGGGTCCCGCTCCTTCCCGGGGGTCCCGCTCCCTCCCGGGGGTCCCGCTCCCCACCGAGGGTCCCGCTCCTTCCCGAGGGTCCCGCTCCCTGCCGGGGGTCCCGCACCCGCTCCCCGAGCCCAGCGCTCGCTCCTTCCCGGGGGTCCCTCTCCCTGCCGGGGGGCCCGCTCCTTCCCGGGGGTCCCGCTCCTTCCCGAGGGTCCCGCTCCTTCCCGAGGGTCCCGCTCCTTCCCGAGGGTCCCGCTCCTTCCCGAGGGTCCCGCTCCTTCCCGAGGGTCCCGCTCCTTCCCGAGGGTCCCGCTCCTTCCCGGGGGTCCCGCTCCCTCCCGGGGGTCCCGCAGCCGCTCCCCGAGCCCTGTGTGTGCAGGGCTGTCTAAGGAGGGTCCGGGGGCTGCAGGGGTTGCGTTGCCAGGGGCAGGAGCTGCGCCTCCAGATGCATCACTGTGAGCAAGGCACGTGTGTCCGGGGGTCTGATGCGCCTCTGGTGCCTTAAAGCGAGGGAAACAGGGGTTTGGTGCAGCCGGCAATGACCAGGGGACGTTTTCCAGGTGCCTTTCCACACAGAGCTCTAAAACCAAGACCTTCCTAAAGAATAAAGCCAAATAAAAATAGGGAAAGACCTCCAAATCCTCAACATTTCAACAAATCAATGATCTGGTTCTAGAAGCTCTGAAACCAGGACCCTGATCATGGAATTATTGAGCTTGGAAAAGACCTCCAAGAGTCCAGCCTGTGACTGAATCCTAAACCACATCACAAAGTGCCACATCCACTCCTGTTTGGAGCACTTCCAGGGCTGGTGACTCCAGCTCTTCCCTGGGCAGCCTGCTCCAGTGTTTAACCACTGAGATACAACTGAACCCCAACGTGATCCGTCCAATCCAGGGTCTCATTTCTGATAATTCGGTGCTATTATTTAAAAATAACACTAATTTCTGAGTGTCAGGTCCTTAGTAACCCTCCCCAAGCCCAACCTCCCCCAATAACATTTGTAATCTGCATTAGTGTAGCAGAGTAGCTAATGAGCTCAGACACACACAGTGTATCATAATCTTTAGGTTTTGGATATTAAGAGTTGTATGCTGGACACGTGAAGAGTTTTGTGCAAAGTGAATCCTAAAACTTCTATGAGAAACTTTCAGTGGCTGTAAGAATTTGAATATATCAAAGCATCCTGAATCCATCTTTATTGGATGTCTCCAGAGCTGCTTTCCACTTTTAAACCCTCCCTATATCTCCACTTGCTCTTTCCCTCTGCAGATGCTGAGAAGAAAGCAGAACCAGAAATGTCATTTGGCTTTTGCTGGTATAAGAGATTTTTCTGTGATTTACAGTGTCACCACTTCATAAAACTTCCTGACTCCTCTCTCTCTGGGGCGTGCTCTGGCCTCACTCTCTGCTGGTGCTGCCCTGGCTGTGATTCTGAATCGCTTTTCCCCCATGACTCGGCCCCTTTTAACTTCCCATCTCTATTAAAAAGCTAATTTGGGAACTCTTTTTCAATGCTCCCAATTCTGTATTTTTAAATAGAATATGAAAGTCAAAAGCAAGCTTGCTGCAGATAGTCTGAAGTGAAAATATTCCTTCTTCTGTCTTGATTTTTTTGCATCGATATATTTTCTCTGTTTCTCTCTCTTCTCTCTTTAATTCTCTCTTCTTTCCCTCTTTTCTTTTTGCTCTCTCATTCTGCCTTTTCCCTTCTCTCTCTTTTCTAGGAAAAACTCCTTACGTTCTACCGCCCCACTTAGAGCTTTTATTAAAACTTTTTGAACAACTTTTTCTCATTCTACTACTGAGAAGTAGAACCTGCTGGTGTCAAAACACCAGAGAAATTAGGGAATGAACTATCATGGTTAAATATCAACATTAAATATAGTTCATTTCATTTTTCTCCCTTACATTTTCTTCTGCATTTACATCCTGTGCCTCTGCAGTGTATTTTATTTTATTTATTGCGTTTGTTCTCTACACTGGGTGCTATTCTGCATAAATTCTGCATCTAAATCCCCGTTCACTGCGTGGCTGTGCTGCAGAAGTTCTGCAGTGACAGTTGCAGGAGCACAGCCTGCCTGCCTCAAATTCCAGCTTGCTGTAACGCGGAGCTTTGTGGTCTGATTGTCCTGGAGATTGTGCCAACAGCTCCCTTGCTTTGGCTCCAGGCTGCTGACAACACCTGCACGGGTTAAAGGAAGGTCATTAATGTGGTCAGGAGAAGGAGTGGGTCTTTGTCACCTTACAATTAAATTTGTGGTGTTGTTCCTTCGTGCCACAGGTCTGGGAAATCAGGAGCTCAAGGCCCTTCCTCGTGTGTGTGCTGTGCAGAAAATGCAGTGTCTGCTTCAGGGGTGGAAATGGTCTTCGCTAGGACAAATCTGAATTCTCTTTGAGACAGGAAAAAAGTGCCAAAAGTTGGATTTGGATCAAAATTTTCTTGGCTTTCTTATAAGGAAAACCAGAATATTGAATGGTGAAAGTGTCCTTAAGAAATGGTCTTTCATAATAAGGTTCTGCTTTAGTTTTCTTGCAAGACCAATACTGGGAATATTTCATAGAGGTGTGTGAGCAATTAAATCCCAAATTCTCTCAGCATCCCTCAGGCCTTTTCAAGGGGACCTTGTTGGCTCCAGAAGCCCTGGAAGGGAAGGGTGACTCCTTGTGCAGCCCCTTCTGAAGCAGCATCCAGACAGGGAGCCTGAGGGGTGGGGGGATGTGTTTGGGGTCCCTGGGGAGTGGTGCAGGATGCCCAGGGGTGCTCTTTGTGTCCCCGTGGGGTTCCCAGAGCTGTCCCTCAGCCCACGGTGCTGCTTCCCATGGACAGCCCATCCAAATCCCTCTCACCCCGTGCTGGATCCCACAGCCCATCCCAGACCCCCCTCATCCCAAAGTGCTGGATCCCACAGCCCATCCAGACCCCCTCACCCCAAAGTGCTGGATCCCACAGCCCACCCCAAACCCCCTCACCCCAAAGTGCTGGATCCCACAGCCCACCCCAAACCTCACCCCAAGTGCTGGATCCCACAGCCCATCCCAAACCCCCTCACCCCGAAGTGCTGGATCCCACAGCCCATCCCAGACCCCCCTCACCCCAAGGAGCTGGATTCCACAGCCCATCCAGACCCCCCTACCCCAAAGTGCTGGATCCCACAGCCCATCCCAAATCCCTCTCACCTCGTGCTGGATCCCACAGCCCATCCCAGACCCCCCTCACCCCGTGCTGGATCCCACAGCCCATCCCAAACCTCACCCCAAGTGCTGGATCCCACAGCCCATCCCAGACCCCCCTCACCCCGTGCTGGATCCCACAGCCCATCCCAAACCTCACCCCAAGTGCTGGATCCCACAGTCCATCCCAGACCCCCCTCACCCCAAAGTGCTGGATCCCACACCCCATCCCAGAGCTGTCCCCCAGCCCAAGGTGCTGCTTCCATCCCAGCTGGGCTCTGCAGCCTTGCCCTGCCCCTGGGCTCGGGTTTGAGGCCAGCTCTGACTTCCAGCAGGCTCAGTCGTTTCCCCCTCTGGGTCTGGAGATTTTCCAGCCCGAAGCAAAGCCTCCCAGGCAGCTGCATTCTGCCACTTCTCCCCAAAAGGAGCGAGGAAGGAGCCGTGGACGGGGCCCAGCAGCAGGGAGAGGCAGCGAGTTCTGCTCAGCTGCTCTCAGGAGAGGGGCACACCTGGAGGGGGGAACAGACCCCTGCAGGGCAGTGTGGCACCAGCTCAGGGCTGGGATTGATTGTCCCCTGCCCTCTGTCCCTCCCCAGTGCCCCCCCTGGCCCAGGCCCCTTTCCTGAGGAGTTTGGGTGTGTGGCAGCCCGGGCAGGATTTACACACTGCTCTTCATCCAGCTGCTCTGCAGAGAGCTCCTTTTGCAAGGTCTGCTTCCAGCCGGTTGGGAATTCTTGTAATTATGAGCCAGCCCAGGCTAAAAAGGCCCGAAGTGAGCAGAGCACAAGGCAGGAGCTGTGCTTTGATCTCCCAGCCTGGGTTAACCCATCACAGCAAGCATCCTCTGCTGCGAGGCAGAGCCCAATGAAAGAGCAGCAAACCCCAAGCAAACCCCAAGCAAACCCCAACCAAACCCCAACCAAACCCCAACCAAACCCCAACCAAACCCCAACCAAACCCCAAGCAAACCCCAAGCAAACCCCAAGCAAACCCCAAGCAAACCCCAACTAAACCCCAACCAAACCCCAACCAAACCCCAAATAAATGACCAGTGTGGAATTCCAGCTTTGGAGTCACCACCAGAGCCCGAGTGGTGCCGAGGGTTTTGCTGCCACAGTCAACAACACAATAAATTGGAATTTCAGTTTTTTTGGTGGCTCATAACCAGTAAATCAGGTTTGGGGAACTATACATGCACTGCAAATTTAAGGAGTTGTTCTTTCCTTTTTAAGAGTGCATTTTAAATCAAGTCGACAGCCATAAAGCAATATACAGCCTGCCTAGCTATTGTCTGGGGAATGAGTCCTGTACCATCATCATTCCTTTTTATTATTATTGCATGGGGGGAAGGGAGAAGAAATTTGGGAGTGAGATTGTCCATGTTCATCCACCAGGTGAGCCTGGACCTCCAGACACAAACAGGATTTTCCCAATATTTCCTAATGGTCAGGAGTGGATGGGCCCCACTCATTGCTGAGGAAAAAAACCCCAAGAGGTGAATTGAGCCCCAAACCAATTTATCATGCCAAACTCCTCTCTGTATATGAGAATTCTAACAGGCAGAAATAAATGTATTCCTTTATCTTGGAACAGATTAAAAATAACTTCACCTGCAGACAATTCTATAACTAGAATTCAAGCCTAATCTGATTTTTTTTTTTTTTAATATTGAATCGAGTAAGATCATTATTTCTGCCTTGCTCTAGCAGGATGTAGTCTCCCAGCTAAAGGGAAGGTGCATCTGTGTGCCATTAAGGGCTAACCTGGAATTCAGATCTTAATCCACAGTACAGACCTTTGAGAGAGAAAGGGAGCTTTTGTTAATGCATTAATTTAGACTTGCTCACAGCAGCACCAGTGGCTGATAGCTTGAAAGTAAATTCAGGTAGTATTTTTGGATAGTCCAGAGCTAAAGGAAGCTCTTCATGAATGGAAAATCTCTCATCTGAGCCTCTCAGGAGCTCAAAAGGGATATTTATGCAAATATCTATCTGAGCAGGAGGGGCTCTTGCTCTTCCTGTAAAAGACACAACTGTCAGGCTCGTTAGGAAAATGTGCCACATCACCCAAAATGCAAGATTTCCTGGTGCTGAGTGATGTCACCTTTATTGCAGGCCAATCAAGGCAGGTTGGCACGTCCTGTTAAACGCAGCTGGCTTTGCTCACAGCAGGTTCAGGGCCAGAAGGATTGGTAATTCTGGCTTTGCACGAAGGGAGAAGCTGGCAAATCAAAAAAATGGGATTTTTCCAAATCACTGTGCTCATGTTCCTGAGCAGGAAATCCTCTGTAATGCAAGCTGCTATTGCTCAGCCAGGAACGAGCACAGCTCTCCTTTTTCCAGTGGGATGAGATAACCTTTATTGCCACGGCTGAACGCTCAGGTAATGCATTTCCTGCGAGGAGGAACGTGCAGAGCCAGCACGGTCTGGGGTGACAGAGCAGGACAACACAGCCAGCACAGACAGGAGCGCAGCACAGGCTCAAATGGCCAACAATAATCCAGCTAATAGCGCCTGAATGGAGTTCCATCCACATGCTGGCTTGGCTCTGGATGAAATGGCTCAATTTATGCCACTTCTCCTTTGGAGATCTCGGAGTTTGCAGACATTGCTCGGTTTCTCAGAGCCAGAGAGGCAGCTCTTTATTTCTATTGGTGGCAGAAAGGGAGGCAGAGAAAATTCCTCTTTTTCTCGGTGTTCAAAGTGTGTAAGAACCTTTCCCCACAGTTTATTTGTTGCAAAGGCTCATTGCCTGGGATACGACCTTCATCTGCGTGAGGAAGCTGAGGAACAGGGTTAAATCACCCTGGAGGGATGACACAGGTAATTAGGAATTTGGAGCTGACGACTCCTTTATTGCTATTGCAGGCCGCAGCAGAAAGAAAGGGATTAATTTATTATCTATTGTCCATATGTTAGAGAGCCAAACAAGACTGTGCCTCGTGCCCTGGCTGCACCAGGGCTGGAAAGAGGCAGCACGCTCTGCAGGCACCCAGTGGGCTCAGGACCAGACCCTCAGGTGTAAATCTTCATGAAAAGCAAGATAAATATTCATGAAAGGTCTGATTTTACGTGACCTGCTTTCCACCTGAGCCGTGATCCAGGCTGCTGATCCGAAGAATAGATTCTGATTTCCATTTGATAAGGCTTACCTTTTTTGGCAAAGGGAGGCTCAGAAATAATCCTTCTCTGAGCAGATAAATCATCTAAAGCGCTCAAACATGCAGGCCAAGGCAGGGGGAGATCTGCTGGCCGAGCTCCTGGGCTTGCTGGTTTGCAGGAGTCCCTCCTGGAGCTGCCCTGGGCACAGGCTGGGGCACTGAGCTGGCACAGGGCTGAGCTGGGCACTGAGCTGGCACAGGGCTGAGCTGGGCACAGGGCTGAGTGGGCACAGGGCTGAGCTGGCACAGGGCTGAGCTGGGCACAGTCTGGGGCTCTGAGCTGGCACAGGGCTGAGTGGGCACAGGCTGGGGCACTGAGCTGGGCACAGTCTGGGGCTCTGAGCTGGCACTGGGCTGAGCTGGCACAGGGCTGAGCTGGGCACTCAGCCCTGCCCGCTGCTGGCTCCTTGCCATCCCAGAGCTCCTCAGCCCTGGCTCAAAGGAAGCTCCTGCAGCCCAGCCAGCCCCGGAGTTGCTGATGCACACACGGCAAACAGGCACTAAGTGCTTCTCTGGGCTGAGGCCAGGGGCTGCCTCTGTGGGATCCCAGCCCTGCTAAAATGTGGATTTTACACCCAGCTGATCACAAAAGTCCATGTGGCGCTCGGACCCGCTGCTGCTGTGGGGTTCTGTGCCAGGGGCTCCTAGGGCAGCGGGGTGGAACCAGCCCCAGCCCTGCCTTGGCACGGCCACCCCGCCCAGGGGACAGAGGGGGCATGATTGCTTATGATTATTAATTAATCCGGAGCAAATATTCATTTCAAATTGCTGGTGGCTCACAGGGCACGGGAGGCCAGAGCCTTGCACGGCCTCCAGACATTTCCCTTGGTTCCCCCGAGGGACCCTGCAGGAGAACAGGTCTGAAAAACAAATTCTGCTGGCAGGGAAAACAAACATTTGCAATTCCGAACCACAGAATGAAATCAGGCACCGGGCAGGACTTTGGCTCTAATTAGTGCTGGAAAGTTGTCTGAAGCAGAGCGTGGGTCTCTTGTCTGAGCTGCTCGAGGCACTGGGCTCACACCACAGCACTTTGTGAGCACAGAGCAGGGCTGAGTCCTGGTACAGCACCAGAACCACTGAGAGAGCCCTGAGAAAAACCCCTGCTCTCCCTGGAAACCCAGCCGTGGCACCAGCAGCTCCTGCAGGAGCACCAGGGAGGGGAATCTGCCTCAGGACGGGTCAGTCCTGCTGACAGCCCAGCTAAATGAGCTTTGTTCTCTGCACCAACCCAAATTCCAGGAGTTTTCACGTGCTACAGTAGCAAAACATGCTATTAATAATAAGTGATTATGATTCCTGACTTCTACTCATGGCTTCTCTTCAGGAACAAAAGTAGGGGTGGAGAATTCTCATCTGACCTTCAGGCACAAGGATAAGATGCACAGCCACAAAAAACTGCAAACAGGACTGGGGATAATTTCACCTAATCCTGAGAATACAGCAACAGGCTTCCCAGGAGGATGATGACATTCAGAGCATGAGCTGTTGCTAAGCTTTAGAAAAACATTTATTCTTTGGCCACAAGCTACTTCTGGTCTTTGTCATTAGCAGAGACATTTATGTCAGAAAATGTTGTTCCTTTTAAAATATTCTGTGATAAAAGGCACTTAGATGTCCAGCGTGAGCTTTAAATTAGCGCTGAAGTGGGGCTGTGCTGCAGGAGCTGCTGACTCCTCCACGCTCCCATTTCCCTCTCAGCAGTGCCAGTCTGCCCACAACAGGTTATTGCTGCAGTCTGAGGCACAAAGACCAGAGGCAAACGATTTTCTTGACAAGGACACACTTGGCTCAAGCAATTTCCCTCCCAATTTCTTAGATCAGTGTCTGGTCTACTTCCATGGCAGTAAACAAGTGTAAACTCCAGCAAAGCACAAATTGGCTGTTGCCATCTCTGCTGGCTGGCTCCTGACTCCAGAAGTGTCACTGCTGACGGTGTCACTGGAATCTGGGGCTCTGCAGCAGCCCTGAGCCCAAACCCATTCGTTCAGATGTGAATCCTCTCTTATTTGCTCTCAGAAAACCTTTCCTTTGGCAGTGTGTTTAATTTAACAGCGCTGAGTGCAGTTTAAACAGAGGAGCTTTATTTCCCTGGGTTCTGCAGAATTAAAGCCTGCTTATGTTATTTTGTTCTTCCTTGTAGTTATCTCGCTCGATTCCTTTTGAGGCCAAGCTAACAACATTCTCCCAAGTTACAAAAATTACACAAATTATTCCTAAAGCTGACATGGAAATAGCTGGCTGAGCCACTTGCACTGGAGGATTGAACCTGAGATGACACACACACAAAAATATAATTTGGAGAAGTTCAGAAAAGAGATGAGATGAACCTTTTCTTCCTCTGCTTCTTGGTGTGTCTGCACTAACATTCAGTGTCTTTTAAAAGGGTTTTTAGGAGGCAACTTACACTTGTACAAGGACATTATTAGAAGTGTGGAAAGGGTATTCAGCAAAGTGCAGGAGGTTTTGTTAATTATTCTTGGCACAGCAACACCTCAGGGATTTGTTTCTGTGGATCAGGACCTTGCAGTGCTCTCGGTGCTGTGGGAGGGAAGAGCCAGTGCAGGAGGATCCTCAGTCCTGGGGAGCTGCACTTTGTCTCCATCCTTGGCCCTGTCCGGTGCAGTCCAACATTTTCCTGGAGTCAGCTCTGGGGAAAAAAATGCCTGAGGCAGTGCTGTGAGTGCCTGGCAGCGTGTGTGCCCTCGGCCAGGGCTGCACAGAACCTGCCCTGATTTATCTCACCCCCCTCATTTCCTGCATCCAAAGAGCCCAGTGAGAATCTGCCAGGGCTGCGCTTCCTGAGAAGGACAGTGCCTGGCAATTACTTGGGCAGAAGCTGAGTGTGTTCAATTTGGAGGTAATTATAAATCTATTTAGGAAATCAAAGAAGCCGCAGTGTATTTTTAAAGCAGAGTATTTTCTACTCCACATGGATAAAAACAGATAAACATGGCAGTAAAAGAAGTGCTCAGCCTTTGCATGTGGGCAGTGTTCAGCATCACGTAAAAGCATTTACCCTCTGCACGATTTAGAGATGATGCTCCCTTATTAGATGCTGATAATTAGTCATCAGCTGCAGAAAGAGCACGTACCAAAGTGAACCCACAATTATCTCACTCCAGAGGATTAATCTCTCCTTTCAGGAGCTCATCACCCAAACACTTTTGTAACGTGGCCAATGTAATGCGAGTTCCTCCGAGCTCTCTAACAGCATTGCATCATCTAAAACCTTTCTGTGGTGGAGCAAAAATCGGTGTCTGGCATCTCCCTTTTCCTCAGGCTGATGCTGATGATGTATTGGGCGTGGTGAGGTTTTTGTGGTCTTTTCCAGCCTTTCTGACCCCATAACTCTGTGAGCCTGTTCCCACTGCAGTCACAGCGCTGGGGAGGTGTCCCCTTGTCCCCTGGTGCCACCAGCACCACAGGCAGGGCCATAAATCACTTTGTGACCCTGGCATTGTTATTGCTGTAACCTCTGGGCAGCTCCCCCTTCACATCTGTCTGCTCTGAGGTGTTCTCCAAACGAGACATGCCAAAGCCACCGATTTATGAAATCCCGTTGCAGCTCACGTGGAGACAAACCAAGCAGTGCTGGGACGGGGTGGGTACAGGGCAGGGAGCAGAAAGGCAGCAGAGCAATGAAGTGCAAGGCTGGGAAGGAGCAAGCTGCTCAAAAAAGGGTTGGTGACACGTCCTGCTGTGCTTCGTGGGCAGGGGGTGTTGGCCAGAGCGGGAGGGGGATCCTGGAGGTCTTTTCCAGCCTCAGTGATTCCACTGGGGCAGCTCTTGCCCGCGGGCAGGAGGAGCTGCAGTGCCCTGGTGCCACTGCCAGCCCCAGCACAGGGCACGGGGGCACCTGTCCCTGGCCAGGTGTGCTGTCCCTGCTGTGGGGGCAGCTGTCCCCACCTGGGTGTCCCATCCCCTGGGAGCTGTCTGGGCTGTCCCTGGGATGAGGGACAAGCAGGGCACACTCTGCCACCCTGGGATAAGGGACAAGCAGGGCACACTCTGCCACCCTGGGATGAGGGACAAGCAGGGCACACTCTGCCACCCTGGGAGAAGGGACAAGCAGGGCACACTCTGCCACCCTGGGAGAAGGGACAAGCAGGGCACACTCTGCCACCCTGGGAGAAAGGACAAGCAGGGCACACTCTGCCACCATGGGAGAAGGGACAAGGGGGGCACACTCTGCCACGCTGGGGTTAAAGGACAAGCAGGGCACACTCTGCCACCCTGGGATAAGGGACAAGCAAGGCACACTCTGCCACCCTGGGAGAAGGGACAAGCAGGGCACACTCTGCCACCCTGGGGTTAAAGGACAAGCAGGGCACACTCTGTTGCCCTGGGGTTAAAGGACAAGCAGGGCACACTCTGCCACCCTGGGAGAAGGGACAAGCAGGGCACACTCTGCCACCCTGCCAGGCCCAGCTGGGAGGGCAGGGCAGAGCTGGGTTAGTGCCCTGCCAGCACAGGATGCTAATGGGGGCCAGAGCTTCAGGGATTGTCCCAGCCCTGTCCCCATCCCCGTGCTCTCCCTGTCCCCATCCCTGTGCTCTCCCTGTCCCCATCCCGGTGATCCCCCAGCCCTGTCCCCATCCCTGTGCTCTCCCTGTCCCCATCCCGGTGATCCCCCAGCCCTGTCCCCATCCCTGTGCTCTCCCAGCCCTGTCCCCATCCCTGTGCTCTCCCTGTCCCCATCCCTGTGCTCTCCCTGTCCCCATTCCTGTGCTTTCCCTGTCCCCATCCCTGTGCTCTCCCAGCCCTGTCCCCATCCCGGTGAGCCCCCAGCCCCTCTCTGCCCCCCGGGCACCAGCCCCGTTCCCAAGGCACCGTTCCCTGCCCCGGGGCACCGCAGGCACCCCGAGCTCCCGTGGCGATGCCACAGCTGTGCCGGGACAGGGCAGCCAATGAAATATGAGATTTATCGATCTTGTCTGTGCCGCATTGTTATTCACACTGAGCGAAACTCACCCCTAGGCACAGGACAAACATTAGAGTTGGGAAAAACATTGCAGCTGAATGTTTTATTTGGTGAAAAAAAGTGCAGGTTTGAAGCAGTTGCAGTGCTTGTGAATTCGTGTCGCATTTGTCAAAGGGTTTCAGTACATAAAACATTTCTCAGGAAATCAAAACATTTACTATTGATGTTTATTAAATGCAACATCTACATTTTAAGTTCTGAAATAGCTTTTCATTTTAAATATTAACAAGGTTTACTTTGAAACTAATACTAAACCCCGAAAAACAAACCAGTACTTTGCTAAGGCTGAAAACCAACAAAATGCATAAATTATAAACAAATACCAGGTGACTTCAGTTTGGAAAGAGAGCACAGCGCTCTGCAGCTCGATTCAAAGCCCTGCCCTGTTATTTTGGCTCAGCCCTGCTGCCTGGGCAGGGTTTGTGCCCCTGGGGCTCCCCTGGCTCGTCCCCAACTCTTCCCAGGTGGATATCGGGGTGTTGGGGGGCTGTGGCACAAAACTGCCTTTGCTGAGTGCGCTGGGGCTGCAGACAAACGTGTGGGAAGAATAAAAACCATTTTCCGGACGTGCTGAAGGATGATCCCGCACTGGCAATAGATTTGCATCGGGGCTAGGCACAGCGGAGTCAGCTTTTAAAAGAGTCTGTAGGAATTTAATGTGCATTATTAACCCAGACGGGTCCTGGTGCAGGGGCTGCCTGCTCCGCAGCACCTCGTACCTTTGTTTTCAGTCTCCCCTCTGTCATTAATCTTGCACTGAGGTGTTGTTCTGCAGAGGGCTGGAGAGGCTGCCGGAGCCAGCAGCGCTGCCCCAGGGCTGGGCCGGGAAAGCTCCCCAGGCACCAGGCTGGGGTCTGTGCAGCAGTTTGGGGGGCTCTGCACCAGGCTGGGGGGCTCTGCACCAGGCTGGGGTCTGTGCAGCAGTTTGGGGGGCTCTGCACCAGGCTGGGGTCTGTGCAGCAGCTCTGGGGGCTCTGCACCAGGCTGGGGGGCTGTGCACCACTCTGGGGGGCTGTGCACCAGGCTGGGGGGTCTGCACTAGGCTGGGGGTCTGTGCAGCAGTTTGGGGGGCTCTGCACCAGGCTGGGAGCTCTGCACCAAGCTGGAGGTCTGTGCAGCACTCTGGGGGGCTCTGCACCACTCTGGGGGGCTCTTGACCACTCTGGGAGTCTGTGCAGCAGTTTGGGGGAGATCTGTGCACCAGTCTGGGGGTCTGTGCACCGGTTTGGGGGTCTGTGCAGCAGTTTGGGGGTCTGTGCCCAGGGGACCCGGGCTGGGGGCACTGGGGAGTGCTGGGGCTGCTGCAGCTGCGGGGTCCTGGGGGGTTCTGGGGTGTTTTGGGGGTTTCTGGGGGTCCTGGGTGATTCTGGAGGGTTCTGGGGGGTCCTGGGGGGCCCTCGGGGGTGGGGGTGCAGCTCTGGGAAGGGACAGGGCACAGGGCAGGAGGGGCTGGGGACCCCAGCACCCCGGGGGGTGACCCTGTGCCTGCAGCACTGGGGTCCTGCTGTCACCTCTGTCCCCTGGCAGGAGCGGGGGTCCCACGGATGCTGGCTGAGCTGATCCCAGCTCCTGCAGCTCCCCCGTGCCCAGGCAGCCCCCAAACCCCAGCAGGGCCCTGCTCTGGCTGGCACCGGCCTTGGCACTGGCAGGACGCCGTGCCAACCGCCCTCAAAAGGGGGAAAAGGAACAAAAAGGGTTCTGTAACCCCAAGGGGAAGAAGGGAGAAGTGTGCAGGTAACCCAGAGAGCCGAGGATTTGTTCCAGGGACTCCAGCCCAGGTCTGGGAGTGCTGGGCAGGAGCCTCCCAGCTGGTGGACAAAGCTCCTCCACGCCTCCTTCACCCATTGCTGCCATCAGCCACGCGTGGCCCCCATGTCAAACCATCATCTCACCACGACTGTCTGTTTCCAGGATGTCTTTGATTATCCTGATTCCGTTTTGCAGCCCAGAAAGTGGCACAGGGTTGGCTCTATTCCCTCAGGCTTATGAAAGACTGCGGCAGGAGGGAAGAGCCTTCCTGCTCCTGCTCAGCACCCAAAGCTCCCACCAAACCCCGGGGAAATCCGGGCTGCCCAGGGCTCCCTGGCAGCTGGAGAGGCTGCTGGGTGCACACGGCTGGGGGAGGCGCTTTACAACCAAAAATTAAAAATAAACAAGAATTAGAAAAACCTGGATCGCACACGAAGTAGATGGGATCAGATTTACTGCGGAAGAATAGAATCACAGAAGCAGTAATGCTGGAAATCGCCTCCAAGTCCAGCCTCCAAGTGATACATGAGTAATTATGTAAGTAATTATAAATTGCACATTTTTCAGCTAAACAAGATAAAGCTGGATGTGCTAACGCAGCCTTTCCCAGATTTATTAAATATTTTGCAGTTTAGGCCATTAAAATTTAAAAAACAGCCAAACAGAAGGGGAGGAAAACGTTTGAAGGGTATCCTGACTTTTCCAAGTACTAGCAGAAAAATGTGCTCCCGCATTGCTACACACGTGATTTTTTTTTAGGCTCTAATCTATCAGAGAGATGCAATTCTTAAGGGCTGGACAGCTAATTCTCTGCCCTGGAATTTACAGATCATCATAAAACCCGCTGAAGCCTGTGGGGAAATGAGTGCAGCTGCCTGAGCTGCTGAGTAACCGGGGGCAGCCCTGTCCCAGCACGGCGCGTGCTGTCCCTGCCTGCTTGGCAGCATTTGCAGCCACTGCCGAGCTCTTTTCGCGTCTTGCTTTTCATTTAGCTGCAATTTCTTTTGTAATGAGGCAGAACTCCCTTCCCAGCCCCTACAGGTGCCTTTGCCAGCTCTCCAAGCCGTGCACGAGCAGGCAGGCTCCCACTGATCTCTCAATTAGGGCTGTGCTGGTGCTGGATGCACGAGGGCACAGCTGCTGCCGTGGGCAGGACCGGCCCTGCAAACACGGCTTGAGAGCAGCCAGGGAGCTCTGGGGGCTCTTTCCACCCTGGCTGTGCTGGATGCTCTTTGGGGGGCTCCCGGGACGAGTGGAGAGACAGGAATCTCGACTCGGTGTTTCAGAAGGCTGGTGTATTATATTGTGATTATATTATATTAAAATGATACATTAAAGCTATACTAAAAGAATAGAAAAGGATTGATCAGAAGGCTGGAAAGAACAGGAATGGAATGGAAACTCTCAGAGTGCCATGCAGCTGCATCTGTGATTGGCCATTAATTAAAAACAACCACCATGCCCCAGTCCCAGCTGCACCTGTTGCATCCCACAGCAGCAGACAGTTGTTGCTTACATTTCTTTCCTGAGGCTCCTCAGCTCCTCAGGAGGAAAAAAATCCTAGCAAAGGATTTTCCATAAAATATCACGGCTGCAGCTGGGCACGTGGCTGCTGGTTTGGGGCTGGAGCTGCAGTGCTGGTCCCAGCCTGGGCTTGGCTGCACTTGAGGAGAAATGCATGCAGCATCTGCAGCGCAGCCAGGCCCCAGTTTGCACAGCAGCATGATCTGGTTAGGCAGGTAATTAACTCAGCCTTATTGACCACAGCCCAAACGCCTAATGGAAGGAGTCTGGAAAGTGCTCCAAAAATTATTTCCTGCTAAATCAAAAGCTGAGATGAAAGAGAGGTTAATTTACAGAGATGGGCAGAAAGTTTAATAGCAATTTAATTTTTGTGAAAGATGTGTGTGCTGCTATGGCCTGACATTATGGAGGAAATTGCAACAGTCCTGGAATCCAGCTGCTGTCTGATTTGCTCCTGATATTGGTTGGGTTTTATGCACAACAGTTCCTTTGATGGCAGCTTCAGGTATTAGATTTACAGTAAAAATCAGAGTGAGGTTAGAGGCCCGGGCTGAGTTTGTGTCACTTTGAGACAACACACGAGAGCGAAACCCTGCTCCATTATCTGTGCAGGGATGGGATGGATGGGATGGGATGGGGTGGGATCAATGGGATGGGATGGGATGGGATGGGACAGGATGGGATGGGATGGGATGGATGGGATGGGATGGGATAGGATGGATGGGATGGGATGGGATGGGATTGGATGGGATGGGATGGGTGCTGCCAACCCCACACCTGTGGCCCAGGGAATGGAGGATTTCTTTTTATTCCCTCATTTATTATTTAGGGCTTTATTTTATTTGTTGTGGGTGTGGAATTTTTGAATTAAGAGCCCACTTTTTGGCAGATTAATCCTTAATATTCCTTCTCCTCCTTCCCTACTCTCCAGACTGGAATGTTGATGGGATGGACGGGGTGGAGCTGCCCCAGCCTCTGACACCCCAGCACAAACAGTTTTCCTTGTGCTGGGATTTCCCTGGATGCTGCCAACCCCCCCAGCCCTCTGGTGCAAAGTTGACCTTTTCTGACTCCTTTAGCCACTCTGCAGAACTTTAAGCAACAACAACAGCTGCTCTGGAGATGGGTCACCTCTTCTAATCTGGTGGAAAAGTTTGCTTGCTGATGTGAACACATTCCCCCAGAAATTAAATCTCTGCAATTAATTGTGTGGAAAGGATGGGAAGAGGATGGGTGAATGAATTCCTTAATTTCTCTTACAGACAAAAACTTCCTTTCCATTGGTTTTCCACAGTGAGCTGCAATTCCTTCATTTCTCACAGCATTGCCCTGTATTAAAAATCTTTAGATTTATTTTCACTGCTTTAAATTTTAAAGGCAGCACTTATTGCTGTTCTTGGGCCGTGCTACTTGTGCTTTATAAAGCATTTTTTTCCAAAGGACAATTCCGTGCGTGTCAGATGTGTCACTGCCATTGATCCCAGAGACCAGGCACAAATCCATGCATTTTGGGAGGTGTGCTGTCTCGTATCAAGATGTTGGAATTAGCTCGTTACACGATACTGCCAATGGACTGGCATCTCTCTTAATAATATTATGAGCTTTCCTAGGGAGCTGCAACCTCTTTGGTATACATGAATTCAGTAATAACTGTAATTATTATGAAGTTAATATAAAACATGATGTCTCCCTCTGCCAATTCAAGGGCAATAAGTGTGAAGAACAGCTTTTCTTCTGACTGCACGTGGCTCTCTCTTCCCCGGGCTGTGGAGCAGCTCCCTTTGCCGGCGGTGTGGGAGCACACGCTGCTCCCCGGCCCTGCCTGTGCCCTGAGGGCTCCTCCAGCCCCAGCAGCCGCTGCCCTGCTGCTCCTGCAGCTCCCAGCACGCTGGGCACAGCCCGGGCACAGGGCAACAGCCCCGGGCACAGAGCAACAGCCCTGGGCACAGAGCAACAGCCCGGGCACAGAGCATCATCCCAGGCACAGGGCAACAGCCCCGGGCACAGAGCAACAGCCCTGGGCACAGAGCAACAGCCCGGGCACAGAGCAACAGCCCTTGGCACAGAGCAACAGCCCTGGGCACAGAGCAACAGCCCTGGGCACAGAGCAACAGCCCGGGCACAGAGCAACAGCCCAGACACAGAGCATCATCCCAGGCACAGAGCAACAGCCCGGGCACAGAGCAACAGCCCTGGGCACAGCCCGGGCACAGAGCAACAGCCCGGGCACAGATCAGCATCCCGGGCACAGAGCAACAGCCCGGGCACAGCCCCGGGCACAGAGCATCATCCCAAGCACAGAGCAACAGCTCCGGGTACAGAGCATCTCCCTGGGCACAGCCCGAGCACAGAGCAGCTCCCTGGGCACAGAGCATCATCCCGGGCACAGAGCAGCTCCCATCCCGGGCACAGATCAGCACCCCGGGCACAGAGCATCATCCCGGGCACAGAGCAGCTCCCATCCCGGGCACAGATCAGCACCCCGGGCACAGAGCATCATCCCGGGCACAGAGCATCATCCCGGGCACAGAGCAGCTCCCATCCCGGGCACAGAACATCTCCCCGGCTCGGGCACAGAGCATCATCCCGGGCACAGAGCAGCTCCCATCCCGGGCACAGAGCAGCTCCCATCCCGGGCACAGAACATCTCCCCGGCTCGGGCACAGCCCCGGGCACAGAGCAGCTCCCCCGGCTCGGGGGCCGGCACTGGCAGCAATCCCATCACTTGAGCAAACGCGTGTGCTCTGGGCATTTACGGCTCTCCTGGCAGCCACCAGAACCGAGTCCATCTTCCTTTTATGTCTCTTTATTGCTCTTTAAGCACGGAATTTCCTGGAGGGGCATCCAGCCTGCCGGGCTGCTGCGCCCTCCCTCTGTTCAGGGCCCCTCTCGAACACCTCCAGCCCCTCCATTTCCTTTCTGAAGAGCGGGTGAAGGCCAGCTCTGCCGGGATTCCCCCGTGGCTCTGTCCCTGCTCCGGGACGCTCGGAGCGCTCCGGGCTCGGCGCGGGGCTCGCAGCTCCTGCAGAACGAGCCAGAACAACCCCAGCGTGGGCAGAGCCTGGCTGCTCCCTGCTGCAGCTCGTCCCTGTGCTTTGGAATGGTTTGGGGATTGTTTTGGGATGGTTTTGGGATGGTTCCGGGCTGCGCTCCGTGCCCGGGGCCGGGGGACGCTCCCGTTCCTGCTCTGCCGGAGCTCCCGCTCCTCTCCCAGCTCCTCTCCCAGCTCCCAGCTCCTCTCCCAGCTCCCAGCTCCTCTCCCAGCTCCTCTCTCATCTCCCAGCTCCTCTCCCAGCTCCCAGCTCCTCTCCCAGCTCCTCTCTCATCTCCCAGCTCCTCTCCCAGCTCCCAGCTCCTCTCCCAGCTCCTCTCTCATCTCCCAGCTCCTCTCTCAGTTCCCAGCTCCTCTCCCAGCTCCCGCTCCTCTCCCAGCTCCTCTCCCAGTTCCCAGCTCCTCTCCCAGCTCCTCTCCCAGCTTCCAGCTCCTCTCCCAGCTCCTCTCCCAGCTCCTCACGCTGGGCACAAACCCTCCATTCATCACATCTTTTTAAGGCAAAGCTAAAAACAGCCCTTTGGCAGCCTCAATCATGTACAATTAGCCGTGCATTTCTTTTCCAGCAGATGTTCTGTCTGCTGGTGGGGCCGGCAGTGGTGGCTGGTGTCTGTCTGCCCCAGGAGCGGGACGGGGATTTTCCCCCCAGGACTGCAGGAATGCTCCGGGAATCACTGCCAGTCATCCCCACAGCCCCTTCCCTCCCCTCGGAGCAGGGCTGAGCTCCCCGAGAGCTCCACTCGAGGCTTTAGAGACATCAGGGCTTAGTCTGAGGAAATCCATTTCTGCTGCCTGGAGGCACTAAGGGAATTAAGACTGCCACAAGATGATGGATCAGCAAAATTTTCCCTAGGAGATCAGATTAATAGGGATTATAGAAAAGTTGCAGTATATTTATCAAAAGAAAAAAAAAGAATTAAATTCCTCCTCCCACCATCAGAACTGATTGTAAATTAGGTAAATCTATTTTCCTTTAAAAGAATAATAACCATAGATCAGACTCCCTGAATCTATATCCCCGAGGGCTCTGAAAATGTATTGAATTAATCTTGGCCTGGAGGAGCAGCCCAGATCCTCTGTGTTAATTATCGTGCATCTTATTTGCCTTTTGTGTCTGGTCTGACAAGGCACAGCAGCTCGTCAGATGAGGAGCAGCGAGGTGGAGCAGGGCTTCGGGTGATCCAGCTCTAGATCACCTGCAGTGAGCAATCCAGGGCACAGCCAGCGCTGAGCAGTGTCACCGAGGGCTTAAGGAGCCCCAAATCCTCCTAGCACTGAAAGTCAGGGCTTGCTGCTGCCTGGCAGGGAGGGAAGTGGAGCTGCTCAAAGCTGTTGTCATTTCCTCCTCTTCACTGCTGTTGTGGATTTTCCTGAATGAATTAGAGGCTGCCAGCAGGCACTGTCACAGCAGAGTGGCAGAACAAAAACACTTCTGAACCTGGACTTGTAATTTGCCTGCAAAAACAAAGATGCTGCTAAAAGAGAGTTGTGACATTTCCTTTGCTTTCAAAAAGACTGCCAAGATTCCCAGGCTTTTGTTTCATCTTTTCCTTTCCTAGTGTTAAATTATTCCTAGTTTTCATACCGTACGTTTACACTAAGATGGCAAATGAAAGGAATTAAAGTATCTGAGCTTAAAAACTTGTGGAGGGCTGGCAGCAGCAGCGGCTGTGGCTGAGGAAGAGGAGCTGGAGCCTGGGCTCCCTCTGCTCCTGCCTTGGCTGCTGCTTCCCTGCCTCCCTTCCCTTTCTGCTGCCCTGCTTGCACAGCCCTTCTCCACAGAGAGCCGGAGCTGTGCTGCCTTCATCCTGGCAGCAGCAGGCCACAGCTGGTCTGCTCTCTTAAAATCAGTCTCTCCTCAAAAAACCTGCAGCTTCCTCCTAATTCCAGTGCAATTACCCTGAAGTGAGGGGTGTTTATTCCATCCTCTCTCTTCGTGCAGCTCTTTTATAACGAAGAGTTGGATTTCCCTAAAAGCAGAGACGTTTTGCACAGAAGCTCTGCCACCAAGGTCTGAAATGTTTAAATCTGATTGCTCAGTGATGGTTCCAGCAAAAATGACAGAGGGCTGAATGTACAAAACACCAACGTAAGCCTCGCTTCATTCCACTGCCCATGAATGTTTTAACCTCATTTATCCTCTCAGTACTTACAGAACCATTTCACATTTGTGCACTTAAAAGATTAAATGAAATAAATGGAGATGATTATGACTGCCCTGCAGTGTGCGAAGGCACGGTGTTTGTGCTCTTGCTGTACTCTGCAGGCTTTCCAGCAAGGGATGATGAATCATGCACTCTCCAGCTCTGCACTGCTGAAAAGCTCTCAGCAATGTGCTCCTTGTGGTCCCCTCTGGGTGCCAGCAGCCCTCCCTGGTGCCACAGGGAGGTGCCAGCTGGGTGACACGTGGCAGCCCTGCTGCAGAGCCCGCAGCTGGCTGCAGGACTGCTCAGACCCTGAGCAGGGAGCCTGGCAGTGACCCCGCGCCTTGCTCCAGCTTGGCTGGAAACCTCAGAGGGGTTCGGGCTGGGAAACTCTTTAAATCATCGAGTCCAGGAGTTCCCCAGCACTGCCTGGGGGAAGAGGCCTCTGCTCCTGCTCCTGGGTCATTCAGAGCTTTCCTGGTGAGCAGGAGGACAGAGCTGCTCCTGCAGCCCTCCTCAGACCTGCTCCTGTGCTGGGCTGGCACAGCCCTGGCTGGGGGCACTAAAGCAGCTCCATCCTGGCTCTGTTCATGGCATTCCTCTCCTCTGGAGCTGGCACAGCCTGGCTGGGGGCACTGGTGCAGCTCCATCCTGGCTCTGTGCATGGCATTCTGCTCTGGAGCTGGCACAGCCCTGGCTCAGGTGTGCTGAAGCAGCTCCATCCTGGCTCTGTGCATGGCATTCTGCTCTGGAGCTGGCACAGCCCTGGCTCAGGTGTGCTGAAGCAGCTCCATCCTGGCTCTGTGCATGGCATTCCCCTCCTGGAGCTGGGAGCCACTCAGGGCTTCTCTGGTGGCAGATTCAAGACCTCAGCTCTCACTCTGAGGTGCTGGCTGTCTGTGCTTGCAGCCTGAGGGGAGGGGAGAGGATTTTTGCAAAGGCAGGGCAGCACTTGGCCCCTGCCAGGCCTCGGGACCCTCCGGGGCACAGAGCCTCTCCTGGGAGCAGCCAGGGCTGGGACTCCTCAGCACTTCTGTGAGTTTGCCATTGCCCATCAAACACCCATCGCTAGTGTCACATCAAGATCAAGCAGCACCCTGCTCTCAACTTCATGCCTTTCCCTGTACTAATTACTGTTCTGCTCAGAGCTTCAGAGAGCCCTTTGACTTTCCCTTCAAACAGGCATCGCTGCCTGCTGCCGAAGGCACTGACTAAAATGAAAAATCTTTGATCTCACCCAGTATCACAACTTCTTTTTTGTGTATTAACATAATCTCTGCGCTGACATTAATCCGTGGTGTGGCTGCGGTCAGTTGAAGATGATGTGCATTAGCATTCGAGATGATGACTTTTTTTAAGCAGCAGCAGTTCTTACTTTTCAAGCAGCTCCTATTTTAGGAGTGTATCCGTTTTGCCCTACAAAACATCCTCGGGACAAGTTGAGATGTTGGCAGACCTGGCAGCTCAGGAGTTTCCTTCCAAGGCGTTTCAGCTGGAAAAGCAGCCCTGATTTTTCCTGTGAAGATCAGACCTCTCGTGGGGCTCCCACCCCGTGCTGTTCTGCTTTTCCTTCGTGGCATCACTCCTGCCAGAAGCACTCAGCTGCTTGCAGAAGTCTGGAGATTCTTGTTTTGCAATGAGAAATTGAATTATTAGGAGGAAAGACATCAGCTATACATAAAGCATAGGAACACAATTAATTTTGAGCCTTTTGTTGCCTCTTTAGCTAACAAAACAAGCAAAATCTGTATTCAAAAGGACGGGGTTTTCCAACAGATTCATTAAAAGAGATTGTAACTGACAACTGATGCCATTAGCAAGAATATATATCTCTTATTTAACGTATTTCCACCCTGAAAGTAAAATCTCTGTTCTATAAGTCAATTAATATACAGTTCATTAAACTAGAAACAACTATATAATTAGGAAACAACAACAATTCATTAGTCTTAATGGGATTTAATAAAGTTCCTAAGCAAGGATTCTTCTGAGAATTAATTGCAGTGTATTAGTCAGGGGAAAGTCCTGCTCCTCACTCACATATCTGTGCTATAAATGTGTGCATCACCTGGAGGCCGGGCAGTGGCAATGCCAGCCGTGGCCTGGCTGTGCCTCTGCCACCACCCCCATGAGGTCTCAGGGCAGCAGGAGTGAAATGAGGATGTCTGAGCTTCGTGGTCCTCACCAAGATCCGTTTTTCATCGGGGATTTTCATCCAGACCCACGGTTCCTTCCCTTATCAGCCATTTTGTTATTAATTAAACAGCAGCTTTTGGCTGGCACCAATTGAATTTTCAAGCAATACCTGCCGCAATACGGGGAACGAAAGGAGAAAGATGTGTTATTTTTAATGCAAACGGTTTCAATTCAGGCATATTTGATCAAATTGAACTGACAATTAAATTATAAATGAATCAAGGGAAAGGGTCAGCGACATGACAAATGGCACTGTCATTGTCACTGTCATGTGCAAGTGAACCGGCTGTTAAAAATGAAATGAGAATTTCAAGCACCAGCTGGTGCTGGCTATCAAAAATCAGGGGCAAGGATCTTTAGGAGATGGGAATTACTCTGGCCACATTTCCCCACACTGCAGGAAGGAGCCCGAATTCTGTGCTGTGGCAGAGGAAGCACTGCTGTGGCGCCGTGGGGACAGGGACAGCGACAGCTCTATGTCCCTGCCAGCCTGCTGGGCACGTGCAGCCCTGGGCACAGCCTGGGCACAGCCTGGGCACATCCCTGGGCACTTCCCTGAGCACAGCCCTGGGCACAGTGGAACCCTGGGCACAGCCTGGGCACCTCCCTGGGCACCTCCCTGGGCACATCCCTGGGCACAGTGCAGCCCCTGCCCAGCCTGGGCACAGCCCTGGCACCGTTGGGTAGGATGTGACACACTCACACACACACACACACACGCACACACACACACACACACACACACACAGGATCAGGGTCCAAGAAGATAAAAGTTTTTATTCTGCGTGTTCCCCAGCTTACACGCCCTTAACGAAGCGTGATCCCAAGTCACTAACGACATCACAATAATTCATTGCATTCATCGGTGCAAAGCAATTAGCGTCAATATAATTGGCAAAAGTTTGACAGGAATTCAATAAGGCACGTGTGCACATCTGCCCCTGCACGTAGCCTGCTCCCAGGAATGTCCGTGTGCGTTTGTCTCAGCCTGGCAGCCGCCTCTCCCCGCTCAGGGCAGCAGTGCTGCTCCTCGGGAAGGTCTCTGGAGTCACTTCCTAGTGAGCTGTATCACAGGTCTGACACACTTTGTGAAGTCCTAGGAGATCACATGTGTCTGCATCTCCATTCTCTTTTCCTGCTTCTGTTGGGATTTATTTATTTATTTTACCTTTCTGCTGCCATGTCACTGAGCTGAAAAGATTAATAAAGAATGATTAAGGGCTACAGAGAATATTTTACAGTGATAGACTTAAGGAGCTCAGTCTGTTTATCTTATCAAATAGAAGCTTGTAACTTAATTTCTATGGATAAGTGCCTTCACAGGGAGGCAGCTCCAGGTCCTGAAAGGCTTTTTCTTCAGAGAAAGGCACAAAAAGACCTAATAGATTTAAGTTGGAGCCAGAAAAATCCAATTAACAAGGCAGAAATTTTGAACTTTGAGGATCATTAGCTACTGGGAAAACGTGGCCGTGCACTCCCCACAGGGGATGTCCTCAGATCCAGATCTGATCCTGTCCAGAGCGAGCTGCTCTGACGTCACAGGACCCCTCTGACGTCACAGGATCCCCTCTGATGGCACAGGATTCCCTTTGACGTCACAGGATCCCCTCTGACGTCACAGGATCCCCTCTGATGGCACAGGATTCCCTCTGACGTCACAGGATCCCCTCTGATGTCACAGGATCCCCTCTGACGTCACAGGCTTCCCTCTGACATCACAGGATCCGCTCTGATGTCACAGGCACTGCCTCCCTCTCACCCCCTGGGCAGCCCAGGCCAGTGTCACCTTCTGCAGCCACAGGCGCCCAAGACATTGCCAGGTGCTCTCCTGGCTCTCCTGGCTCTCCTGGCTCTCCTGGCTCTCCTGGCTCTCCTGGCTCTCCTGGCTCTCCTGGCTCTCCTGGCTCTCCTGGCTCTCCTGGCTCTCCTGGCTCTCCTGGCTCTCCTGGCTCTCCTGGCTCTCCTGGCTCTCCTGGCTCTCCTGGCTCTCCTGGCTCTCCTGGCTCTCCTGGCTCTCCTGGCTCTCCTGGCTCTCCTGGCTCTCCTGGCTCTCCTGGCTCTCCTGGCTCTCCTGGCTCTCCTGGCTCTCCTGGCTCTCCTGGCTCTCCTGGCTCTCCTGGCTCTCCTGGCTCTCCTGGCTCTCCTGGCTCTCCTGGCTCTCCTGGCTCTCCTGGCTCTCCTGGCTCTCCTGGCTCTCCTGGCTCTCCTGGCTCTCCTGGCTCTCCTGGCTCTCCTGGCTCTCCTGGCTCTCCTGGCTCTCCTGGCTCTCCTGGCTCTCCTGGCTCTCCTGGCTCTCCTGGCTCTCATTCCTGACCTGGGACTTTGGTCTCATCCTGACCTGGGGCTTTGGGCTTTGGGCTCATCCCATCCTGGGGCAGGATGAGCCCAAAGCCCCAGTCCCTGCAGGCAGTGGTGTGAGAGGGGGCAGCCGCAGGCAGCCTGTGGAAACCTTGCACTCTTCAAGGTGGCTCGACCTCTGCAAGCCGTGAGAGCAGGTTCACAGGGCCCAGAGGCACGAACTGGTCACTTGAGCGTTGCCTGGAGGGCCCGTCCAGCAGGGCCAGCTGCAGACAGAGCAGAACAGGAGCCAGCAGCAGGAGCAAGCCAAGGGCTCTGCACAGGGGTCTCAGCTCTCCTGGCAGCTCTGCCCCTTGGCTTGTGCAGGAAGCACCGCGGTGAAAATCTTCCCTTCAGCCCTGGCTCTGCTGCCAGCCCAGGGGAAGAGCAGGGGCACCCCTGGGCCCTCTCCTCTCTGTGCCCCTCAGCTCCTGCACGGGGATTTGGCTGGCAGGGGTTGCCAGAGGTGCAGCAGCAGCTTTCCCTGCCTGGGGCTGCAGCAGGGATCCTGCTCTGCCCCTCTCCCCTGGGCTCATGTGAAGCCATTCAGTGGTTGTGACCCTCAGCAAAATCCTGCCAGGTCACAGCTTGGGTACAGAAAGGATTGCAGTGTGCCTGCAGCTCCCGGCTGGAAAACCAGGATAAAGGAAGGGTGCTCAGGGGTGCAAGGGCTAAAAGCAGGCTGGGCTGTCCGCCCAGGGAACTGCTAAACACTACAGGCTCGTTTGTGAGTGAAAATGTATAATTCCTGCAACAACCAGCCCACAGTACCAGGCTTGGAGAGGTATTTATCAACTGGAGCCAGAGCCGGAGGTTGCCATGGAGATGGGAAGGAGCTGGGTGATATTTTTCAGTTCTGCAAATATATTGTTGCAAAACACAAACGGGGAAGGAAAGGGAGCCACGTTGTCTTTAAAGAAGTACAACATTTGGGTTTGGGCTGTCACACAGAGGGGAAAATCTGTTCCCTTGGACTGTGGGGGTTCGGATGAATCCCATTAAATGTGAGCCTCAAGCTGAGCTCTGCAGAGCAGGAGGGAAACCTGGAAGGGGACCCGGGGCCCTGCAATTCCCAGTGAAGTTACTGAGTCAGAAATAAGAGCTGTACAGCTCCTGTCACTGAAGGCCTGTGCAAATCCAAGGTCACCAGAAGCACTTCTGTGGCTGCTTCTTATCATTTCAGGGAGATAAAAAAGAGCAATTAAGTTTAGGCTGGCAATCTGGCACATGAGCATTAATCTTCAATGAAATCAGGAGGTGTTTGTTTTTGTGTAAGCTCAGCTAACGTTTCACTTTATTAGTGACAAGCAGAAGCCATAATTACTCTTCTATCTGACAGAATTTCAGATTATTTTATTGACAGCTCCCATGTTATTTATGCACACAAGTCATTTACTTAAGTGAAACTTTAGGATCAAGTATTTGTTCAACTTCCCTAATTCCCATCCCTTCCTCCCCAGCAAATGGCTTTGGGTGATCCTCATTAAAAGTCTGAGTATTAATCAAAAAAATTGTACTCAAAGCATCTGGGATCTTGTGTGGAAAATACAAAAATTATTAATTCAGGTATTTTCACCCCGGCATGGACAGGACCCCCCCCTGCAGCAGGGGCTGCTGCATCCCTGCACACGTGGCAGCAGAGCAGGCCCTGGGCTCCCCCCAAATGCCAACACTTTGGCACTGCAGCTCCTCAGCAGGACTTCAGAACTTAATGTTCTGGGGAAAAAAATCCATTTTTGGCTTGTTATTTAACTGTAATGGATGTAGCTACAGAACACTGTCATTTTCAAATATTCATTTCGTTAATAACTTTACAAACTTCGAAAGGATTTGAAAAGATTTTTGGGAAATAAGGCCAGAATCCCTCCTATTTTGAAATGCATTGGGATGAGCTGGAAAGTGTTTCCTGAGCCTGGGGAAGGAGAGACTGGGTGTGCTGCTACTGGGCAGGTTTGGTTCCTGCACTTGTCTGGGAGCCCTGGCCTTGATTCATTTTTCTGTTCACTGAAGTGCTGGTGTCGTGCTAAAGTGACCTGCACTTGCTGTTTATTCTGCAACACAAAGAACATTTTATGGTTTATCACACAGAAAGAATAAATTTGAAACCCGTGAGGGAGGGCCCAGGCTCAGGGCTGGGATGAAGTGATGGGTTGCACAGATTGCATTTGGCATTCAGGGCTACCTCCAGCACTTAATGGCTTAGCTTTAATGCTTCTGATTTCTTTTTATTAAAAAGTATCCCACAAGACCATGGCATTTATTACAGGGCTGTGCTGGGGGCATACAAGGCATTTCTAAACTCATGGCAACACTCCACGTTAAATATTCATAACTGCAGCTCCATTTGCTGTTGATAAGGACATTGATTTTCTTTGGAAACACCGGAATTATTTGTGGCCCTCGGTGTCTGCTGTGATGGTTACGCATAAAGTTTGGGAAAATATCGAGCAGCGCGCATGCTTTTGGGTTCACATCCCCCTGCAGCAGGGAGAATAAAGCCTCAGAGGCAGAGAAATTCGGTTTGTCAGGCTGGGGCTCAGCAGGCAGAGCAGCAGGGGTTTGTGGCTGTGTGTCCTGGCCCGGTTTGGGGGTGTGCTGAGCTGCCAGGAGCCCACAGCCCTCCCCACGCTGCCCAGCCCTGGGCTCCTGCTCGCCCTCCTGTCAAAGGTCTGTGCTGGAATTTAAACAAATTTAAACTAAAATTAAAACCTGGGGAGCAATAAAGGAAATTAGGCAGAGCTTGGAACAGGTCAGCGGCTCCTGACCCACAGTGTCCCCTTTGGCTGCAGGGAAATCAGACACCATGGGGGTCCTGTGGGTTTGGAGGGTCTGCGGGCTTTCCCCTGCCGCAGTGACAAGGTGAGCAGACCACCGGGGGCTGCCGTGGCCATTCCTCAGCCGGGCTTTGCTGTGGAATTGTGTGCACAGAAACACCCGGGCAGGGCAGCAGTGCCTGCCCTCTCCCGTGCCTCTCCCCTCCTGCTGCTGCCGCTGCTCCAGATGTGCAGGAGCGTTTTTTGTGAGTTCTTTCTTCTGGGTTGTTTCAGCTTCCAGCAGAGCAAGACGCTTCTGACCGTGAGAAATGTCACCTCAGAGCAGCTTTTCTGCTGCTCTTTGTGCTCCCAGGCCTCCCAGCACTCTGCCTTCCTGCTCACAAGACAGGATTTGCCTGAATTCTCCCTCCTGGCTGCATTGCCAGGAGCTGCTGGGATTTACACGTTCCCTGGGGAATGCGCGGCAGAATTTCTGTCTTCTCGCTCAAACAAGTTTAAGATTTAGTTCAATTAGTTTGTGGTGTTTTTTTTCTTACTTGCATTTAACATTTTGTCACAACTCAGCTGGTAGAAAACACGTAATTTTCAATTTAAAGCAGGGAAGGTGTTGAATTCCTCATCCATTTTAAAGAAAAACATCTGACACTAAAGAGACAATTTAAAAACTCACATTTGCTTTATACAGAATACAATTAGGCAGATCCTGAAAAAAATCTAACAGCAGTTTCCTTCAAAAGTGGGAGAGTAATCTGAGTCTTTATATTTATAGACTGAATTTCTATATTGTCAATACATCCGAGCTTGTGTTGCAACTGGCACAGCAAGCAGGGGATGTGTAACAGAAAAATTCCTGATCTTACCCCTAAAATTAACACCATGGCACTTCTCCTTGCTGTGTGTGTCTGAGCTCTGCCAGCTGGGGATGATGTGCAGTGTTCCAGTGGGATCACAGCCCCTTCCCAGGACAGGAATCCCGGGACAGAAACTGGGAAATGGAGCAGTGGGTGCTCAGAGCAGGGAAAGGAGCACGGCAGGGGCACACCGAGCACCTCCCAGCCCCTGGAAATGCCCCTCTGAGACCAAAAGAAAATGCGTGAAAGGAGCAAACATCCAGCAGGAGATGTGTACAGCCTGACCCAGCTGGGAGGGCAGCACTGCTCCCACCGGCTGTGCCGATCTTTCTGTGTCAGGGGTGTGAAATTCCATTGGAAAATTATTGGGTTGTTGTAGATTTTTTTCTAAAAAAAATAGGGCTTTTGAGTAGCAGCTGATCTTTGGACACACATGGGGCCAGTACACAGAATTTACACAAATATTCTCGTACCTGGACCTGGCAATGCTTTAATGTGGGGAATCCTTGTTCTCCTGAGTACTGCAGTGGAATGTTTGTGCTCTCGCCTGTGTTATTTACAATGTTATAATCTGTCACTTCACACGATCTTCAATGAATTTTGCTTAAATGCCAACTAATAATAATTAATAATTCATAATTCATAATTAATAATTTCAGGTGCACCATAGAGAAAAAATTAATGACTTCTCCCCCTGATGTTGAGCTGCTTTTCTGGAACCACAGTCCCTAATATATTTTGTAAATCTCTCACATCTAATCAGCTAGTTGGTAAATTAATACAGAATTACAACTCATTAGCGAATGATGCATTGATGTCTAGTAATTCCCTGCTTTCTTATTTGGAAGAAAGTAGGTTATGCAGTTACTGAGGCAGTGCATTCAGTTTCAATGCTTTTTTATCCCAGGCATTAAGTGCTTTTTAAGAGACGCGTTAATTAAGGGATTCCCCCCATCAGCACTAAATTAGCTGTGATTGTTCTTCTCCCCGGCACAGGACAGCAGAGCTGGGCTGAGGCTTTTCCAGCCCTTGGGAGGAGAGGGCACGGCAGGGAGGTGGCAGGAGGCTGGGGAGTCACACAGGGACCCTGCCCACTGCTCCTCACAAATATCAGCCACAGAGAGGGGCTTTGAGCTTCCTTCCAGCCCAGAGCCACTCTGCGAGTAAAGCTGGTTTTGATCTGGAAAAGATAAAATTTTGGAACTGATCAATATTACATGCACACATCAAAGAACCAAAAGTCTGTTCGTAAAGTGTTCCAGTTTAGCTCCTTTTGTTTCTTTAAGTTGAGCAGCATTTCCTAATCTCTGCTCAGCCTGATGGATGCAGCTCAGCCAGCAGAGACGCCCGTTTTTATTTCAGGCCATACCAGTGCAAAGACAAACAACAGAAAAACCTCCTGTCTGGTGCTACTTATCACCGCAAGTTCAAAGCAAGCTCCACTCGTGCAGGATCAGCTCATCCCATCAGGCAATCCATCTTTGGCAGGACAGCCTGATTACAAGAGGCAGAAATGCCCTTGAGGCAGGTAAATTTAATGAAGTTTGTAACAGACTGCGGGAATAGCAACCAAATTATTAAGAATATGACACAAGAAGCAGTTAATTAAGAGTGTCCATCCATCTTCCCCCTGCTCAGAGGATCTTTGCTCCATCCCAGCAGACTCATCTCCTTCTGGGCAGGAGCCTCGAGGTGCTCCAGAGCTGGGGCACCCCGGGGCTCTGGGGCATCTCCTGGCACCAGGGAGCCTGGCACAGCCCCAGGGCTGTCCCCAGCAGGGCGGGGGGCACCCCTGACCTGGCAGAGGCACAAAATCTGAGTCTCTGAGCTCCGCAGCAGGGTGAGCCTCCCGTCAGGAGCGCTGACAGAGCTGCTGTCCACGAATCCCCTGCCCCTGGATCCATCCTGTGCCTTCCTGTGCCCCCTGGCAGCCCCTGCAGCTCCCTGCCTGCCCTGAGCACGGAACCACAGCCCGGCAGCTCAAGAGCCCCCCTTACTGCATTCACCTGCTGCCATCGGTGGGAGAAATGCGGCACGCAATATGAGTGATCAGCAAGTCTCAGCCGTTTATTGAACAGGCACACACATTTATAGCAGTGTTAATAAGGATAATGCATATTGCAAAAATTGAGCTCCTCATTGGTTAGTCGTTTATCAGTCAACTACGCCTACGTTTACATTCTTGTGTCTACCTTGTTGTGGTTTCTCTTATCGTTCCTTCATTCTTGCTAGCTAACGAACCTCTCCCACAACCTCGAGTTTCGGCAAGGGCACAGTGACCTTGCTGCTTTTAGACACTGATTTCTGACTCCTGTCCTCCTCTCCTTGCTTAACTAACGGTATTATTCCCACATGATCTTTGTCAGCTAGCTGACTGTCCACAAAATCCTCTACATTCATCCCGTGTCCTGGCAGCTCCTGTGGGGCCTGAGGCGGGCAGCAGCTCTGCCTCTGGGCACTGCAGAGACCAGCTGTGCTCCTGGGGGGCTGAGCGGGGTGCCAGCCCCAGCAGGGCACCCAGAGAAAAGTGCACACATTACTGCCATCCTGCAGTGCCCAGGCTGGCAGGGCTGGGGCAGCCTGGGCAGGGGAAGGTGTCCCTGCCATGGCAGGGGGGCACTGGGGTCCCTTCCCAAACAGTTCTGGGGCTCTGGGATATTTCTGGGCAGGATGGGTGCCTGGACCTGTGCTGGCTGAAGAATGGGGCTGCAAAGGCCAGTCACCATTGTGCCCTGAGCTACAGAGGCATCAAAACATGTGTTAGCTTTAATTATCCCCACGGTCTCACATAATCGCTTCCCTGGTCAATTAATTTAATTACTTTTTGGATAATTATTTTCCTCGGTGGTGCGCTGCCCCAGAGTGTGATGGCTGAGCTGCAGAACTGCGGGATGGGAGAGACTTGGCTTTGAAAGACACACAGAACATATCAGCACAACACACATTTGTAACCCAGCGCGCGAATTAATGGCACCCCTTTGGAGCTGAGACACAACAATTCCTCCTCTGCATGGCAGAAGGAAAAAGCACTTTGTGGCAACAGTAAAATTGGTCAAAACGTGTCAAAAAGACTTTGTTTTTCATCTGTGTAGCAGGCTTTGAGTCAGAGCCTGGTCTAGAGCTCAGGAAAATGTTCAAGGGGGCTGTGGTGGGGTTAAGAAGCATTGGGAGCTTCCTGAGGGCCAGGCCTGAGCAGCAGCATCCTCCAGCAGGGCAAGGACAGCAGCAGTCTGCAAATCCTGGGTGGGAGATGAGCTCACACCCTGTCAGCCTCACTGGGGCACGAGGTGGGAAATCTGGAATTCACCAGAGCCATCAGAAACCCAAGGATTTCCAGCCTGGTTTGAGGCACTGGTCATTAACACAGCTGGCTGAGGGAGAGGCCTGCTCAGGGCAGCCCCCAGGCATCAACCCAACACCCAGGGCACCCCCGAGCCTGGAAGTGATCACAAAGCTGGTTTTTTACTCCATGTGTGGATGTGGCCCTTGAGGAGAGGTTTTGGGGCTGGTGCTGTGCTGACAGTTGGACTCGATGATCTTAAAGGTAATTTCCAACCTGAGCAATTCCCTGCTCCTAAATGAAAGCATCTCCTGTCTGCAGATGATGATTAACGAGGCCTATCAGCCGCCCCGCCTTAAAACCCCTTCTGTCAAATAAAGCCCCTCCTGTCACCCCATTCCTTATTTCACTCCAATCCGTTTTCCCTCGCGCTCCTCCGACGCGAGCTGTCAGAAGCAGTCCTCGCTGCTCCGCATCTGCGTGTCACCTTTGCTGACAGCCCCGGAGAGAAGATCCTGGCACTGCCACCCCAGGAAACGTCAGGTGCCCGCGCCAGCCGGGTGGCACCGTGGGCGGCAGCGCCGTGGGGCCGCAGGGAGGGCGGCTGGCACGTGTCCCTGGCACGGGGAGCCGCTGCTGCCCTCACCCTGCTTCCTTCCCTCCGCAGGATTGCTCAGCCTTCCTGGTGGGCAGCAGCTCCCGGAGCAGAGCCGTCCTGCAGGAAAGGCCGCCAGCCCTCTCCAGCTCCCACGGAGGAGCGGCACCGCGGAGGGAGCGAGGCTGCTCCGCGAGTGTTCACGAATTAAGGTTATTTCCAAAGGTGCGGGTGTCGCTGCGAACTCTCTGTGTGTGGATGTTGGAAAATAGTTAAATGTAGAAAATTTGTAAAATATAATGTGTAGGTAAAATAGGAATTTATAAGCGTTTGAAGTGTGTTGTAACTTTGGAGTGTGTTGTAAGAGTGTAACCATAGAATTCAAGCAACCGTAACGAATGTTTAATCAGGGGAGGGAAGCAAGAATGATGATTTGTACACAATGGCCTGGGAATAATGATAAGTACCTGATTTATAGTCCTGTTTGTGGCTTAAGGAATGTATCACGAGTATCACGAGGAGCAAGTTGCCAAGAAAGGGGAATTGTTGGGGGGTCGTTGCTTAGAGAATGTGTAACAGACTGCATGGGCACCTATCATATATAAGGAGATCGATGTATCGGTGGTGTTGGAGCTCTGATTTGGGACTGCGGTCCCCAGACTCCCGGGCCCTCAATAAAGCACCGCACAAAGCTTACGAGTTTTGTGTCTCTGTTCGGGCAACATGGAGACACGAGGCTTGACTCCATTTCAGAAGGCTGATTTATTATGTTATATATTACACTAAAATGCTACATTAAAACTATACTAAAAGAACAGAGAGATCAGAAGGCTACGAAGAACAGGAATAGAACAGAATGCACAACAAAATGCTGTGACTGCTCACAGCCTCAGGTGGCTGTGGTTGGTCATCAACGGAAAACAATCCACACGGAGCAATGGAAGATGCACCTGTTGCATCCCACAGCAGCACACAGTTGTTGTTTGCATTTCTCTCCCGAGGCTCCTCAGGAGGGGAAAAATCCCAGCAAAGGATTTTTCATAACGTCATGGCTACATGCAGGGGTTTAAGAGAGCTGTGGAGATGCTCGGGCCGTTCTGTGGTTCTCCACTCAGAACTTCTGCTCCTCGTTTGGTGGCTGATCATTAATTGCTAGCAGTGAGAAAAGAGCACTGGCTGTCGCTCCTGTGGCTGCTGGAGGCTCCAGCTGGAGTGTGAGGTGTGGCTCCTCCCCAGCTCACACGTGGACGGACAGACAGACAGACATATACAGGTTATTTGTGCTCTCGGCGCTCGGGGATCAGCAGAAAGCAAACACCAAGGGGGAACAAGCACGTTCTAATTGAAATTTCCTCCTGGATCTGAATGACTACCCAGAGACACTTCCCCCTGAGCCCCAATTGTCTCATTTTAACTGTTCTTCGTTCTGCTGGCTGGAAGCTGTTTAGGTGTAGCAGGCAAACACCTGACCTCCAAAGCAGCCGAGAATGGAGGAATTAAACAGATTAATGTGCCTGCTATTTGAGCTTTGTGGTGGGTGGGATTTTTGGCTGCCAAAGCCCTTCTCTGTGAACATGAGACATCAAGGCCACGGATATTTCAACACACATTTTATCAGCAGTGCAAACAGAGACTTAACACGAGGTGTTTTGCATAAAGAACTTAATGTATTCACTTCTGCAGGTTATTTTTAGCTCCCAAGTGCAGTCATGTGGACGCTGATCCGCTTGTGTTGCCCCAGTAGATTGCAGACATATGTTGGAGTAAATGTGGCAGGGAAAGCATGGCTGAGGCAGGCAGAAATCCTTTTAAGATCAATTATTGACACGCTCCTCACAAAAGCTGCTCCCTGAGCTCACGGGACAGGGGGAAGGAAGATGGAAGGGTTTGCATCCTGCCAGGCACGGCCAGAGCAGATTTGGGTTTGTGGGATGGGCTTAGCATTCCTACAGCTAAATGAAACGGGAAGAAAAACAAGAAAAGGAAAAAAAAAAAAAAAAAAGGAAAAAGCCTGACGTAGTAAAGGAGAGGAAGATACAAATCCACTCCTATCCACAGCAACAAACTCATTCAGAGTGCTTTCACTGAGCACCAAGGAAGAAATTATCCAGACCAGGCTGCTGTTGTAATGCCATAAAACAGGTGAATGAGGTCAGCTTTCATTTCAATGTAAATTGGTCTAAACTCTGTAATAAATCTGATCTCAAAAGCCAGTTGTAAATATATACACTTGTACAGTACCTTTGGCAATACAAAACAAATAACTTCAATCTCTCTGTGTGATGAAAGCAGAGCAGCTGGGAGAGAAAAACCCTTGCACTGAAGGGAACACTTTGTTCCAACTAACATTTCCTTTTCCAATTCTGTGGCTAGATAAGAAATTACTTTAAAATGCCTCAACCGTGTTAAAAATGGTTTGGAGATGTGAGAAAACCAAAAATCCTTAGAAATGGGTTTTCTCTCACGAGCACTTCTGGTTTGTTATCCTTGATAAAACAGGGAAAGCTGGTCCATGCAGGGCCCTGCTCTCCCCAGCAAGGACCAGCATTCCACAGGGGCAGGTTTAATAAGCTTTAATTATCCAGTTTCCTATTCGTGTTTAGATGAACCCTATTTATTGAAACTCTGTTTATTGAAGTCTGTTTATTGATAGCAGGCTGGTTTCTGCCTCTTCAAAGAGGAGCTGGGATCTGCTCATCAGCTGTCCAAGGCACCCAGACAGGAGCAAAGCAGGTTCCTGCTGCCTGCCTGGCTGGGCTGGAATGAGCAGGAATGGGAATGGAGAGACCATCCCTGAGGGAATCCAGAGACACAAAAGGACAGCTGGATTCGGGAAGAAAGCTCAAGTAGGAAAAAAAGTTCATCCATAATTCTGCTATAATGTTGGAAAAATGTTTCGTTTCTTGGACTCTCACTGTCCCACAGGAGTTTCTGTGTGCTCTACAAATATTGCATAATTCTTGCTCCTGTCCCTGTCCCTGTCCCTGTCCCATCCCTGTCCCTGCCCCTGTCCCTCTCCCTCTCCCCTCTGTCCCTGTCCCTGTCCCTGCTCAGGGCAGTGCCCCAGGGCCCAAGTGCAGAGCAGGGCAGGAAATGGGAAATTGCTGTTTTCTTGCCCAGCATCCCCAGAGCAGTCACTGGCCACACCAGCTCGAGCTGCCGTGGCTTTACTGCTGAGCAGGAGAATGGATTTTTGCTCCATGTTCTCTAGGAAAGAGTATTGATTTGGCACAGGAGACATCAATAGATCCGAGCAACTGAATAAAAATTCTGAAGCCAGTCTTAAAAAATAATAATAATAATAATAAAAAGTGCAGCTGATAAGTGAAATGAGCCATTTATTATTCTGAAAGCCATTTTTGCACCATTTGAATTCTTTGCCGAGTATTGACTTTTCCAATGGCCTTCCAAGTTTTCTGTTCCTCTCTCCATGAGAAATAAAACAAGGCAAGGAAGTGTAAAAGCTGTCTTTGTTATCTGCCTGTGTTTCTGGAGACTTCTCAATGCGTTTCTTTCTTAATCTGTAGGTATTTGGGTTCAGAAATGCCAATGGTGTGTTCTGGAAAATGCACGATTTCTTTGAAACAGAAAGAACATTTTCCTTTTCATACAATTTTGTGCCTGGTTTTCATTAAAGTCTTATTCTTTGAAGCTTCCTGTTCGTCTCCACAGACTGCAGCTCTGCTCTGCTCCTCAGCTCTCAGCCTTGCATGAAAGAAGCGTGCAGGGAAATGCGGGTGCGAGCCTGCAGAGCTGCACAGGTGAGTCTCTGGCAGAGCTGCACAGGTGAGTCTCTGTGCAGAGCTGCACAGGTGAGTTTCTGGCAGAGCTGCACAGGTGAGTTTCTGGCAGAGCTGCACAGGTGAGTTTCTGGCAGAGCTGCACGGGTGAGTTTCTGGCAGAGCTGCACAGGTGAGTCTCTGTGCAGAGCTGCACAGGTGAGTTTCTGGCAGAGCTGCACAGGTGAGTCTCTGTGCAGAGCTGCACAGGTGAGTTTCTGGCAGAGCTGCACGGGTGAGTTTCTGGCAGAGCTGCACAGGTGAGTTCCTGGCAGAGCTGCACAGGTGAGTTTCTGGCAGAGCTGCACGGGTGAGTTTCTGGCAGAGCTGCACAGGTGAGTCTCTGTGCAGAGAAGCACAGGTGAGTCTCTGTGCAGAGCAGCCCGTGGAATGCGCTTTGCAGCCCCTCGCAGCAGCCCACGCCGGTTTGCGCGGCTGGGCTGTGAAATGCAGCTCCAAAGCCGTCAGTCATTCAGGGACAATCGGCTGTCACCTGTCAAACGCGGGGCTCGGCCCGTTCTCCCAGCTCGGCAGCAGCTCGCACCTTGGATCCATTTCCCGGGATTCCTGCGCTCCGTTCAGCGCTTTCTGCATCTCCTCCTCCCCTCGGAGCTCAGCGTTTTCTGCACTTTCACCAGGGGAAGGGAGGCACGATCAAGTGGAGGAAGCATCAGGAAAAGTGGGCTGAGGAATGCGGGACCCCCTGCCCCAGAGCCAGGACCAGGCTGGGCAAGGCTGTTCTGGGCTGAACAAGGATGTTCTGGGCTGAGCAAGGCTGTTCTGGGCTGGGCAAGGCTGTTCTGGGCTGGGCAAGGCTGTTCTGGGCTGGGCAAGGCTGTTCTGGGCTGGGCAAGGATGTTCTGGGCTGGACAAGGCTGTTCTGGGTTGAGCAAGGCTGTTCTGGGCTGAGCAAGGCTGTTCTGGGCTGGGCAAGGATGTTCTGGGCTGGACAAGGCTGTTCTGGGCTGGGCAAGGCTGTTCTGGGTTGAGCAAGGCTGTTCTGGGCTGAGCAAGGCTGTTCTGGGCTGAGCAAGGCTGTTCTGGGCTGGACAAGGCTGTTCTGGGCTGGGCAAGGATGTTCTGGGCTGGACAAGGCTGTTCTGGGTTGAGCAAGGCTGTTCTGGGCTGGGCAAGGCTGTCCTGGGCTGGGCAATGCTGTCCTGGGCTGGACAAGGCTGTTCTGGGCTGAGCAAGGCTGTTCTGGGCTCAGCTTGGCTCACTCTGGCTCAGCCTGGCTCACTCTGGCTCACTCTGGCTCAGCCTGGCTCAGCCTGGCTCACTCTGGCTCAGCCTGGGCTCAGCCTGGCTCACCCTGGGCTCAGCCTGGCTCACCCTGGGCTCAGCCTGGCTCACCCTGGGCTCAGCCTGGCTCACCCTGGGCTCAGCCTGGCTCACCCTGGCTCAGCTGGGCTCAGCCTGGCTCACCCTGGGCTCAGCCTGGGCTCGCCCTGGGCTCAGCCTGGCTCAGCCTGGCTCAGCCTGCTTGGCTCCCTGGGCAGCTGCACTGGTAGAGCCCTGGCAATCCCCTCAAGGAGATCCTGGCTGGAGGCAAATTGTGATGCAAAAATCCATTCTATGGCATTTCATCTTTAGGGAGCTCTAGTGCCTTTTCCCCCAGGCAGTGGCTGTCCCCGAGGCTGGGCTGGCTGCTGGCCATGGTGGCACCGTGCCAGGCTCTGAGGTGGCAGGACCAGGCAGGGGTTGGTAAAATCTCTGCTCACATTCTGGGTAGAATTTTTCCATCTCTCTCCAGTGCTACCAAAGGCTTTTGAAATCCAAACATCTTCATTAATGCCTGCTCTACCCCTTTATAAACATGCTAAATATAAAGGGGGGAAACAAAAGGAATATAAGCTGGGGAAAAAAAAAAAAAAAAAAAAAAGAAGCTGTAATTAAGCAATGTCAGATGGCTGCAGTGTAAGTGGGAAATCTGAATAAAGACAATGGCATGGGTGAGTTAAGGGTGTGAGTCAGCCTGGAGTCAGAAGGATTGTAAGAGCTGCCTCTGGATTGTCTCCAAGACCTAAAGCTGAATAAAAATAGGCTTCTGTTGGTGTTACAGTAGTGAGGGACGTCCTACACAGGCAGTTTGGCTCAGAGGGAGTTATACACTCATTGAGGATGAGAGACGTTTCTCTGTCCTTGTGATACACATGAGCTGCAAGGCTTTGACTTCTGACTTTGAGTTAAATGTTCAGGAGCACTCAGATCTGAATTTCAGGAAGGATGTGCTTTTGTGCCATGAAAAGTTGCAGCTGGAGCACCAAAACAAACAGGTTTGAACAGAAACCTGGATGTTTGTTGAGGGATTTTTTTCACGTTTCCAAATGTTTTCACAAGTCCTGTGTCTCCTGGAGTGTGGGGTAAGAAATGAAGTGACCATGTCTGTCATCACATCTGCTGGACACATCCCTGGTGTGCTCTGCTTTTCTTTCCAATGGCAAGGTTTTTCCTTGAAGAAGAAAACACACTTCTCAGAGTTGCTGCTCTGACCCCCTGTGAGTGCTTGGGCTTGCCCCAGGTGAGAGATGCCTTGAGGAGAACGCAGGAGGGGCTGTGGGAGGGGGTCAGCCCCCGAGGCAGAGGCAGCAGGACCTGCAGGAGCAGGGTAGCCCTTGCCCTGGAGAGCCTCAGGCCCTGCTGGTGCCCATGGAAACCCAGCAGCAGCTGGGGAAGAACCAGGTGCCCAGAGGGCTTTCCACGGACAGGGATTAAATCAGGAGCTTCCTGTGGAGCAGAACATGCAGAGGAAATACTGCAGAGTGTTAAACAGGGAGTGGCCACCATCCTGGAAATGCTAGGGCAGGGTTCTGTGAGCGGTTCTGTGGGGGTTCTGTGACAGTTCTGTGGGTGGTTCTCTGGCTATTTCTGTGATGGTTCTGTGGGTGGTTCTAGACGGTTCTGTGGGTGGTTCTCTGGGTATTTCTGTGGGTGGTTCTGTGGGTGGTTCTGGGGTGGTTCTGTGGGTGGTTCTCTGGGTGGTTCTGTGGGTATTTCTGTGATGGTTCTGTGGAGGTTCTCTGGAGGTTCTGTGGAGGTTCTGTGACAGTTCTGCAGGTGGTTCTGTGACAGTTCTGTGACGGTTCTGCAGGCAGTTCTGTGGGTGGTTCTGTGATGGTTCAGTGACGGTTCTGTGACAGTTCTGTGGGTGGTTCTCTGACAGTTCTGTGACGGTTCCGTGGCGGTTCCGTGGCGGTTCTGTGGGTGGTTCTGTTACAGTTCCGTGGCGGTTCTGTGACAGTTCTGTGACAGTTCCGTGGCGGTTCCATGGCGGTTCCATGGCAGCCCCAGCCCTTCCTGCAGCACCGTGGTCTTCAATGGGCTGCCACTGAAATCACAGTGGAAATCACAGCAGAAATCACAGCAGGAATCACTGATGGGTGTCTCAGAGGGGCCAGGGAGCAGCTCACAGGGACCAGATCACAGAAACACCGCTGTGGCACGTGCTCTGCTGCAGGAAGGTCTGCAGGGGACAACAAGCAGAAAATGCAAGTCATGATTTAATCCAGGAACCCTTGTAGAACAGTGAACAAAGAGAGCCTGGCTGGAGGGACAGCAGGGAGGGAAGGCAGAGCTGCAGCCGAGGTGGGATGCTGAGATCCACAGGGAAAGGCCTTGGAGACTGCTGGTGGTGATTCCAGGGTATCTGGGCAGCCAAATACCACAGCTGCTTCTCTCAAGAGCGATCCAAAAAATCAAGGAGGACCCTTTGATGTTGTAGAAGGACTGCTGTGATGCCAATCTTCCCCTTGGGCATTGCAAGAGAGAGAAACCTCGGGGAACCACAGGTGATTCCTGTGACTCAGGTGCTCCCTTTAACAGCTGCTTGAACCTTTCTTGGCTCAGGTGGCCACAGAAGGTGATTAGGAAGCCATAAAGCCCAAATGTCCTCCTCCAGTGTCTGCTGGGGCAGAACCTGCTGCTCTGAGGAGAACACCCAAATTAAACCCCCTCTTCAGCCTCGCAGGGACCTCTCCAATCTCAGAGCCAATCCCAGAACAGGAGGTTTGCAAATAAAGCAGCAGACAGAATCCCCATAAATCACAGCCTGTGACAGCACGGAGCTGAGGAGAGAACTGCAAGCAGAGCCCGAGTGGAGGGAGCAGAAGGGCAAAGACAATGGCTGAGGGATTGCAGCAGACAGTGAATTATCTTTGCCATCTGCTTTTTGCTAACACCCATTTATAGAAGAAACTAACATTTGGAAACGCTGAGTGCTGATTGTTGTGCCTGTAGAACAATTTTGCACTGGATACAATCAATCATCAAGCCAAGAGAAGACTTGTCCCAGCTGCAGCCAGAGCAGCTGCTGAAACGCCCGAGCTCAGCCAGCAGAACTTTCCTTGGAGAACTCCCCTGAAACGTGGAGAGGGAGGCTGGGATGGCGATGAGAGCTCTGCAAGGAGCGGAGTTCAGCTGGGAATTTTCCTGCATTTCTGCTGCTGTGCCAAAGTTCAGGCTTGGCAGGGGGAAGGAGCAGGCAGGGGATGCAGGAATTTCCACCCACGGAGCAGGGCAACCCTGCTCGGAGCGTGTGGAACAGGCCAGGCAGGCTGGAGGGCAGCTGGAGCTAATCACAATCAATTACAGTTGATTAAAAGCCTCGAGAAGCCAATACATTGCAATGAAAAACAAATAGCAACTCTGCAAAAAAAGTTAATCGATAACTAGCCAAGCAGCAAGCAATTAAAAGGGGGAAATATCGTTTTTTCTCCCTGAAATGTGTAATATTCCTTCTCCAGCCTCTGGGAAGGTGCTGTTCCCAGAGCAGAGGGTGGAGAGGAGGAGGAGGAGGAGGAGGGGGGCAGGGTTCCATCCCCACGAGTGTCCTGCCCAGCCCGGGCTGTGGGACATCAGCTCCTCCTGGGGCTCTGCAATGAAAACACTGAAAACACTCTCTGCCGAACCAGCCCCATATCCCCACTGAAATCTCTGATTTTGGGGACTTTTGGGCCGTTGTTGCTGAGGCTGGGGCTGCCGTGGCCACTGAGCCCAGCCTGCAGCTCGGGGAGGGGATGCTGCGCTCCGAGGTGGCACAAAACACCCACAGAGCTTCTGCCCAAAAGCCTGGGCTGCCTTGCTCAATTAATCTGACAGAAGGGTTTACTCTCTGGCAGGAAGTGACAAAGAGAATTTTCTATGAAGAAAACTGAAAGTGAACAAGACATTATACAAACCATTAAAATTTTGCCTTTTTTTTTTTTTTTTTTTATTTTTTGTTAGCAACAGCTTCTGGCAAGATGAATAATTTGGAAGTGAAAGTCATATTTTGAGACAGAGCAGGAGCCCTTGATCTGAAGCTAATTTGTTGTCAAAAAGAGTTAAGGGAATTTAAGCTGGGCTTTATCTCGAGCAGAATAAGGCAATGTAAACACCTTATTATTCACTCAGCTCCTCCACGGCCACCACAGCTTTCTGCTGCTTTGGGTCCCCCTCGAAATGGTGTGAAGCCAGTGAGGCAGGTCCAGCAGACCCTGAATCTTCCCTAGCTGTGGTGAATGTTCTCAGGGGTGACTGGAGGCAGCTCTGGAGCTGAGGGAAACGATTCCCAGCAGAGCTGGGGAGGCAATGAGGAGCAGACCCGGCAGGGATGGAGCAGAGGGCAGGAGCACCAAGCCCTCAGTGGGTGCCTTTTGGGGTATTTTATATTTGACCTCCCAAAGACCCCCTGGCACTGCCCAGGGTGCCCTGCAGTGCAGCTCTGCTCCTGGGCACCTGTGCTGGGCAGGGCTGGCCCTGCCTGGGGGCTCTGACCATTTGCACAGGCTCTGGGGCACAGGGTGGGATTTTGGGGTGTCCTGTGCAGGGCCAGGAGCTGGATTTGGATGATCCCCGTGGGTCCCTTCCAGCTCAGGATATTCTGTGGTTCTATGAAATGAGCAAAGGAGTTCATAGTGGCTGGCCAAATTATTTATTGCCAATAATTTACACAAATAACTTAGGTAGTTCTGGTCAATACATTATGTGTGGTTGTTTTTCTGTCATTAATTGTTCGGGCATTGAAGCACTGGTATAATGCTCAATCAGTGATTAACTCACTGATTGCCACCCTTCAGCCTCTGTGGGATGTAGGAGATTGCAGCCCTTGTTCCCTCTGGAATGAATATTGATGGCCCAGTGCCTCACCCACCCCTCTCTTCACAGGCAGCAAAGCTGCTTTGGGCTCTGATTTGCGTGCAGGAAGAACTGTTTGCAGAGAGGGGGCTGGGAGAGCCTGGGGGGTGGGCAGGCAGCAGTGCCAGCCCCTGTCCTGATCCCAGCCATCCCTCCGGGGGGCTGCAGCACACAGGGAACGACCCCAGGGCCAGGGACAGGGCTGGGTGGGATGTTGGGAATTGGGAATTGTTCCTGGGAGGGTGAGGCCCTGGCACCGTGCCCAGAGCAGCTGTGGGTGCCCCTGGACCCCTGGCAGTGCCAAGGCCAGGCTGGGCAGGGCTGGGAGCAGCTGGGATAGTGAAGGTGTCCCTGCCATGGCAGGGGTGGGGTTGGATGGGATTTAATTTCCCTTCCAACCCAAACCAGTCTGGGGTTCTGTGATCAAAGCAGCCAAGGCTTCTGACAGGCGTGGGTGTCCTCCTGCCCTTGGGCAGGGTGTGGGGCAGCATCAGAGCTGTTCTGCCCCAGAGCAAAGGGGAAACCCTGGGAGGCAGCAGAGGGGATGGATGGGATGGGATGGGATGGGATGGGATGGGATGGGATGGATGGGATCCATGGGATGGGATGGGATGGGATGGGATGGGATGGGATGGGATGGGATGGGATGGGATGGGATGGGGTGCGGTAGAGCGGGGATGGGATGGGATGGATGGCAGGGATGGCAGGGATGGGATGCAGAGGGAAGGGCAGGGCTGGGATGGATGGCACAGGGTAGGGCAGGGCTGGTGCTGCACCCCAGACACGGCTCCAGTGCCGCTCCCTGCCCGGGTTATTCTGTGCCCCTGCTGAAGTCGCGTCCTCCTGGCCCCCAGAGGGGTCCCTGGTGCTGCCGGGGGGCTCAGCCTCGTCTGGGATCTGCTCTTGGCACAAATCATTCCTGCCACGGGCTGTGGCAGAGCCCCGCGTGTGCCGAGCAAACAGGACCACGGAATAAAGACTCAGTTACAAAGCTAATGGTGTAAAGCTGTTATGATTCGTGAGATTGGTCATTAACTGCAGGAGAGTGGAAGCCAAACATTTTTGCCTGACACTTCCTCTCAGCCACACTGAGCAAACACACGCTGGAGAATTTAGAAACATCACACGTTGCTGCAAGCGGTTAAACACGATGGGTTGGATTTCCCTGGGCTGCTTTCTGCCTGCTGAGTGGAGTTTGGCTGCCACATTTGCAGGGTTACACCACAGCCACAGCCAGAACAAGCAGGAGCTGCCAGAGCTGTGGGCAGGGCTGGACCTCTGCCCTGGGACAGCCCAAAAATGACTCAAAGAGGAGCCAGAGCCTCACCTTTCTGACCCAAAGCACCTTCCCCCTGCCACGAGACAGGGACAGGAGCTCCTCTTTTCCCTGAGACAGAGCAGAAACCTTCCCAGCTGCCTCAGCTGGGGTGACATGTGTGGATGGTCCCAATTAGCCTCCCAGATTCGAGTTTGTATCCAATCAAAAAGATTATTAATGAGAATTAGGTCACTTTTAATTAGCTGCTGTTAACATAGCAGCTTCCCCTCTCCCAAAGACATCACTTTTTCTGATGTTCACCATCAAGTAGTCTTTCTCAGAGCAATTATCCCATCCAAACTGGTTGCTCTCACAGTTAACAATTTTCATACTAATGCATTAATTGCCCCTGGCTTACCCACTGTCTAATCAGCAAGGTGGGTATTGGTTTCTGGAAGTGATTGATTTCAAGGGACTTTGTGCTTAATTACATTTTAGCAAACTCTGTTTTGAATCCTTAGAGAAGAGAGGCATTTTCTCTTTGGCTTTGAACTTGCTGTGTTGGAGGGATCCAAGTATCTAAATTATTCCATTCATTCTTAAGCATGCTCGTCATGAGATGGTGGATTTTTGTCACTTCTGATTCATCTTTGCCCAGAAGAGCTCACCCCAATTGTAGGGTTTGCATTAATAAGTGAGTTTGCTTTAAAAAATAATGATTACATTATATATATATCTGCATGTCAGGCATGGAGCGAGTAGAGTGATCTCTCAAAATGTAATTTGTGTATCAATCACTTAACTCAATGGTTTGGGGTGAAATGTGCTCTATAAATGCAAGGCCATAATTTATCTCCTTTCTTCTTGTGTCTCAATTTAATTGCACCTTTATTGGCCACTCTCAGGCCCAGAGCTGCAGGGCTGGGGCAGAGCTGGGGCTCAGAGCTCCCTGGGCTCAGGGGTGCTGTGGAAACCTCCTGAGCCAGGTCTGGAATCATCATCTGCCAGGGGATTTCATGGAACCACAGAACCCCAGACTGGTCTGGGTTGGAAGGAACTTAAATCCCACCCAGTGCCCCCCTGCCAGGCAGGGACACCTTCCCTGTCCCAGGTGCTCCCAGCCCTGCCCAGCCTGGCCTTGGCACTGCCAGGGACCCAGGGGCAGCCACAGCTGCTCTGGGCACCCTGTGCCAGGGCCTCACCCTCTCAGGAACAATTCCCAATTCCCAATTCCCCATCCAGCCCTGCAGTCCCCAGCCCTGGGCTCCATCCCACAGACTCCTGCTGTGCTGATTTTCCAGTGGTACAATGTGCTCCCACTGATCTATCTGCAGGAGTTGATCTCTGACTCCCCTTCCCTTCTAAAATTCACATTTGTGATGAGCAGGAAGATGTTGGTGTTCTCTACCTGCAGCCCCAAAGCAAGAGCTCTGCAGTTAATGCAAGGGTTTCTAGTGGAGGTGGCAGGAAGAAGAGCATTTTGTTTACAACCTTTAGGAATTTCTTTATGAGGGGGGTGTACAGACAGATCTCACTGCTCCTGTCATATTTTTGCCACAGGCTCATTATTTCTGCTTAGAAATGGTCTCATTAATCAACTGCTCTGGGACCGCATGTGATCAGTGGTATCAAAATCACTAATCATCACAAAGGAGCAATGAAAATTCATTTTTGCCTGCAGTTTGCAAGACCTTTCAGCAGCAGACACTTTCCCACCTTCTCCCCAGCTCCGAGCCAAAGGCTGGCAGGAGCAGCAGGCAGCTGCAGGCTCCAGCAGAGGGTTGCCAATTCCAAGGAGGAGACCAAGAACAGCAGGTCGTGGGCTACATCTCAAGACACCAGAAAAGCTGGAAATAACTGCAAGGCTCACTGTGGAGGGATAAATGTCTGGGATTAGCCTTTGCACCCCAGCTCAGCCTGGATGAACAAAGCTCCAGGTGCCTCGTGTCCCTCCAGTGAGCATCCCCACCTGAACTCCTGTGGCCAAACTGCTCCCACCAGCTGGAAATTATCTGCATCAAGCAGCTGACAAATGTACAAGTGGGGGAGGAAGAGAACACGAGGAATTCAGCAGCTTTCAGCATCCTCCCCATGCACCCAACCCCTCCTGGCTCCCGAGGGGGTGGGAGGAGATGGGGCTCTGCGTGGGGCAGTGTCAGGAGCTCGGAGCATCAGCACTGCCTCCCTCATCCCATCCCATCCCATCCCATCCCCGAGCTGGAGCAGGGGCTGATCCCCAGGAAACAGCAGCAGCACGGGGAGAGCCAGGCTCTGCAGGCTGGGAGAAAACTGCTGGAATTTGGGGGGAGAGGGGGGCTGGAGAAAGTGTTTTTCTACTTGAAAAATGATAAAATTTTGATAACTTCAAGCCAGCTCAACCGGCAGACAGGCAGCTCAGACAAATGTATAAAACATCAAAAGGCACAGGATGGAGAGCTCCAAATATAGATCCCTGCAATGTAATTCATTCCTGAAGCAGAAAGGGGAAACTCTGCCATAACATGTTGTGTTGCAGCCCCATTTCCACGTCTGCAATGAGCCAAGAGGAAAGGGACTGCAGAGACCTGTGCATGTCTCAGAGACTGAATGAGAAACCCTACAAAAAATAAATGTGTGCATGAGAAGTTAGCAGGAGGATATGCTCGAAGTGTGCTGAAACATTTTGCAGCTTGCTAAAGAGTGAAAACGTAACAGCCCCATTTCTGGGAGGAAATATGAAAAATCACATTATGCAGCAGCAGAGACAAAGCCAGGGCCCACAGAGGGATGTGAAATCACGAGCTGGGTCTCCACCACGCCAGGTGAGATGTTTAACTACAAGCACTCATTGTGGGGAAGTTCTGCTGCAAGCCAGCAAACAGGAGGGTCAAGAGCTTGCCAGGAGAAGACAGCTCCATGCATAAATAAACAAACCTGAGTGGAGAGGAGAGATCTAACGCACCTGAAGTTTCAGTAGCACCAATCGCAGGACTGCACTGTGTGTTTGATCTGCCAGAGGAGTCCTGAGATGGGGACAGCCAACAAATGGAAGAAAAAGGATTTGTCTAAAAAACGAGCTCGTACACTTGAGAGGATCACACATTTTAGTTACAGGTGGCTGTGGTACCGAGGGCTGCCTTTTACAGAGCAGGTGAAGCTGCTGCCCGACCTTTGATGGCACAGAATCCACGTTTTACCCCCCAAAACGCCACTGTGGCAGTGTGCTGGAGTCACAGAATCATTTAGGGTGGACAAGACCGCCGTGATCATCCAGTCCAACCATTTTAGCCTGAGAGCTGACTTTAGGAACTCCATCCTGCTTCCCTCTGAGCCAGCACAGCCCAGCACACTGCTCAGGGCCCCATTTTCTCCACGGGGGCCCTTTTTGGGCACTGGAGGGGCTGTTTTTTGGTTCAGCCATGACTGTTTTCCAGCCCCTGCCGTGGGTGTCCCCTGGTGGTGTTTTGGGGATGCTTCCTACATCTCCTCATTGCCACGCGAGGAGAAAATCTCCATAATGCACCAGGGATGAAGGGAAACCTGGGAAGAGACCAGAGGTTATCCCAGGAGAGCAGGAAGGCTGCAGGAAAGCCATAATTTGATAAATTCGAGGTCCTTTGGTGACAGCCCAGCTCCTTGTGGCTGTGGAGAGATGTGTGAGATCTGGAAGGATGGTCTGGGGGAAGATCCATCATTTGTGTGCCTAGCACTCCCTTCACTGGGGGCAGTCGTTCTTTTGCCTCTGCTCCCTTTGGTGTTTATCAATCACTAATTTAATAACTCATTAGGATTAATGAATTCAGTTGGAGGTTACTTCCAGGTTAGCCTCATGACGAAATAAATGGCATTGGAAATCCAATTAGACACAAGCATACAACAATTATATAAGAACATAACCCCCTGTCTGCAAGAGCAGGACAGGTGCAGCTTTTCAGACCTTTTTCCAAGGAAAACCACTGGATTACATGCAGTCAAATGGGATTTGCAGCTGTAAATTCATGCATTCATGCTTACCCTGAGGTGGCGGTGGAGCAGCGATTGCTGAAGACAAGCCCAAAGACAAACACACTTCCAGGGTCACAGGCAGGAGACCCGAGCTTATTAAAGCATGTTCTAATACTTTTCAAGCTATTTTCCTTTCCCTGGTGTGCTGTGTAGGCCGTGAGCACAGAGGCTCAGAAATTCCCTGTTATTTTTATAGACACACCACTAAATCTGTTGACCCTGAGCAGGTCTTGCAAACACAGGGATTTTTATAAAAGGCAAGCGAAAAATAAAAAAAGAAGAGGTTCCAAATCTTTGAAAACAGCTCATGGAAAAGCTTCTAAGGGCTGAGCATCTTCCCTGTTAATAAAGCCCAGTGCTGCAGACGTGGAGCTTGCTTGTGAGACAGTGCTGCACTTCAGGGAGCTGGGATGGAGGTGCAAGGGACTCTAAATGCTCTGAATGTGAGGAACTAATTTCCCTGCACTGGCAGTTTGGCCCATATGTTTGTGTGTGTGTTTTAGGCACAAAAGAACAGTGCCTTTCCCCCCAGCTTTGCCTTTTGCCCTGGGTCACAGCAGCAGTGACAGGAGAGGAGCAGCTGAGCTCTGCAGGTTGCCAGGGCCCTGAGCCTTGCCTGGCAGCATCTGGGAAGCAGCTCCCAAGGAGGAATTAGCACTACCTGGAGCCATCCACGAGCAAGGAGTGGGCACGCTGTGGTGTTACTGCCTCTGCTCCTGCATGCCAGTGCTCTGATTAATAACATCCCAAGCCGCTTGATGTGCTATTGATTCTAAATTCCATAAGAAGAACTGGCAGCTTCTGGCATGATCACATCATTTTTCCTCAAAAAAAATTCAACCTGAGCCTGCCCTGGCCCATCCTGGGGCTGTTCCCTCTCCTGGCAGGAGCTGTGCAGAGCCACAAGGGCCCCCTGAGCCTCCTTTGCTCCAGGTGAGCCCCTTCCCATTTCCCTCAGGAATTCTCCAGCCCCTTCCCAGCTCCCGCAGGATTCTCCAGCCCTTCCCAGCTCCCTCAGGATTCTCCAGCCCTTCCCAGCTCCCTCAGGATTCTCCAGCCCTTCCCAGCTCCCTCAGGGATTCTCCAGCCCCTTCCCAGCTCCTCAGGAATTCTCCAGCCCCTTCCCACTCCCTCAGGATTCTCCAGCCCTTCTCACTCCCCCAGGATTCTCCAGCCCTTCCCATCTCCCTCAGGATTCTCCAGCCCTTCCCAGCTCCCTCAGGGATTCTCCAGCCCCTTCCCAGCTCCCTCAGGGATTCTCCAGCCCCTTCCCAGCTCTGCTGCCCTTCTCTGGGAAGAGGAGCCCAACCAATAAACAAAAGCTGCTCAGATCCATTAACAACCTAGGAGAGAAAGGCAAATATATAACAGCGAGCAGAAGGCGGCTCAGAAAGCGCAGAGGAGCCAAGAAATATTGAGCTTTGATCCAGAGAGAGTATTTCAACAAACGCTGAATGCTTTGCAAATATTCCGTGCTTGCAGGAGCCAAAACACATGGCAAGGGAGGAGCAATGGTGCCCGAGGCTCCTGGGTGGGCAGCAGGAGAGCTTCCAGCACGCTTCTGCTGCCTCCTTGGCACTGGGAGAGCGTCCTTTAGCCGAACTTGCCTTTCTCAGGAGCTGCCACCTCCGACCCGGGAGCAAGGCAGCTCCTCCTCAAAGCTGCATCTGAGTACCTGAGTGCTGTGTGTCTGAGCAGGGCTCTGCCCTGGGAGCTGGACACTGGCTGGGAACTGCTGGGAAATGCTGGGACATGCTGGGAACTGGCTGGGAACGGCTGGAAACTGGCTGGGAAATGCTGGAAACTGGCTGGGAAATGCTGGAAACTGGCTGGGAAATGCTGGAAACTGGCTGGGAAATGCTGGAAACTGGCTGGGAAATGCTGGAAACTGGCTGGGAAATGCTGGAAACTGGCTGGGAAATGCTGGAAACTGGCTGGGAAATGCTGGAAACTGGCTGGGAAATGCTGGAAACTGGCTGGGAAATGCTGGAAACTGGCTGGGAAATGCTGGAAACTGGCTGGGACTGGCTGGGAAATGCTGGGAAATGCTGGAAACTGGCTGGGAAATGCTGGGAAATGCTGGCAAACGTGCAGCAGGGGAGCAGGGGGGCAGAAGAGCAGGCTGCAGGGGAGCTGGGGGCACTGCTGCCTCTGCAGGCCCGGCGGGCTCTGGGCAGAGATGCCCCACAGGTCACAGATCCTTTCCGTCCCTTCTCCCCGTCAGCCCCAGGCTTTGAGCACTGAAACCACGTCCGTTCTTCCAGCTGGAAAGGGAAAAGGCAGTTGTCTCCTGCTGAGCTGCCCATGGTTAGATTTCGGCCAAGTTCAGCAGAGGGAGAGCGTGCTTTTCTTTCAGATGTGTTTTGCTGGGCGAAAGCCAGCCCAAAAATACTAATTGCGCTGCTTTATTTATTGATTGCTCCTGATTCTCAGCAGTCTGTGGGCTATGAATTATGTAGAAGATGCAGAGCAAATGAACTGAAGCTCTGGCAGGTTTAGCACAGCTCCCCGAGCCGGGCGTCCGGCTCCACCTGGCTGCAGCAGCTCCTGCAGCATTTCCTGCAGCATTTCCTGCAGCAGCTCCTGCAGTGACTCCTGCAGCGATTCCTGCAGCAGTTCCTGCAATGGCTCCTGCAGCATTCCCTGAATAATTTCCTGCAGCAGTTCCTGATGCATTTCCTGCATCAGCTCCTGCAGCTCCTCATGCAGCAGCTCCTGCAGCCATTCCTGCAGTAGTTCTTGCAGCTTTTCCTGCAGTGATTCCTGCAGCAGCTTCTGCAGAGGCTCCTGCAGCAGTTCCTGCAGCAGTTCCTGCAGAATTTCCTGCAGCAATTCCTGCAGCAGGTCCTGCAGCTCCTCCTGCAGTGATTCCTGCAGCAGGTCCTGCAGTGATTCCTGCAGCAGGTCCTGCAGCAGGTCCTGCAGCTCCTCCTGCAGTGATTCCTGCAGCATTTCCTGCAGCGATTCCTGCAGCAGGTCCTGCAGCAGCTCCCTCTCATGCACCGCCCTCCAGCAGTGGAGCGTGGAGCTCTGGCAGCCCGTGGGCAGGGGGTGCAGCCCCTGCGAGCCCCCAGCCCCAGGAGCTCTCCAGGTGAGGGTCCCGGTGGTCTCTGTGCTGCCTTTGCCACGTGGGTCATGTGTCCACAGCCCCTGTCCACGCCAACCAAATATATAAATATATAAATATATAAATATATAAATATATAAATATATAAATATATAAATATATAAATATAAAAATATATAAATGTAAAACCAAATATATCAACCCAGTCACATAAATCTGAGCACGAAATCAAGGCCATGAGTTCTCTCCTTAAAAATCAATTCTCATTTGTGCCTTGGAGCCTGGAAGCTGCACTGACTTCCTCCTCTCTGAGTAGCTGGCACTTAGCACTTGCTTGTTGTTTTTTAAACCCAAAGTTCTACCCTTTTTTTTTGTTTTTGTTTTTGTTAAATCCACATTTAATCTTGCATTTGTGTGCACCAGGGAATAAGAGAAAGGTTTTATTACTTGCATTATTTATGAATGGTATAATTTCAGGGCATCTTATTAAACTAAAGTTCTGAGCAGAAAATAATATTAAACAAGACAAGTGTGTACATTTGTTTCATAAATCCATAAAACCTGATTAACAATGATGCTCCTAATGCTGGCTTGATCATTAGAAGACTTCCTGTGTCTGGACCAGGGTGCTGCACTGGAGGCTTTGATGCATTAGCACAGAGCCCTGCAGAGCTCTGTAAACTGGAATTTGTGCTGCAGCAGGGTGAGATTTAACCAAGGCTTTGCCTTTGGGTTTTTAATTATTTTTATTACTTTTTCTTTCTCTGTGAATCTCAGAGCTGATTAACAATACAGGAGCTGGGAACTCCGCTGTGTTCTGCCAAGGCAGTGGCTGGCTCCCGAAGCAAGGCTGATGCTTTTGTTTCCCCTTCAGGTTTTCTTGCTGGAATTGTGGCTGCTCCATCCCTCTGCTCCCCGGGAATGGTTTCCAGCAGACATCCCCCTTCCTCTGCTGCAAGGCTGGCAGTTCTGGATGCATTTCTCCAAGTGCCAGCAGTGACAACCCACCGGGCAGTGGGACAGCTGGAAAATTGAGTTTCCCATGTTATTTGGTGGCAAAGACAGAGTTCCAGAGCAAAGCCTGAAGAGTAAAGGGCAGACCAGGACATTTTCCTGGGCACAGTTAATGAACTGTCAGCCCCTTTGGGTCTCCTCTCAGTGCCCAGTGCTGGTAATTTCTTTCCTTGAGAACAGGATTTGTCAGCCTGGAGGGGACACACTGTGAGCCTGCCACCAAAGCTCCCATCCAGAGCCAGAGCTGTGGGGATGGTGATGGTCTGTGCCACCAAAGCTCCCCTCCAGAGCAGAGCTGTGGGGATGGTGATGTTTTACCTGTCACCAAAGCTCCCCTCCAGAGCAGAGCTGTGGGGATGGTGATGTTGTTTGTCACCAAAGCTCCCCTCCAGAGCAGAGCTGTGGGGATGGTGATGTTGTTTGTCACCAAAGCTCCCCTCCAGAGCCAGAGCTCTGGCTGCTGGTGCTCCGTGGAGTCACTGAAACCTGAGTGGTGCTGGGCAAGAGCCAGAGGAGAAAAAACACTCCTGGGGGACTGCAAGCAGTGGCTGCTCAGAGAAAGAAGAAATATTTTTGCTAAGAAAAATAAGAGGATCTCAGGAAATTCACATGCAGCTCAGTGGCACAGCAGCTCCCTTGCAGTGAGTCGCTCCCTATGACTCCTCCACAAGTGGCGATAGAGGAAATTTTCTGCTGAAAAAAATTCGCCTGAAGGTGAAAACTTCAAAGGAGCTGAAGTCAGAATCCAGCAAGAGCCTTATGCACGCCGTGGAGCTGAGAGGAGCAATGATAAAGCACTTCAAAACCCTGCCAAGCCAGGGATCAGGCTCTGGCCAGCCCTGGGCACAGCCGGGACCGAGCGCTGATGAAAGGCTCTGAAACGCCCCAAAGCAAGGAGTGCAAGGGGAGTGGGGGGAGAGCAGAGTGCAAGGGGGGCTGGGCAGGTGAGGGAGCACCTGGGGAGCAGCCTGAGCAGCCCTGGCACCCCGTGGGCACAGGGTACCCAGGGCCCATTTCACCTGGCCTGGAGGGAAAGTCACCCTGCTCAGCCCCAGAGTGCAGCTGGGATGGCAAAGTGAGTGAGACAAGGATGGAAAACCAGAGTGAGCTGAGACAGGGATGGAAAACCAGAGTGAGTGGGAACAGGGATGGAAACTAGAGTGAGTGAGACAGGGATGGAAACCCAGAGTGAGCTGGGACAGGGATGGAAACCCAGAGTGAGAAAGGGATGGAAAACCAGAGTGAGCTGGGAAAGGGATGGAAAACCAGAGTGAGAAAGGGATGGAAAACCAGAGTGAGCTGGGACAGGGATGGAAAACCAGAGTGAGAAAGGGATGGAAAACCAGAGTGAGCTGGGACAGGGATGGAAAACCAGAGTGAGAAAGGGATGGAAAACCAGAGTGAGCTGGGAAAGGGATGGAAACCCAGAGTGAGAAAGGGATGGCAAAGCAAAGTGAGTGAGAAAGGCATGGAAAACCAAAGTGAGTGAGACAGAGATGGAAAACCAAAGTGAGCTGGGACGGATGGGAAACCCAGAGTGAGTGGGACAGGGATGGCAAAGCAAAGTGAGTGAGACAGGGATGGAAAACCAAAGTGAGTGAGAAAGGGATGGAAAACCAGAGTGAGCTGGGACAGGGATGGCAACACAAAGTGAGCTGGGACAGGGATGGGAAACCAGAGTGAGTGAGACAGGGATGGAAAACCAAAGTGAGTGAGCAAGGGATGGAAACCCAGAGTGAGCTGGGAAAGGGATGGCAAAGCAAAGTGAGTGGGACAGGGATGGCAAAACCAGAGTGAGCTGGGCAAGGGCTGCTCCCACCTTCTCTTGTGGCACTGCTGCTCCTGGCAGGCAGCAGGAGCAGGGAGGGCACCGTGTATTCTGTATTGCTGCTCCTTCCCAGCCCTTTCCCCCTTGGAAAAACTGAATTTCTGTGTTGCTGGCACATGAAAGAAATAGGAAATGAGTGGGACAGGGATGGCAAAGCAGAGTGAGCTGGGCGAGGGCTGCTCCACCTTCTCTGGGTCCCTCGTGGCACTGCTGCTCCTGGCAGGCAGCAGGAGCAGGGAGGGCACCGTGTATTCTGTATTGCTGCTCCTTCCCAGCCCTTTCCCCCTTGGAAAAACTGAATTTCTGTGTTGCTGGCACATGAAAGAAATAGGAGTTTTCTTGCTGCAAGCCATAGAAAGCAGGCTTCATTCAGTTCCTGAATAATTTAGAATACAAGCCTTTGATTAATTTCATGAGAAAAAGGAAACAAAGTTAGCTATAACTATAGGCCATTCAAAGTATGGATTGCCAGAAAAATGTGCAAAGCACTGTCATGAGAGGATTAATTACACAGATTAAATATTTTATAAGTTAAATAATGTGTATTTTTTGGAGACAAAATGGAATGTCATTTTTTCCCCCAAGACAGGGAAAGTAACTGTATTCACTTCCATTTAGCCCACAGAGCAACACAGACTCCAGTGACAGAGGAGGATGGATCAGGGCTGTAATTCCCAGCTGGCACCAAAATCTATATTCTGAGCAGCATTTTATCTTCTCCCCGAGAGCCAGCTCTGAGCTTTCAAGTCTCTGTCACTTGTGAGGTTCTTCTGGGGGGAGAAGAAAAGGGTCCTGGCAGTTGCTGTTCTCACTATTACAGCCTCCCACATCTGGAAGGAAAATGGACTGTGTAGAGTGATTTTAATTATTGTGTCATTGTCCCGGAGGATAATGGCAGAGCCTTTCAAACTGTCTTCCTTTTTCCTTCACAGAAAGGAGGACGTGCAGCCAGTCTGTGCCTCTGAGCAAGGCTGGATGCCAGGGAAAGGGAGGCAGGGCGGGCTGGCCAGCACACACAGCTCTGGCCTGTGATCCCTGAGCCTGTGATTGCACCCCAGCAGCAGCATCAGTCTTTGTGCTGGTTTTTGTCGCTTGACTCAAGTCCAGAACATCCGACAGCTATTACGTTTTCTTCCTATTGAAATTGTTTTATTTCCTAAAAGTTAAAAATGAACAGATCCCCCCCAGTGAATGTATAATCTCCACTGGGAGAGGATGTGCATGTTAACAAAGGTGTGAAGGAAATACTCCTGTGAGCCTTTCATCTCTAGTGTTTCTTCTGAATTTTGGAAAATAAATTCTGCTGATGCTCTCTGAGCATTGGAACAGGAGGTGGGGTCTCAGCTCCATGGGAGGGAGTGGGATAATGACTGATCTGTTTTCAGTGTGATGCCCTGGAACTTCTGGTGATGTGACTCACAATGTAACTCGGGCTTCCACAAGGTTTTAGATATCAAGATTGGGTATTAGGGACATTTTTTTCCCTGAAAGGTGGTCAGGCACTGGGACAGGCTGCCCAGGGAGTCACCAGGGTGAGGATGTGGGGATGGGGTCATGGGGAATGCAGCTGCTGGTGCAAAGGCTGGACTGAGTCTCAGAGATCTTCTCCAGCCTTGGTTCCATGGTTCTGTTTCTGGGCAGATTCAGGAAGCACAATTAGTGGGAAGTCTTCTCAGATAGAAATAACTCCCTGCTCCTCTCTGCATTTTGAATCAGTGATTTTCCTGTCCTGCCACTGCCTGTTCTGTCCCTGGGGGAGGTTCTTCCCACCCTGGGCTCTGGCACCTTGTGCCACCTCCTCCTCCATCCCTGCAGCCTCCTCCACCACCTTGCTGCATTCCAAATTCCACGGCAAAGCCTTTCCCTGCAATCCTTTCCCTGCCGAGCCCTCTCCTCTCCCAGAGAGCACTCGGGCTGCTCCAGAGCATCCTCTGGCAAAGGCACTCCAGGTGTGTGGGAAGATGGAGCTGAGATGGAGCAGAAAACCCTCCAGCCCTGCTCTGGGTTGTTCATCCCTGCCTGAGCCAGGCTGCTCTGCCTGCTCCTGCTGCTCCAGGTGCCCCTCTGGGAGCAGGACCCCAGCCTGGGAGGCAGGGAAGGCTCACCCCCGACGTGTGCACGGCTCCTTCTGCGGTCATTTGTCATCCTTGTCCCATTTGTGCCACTCTTTCCTTGAGAAAAGGGAGTTTAGAGGCAATTTGCCTTGGAAAAAGACTATTACGTTATTGATCGGGTAAAAAGGAACTGTTTTATTAAAGCTTAGAAGCCTGCATGTTTCTTTCCCTTACAAATATCCTATTACATGCTCAGAGACCACCCACACGCTTTACTGCTTTTACATTTGCCCAGCAATCTTTCATGCCAGTTGACTTTTCATTTTCAAATCCCTTTCTGCATTAAGCACAGACCCACACACTCCGACCCATTTTGCTTTGAAATAAATCATAAGTCTGTGCCAGAAATGACTCGGGGTGTTCTTCAGAATTTGTAAACAGCACTAAAGTCTTGTGGGAAATGTCACAAAGTGTTGCTCTGAATTTATTAAGTAGTTTCTAATCTTGAATGTCTATATTCCTGTACACAGCCTGACAGTGTTTCTACCTGTAATGGCATTTGATGGGTGGGTGGATTTTGGGGCTCCTGGAAAATCCCACAGAGCCAGAAAGGGGAAGGAACTTTGAGGCTGGGCAGGCCGATTTGATAAAAGGACAAAGAATCCATTTTGCAGCTTGCTATTAACATTTCACTTGATAAAAGAGAGGAAAAAAATGCAATTTCTGTGGCCGTGGTCAGGATTTGCTGGGTCTTGCCTACTCAGAGGACAGCCCTGGCTCAGAAGCTAAATCAGCCACAAGCAAATCCCAAAGGAACCCCAAACCCCCTCCTGGCTCTCCATAAGGGCATGGGGCTTAAAGCCTGGCTTTAGCAGCTGGGAAAGCTGCCCCTCAGGTGGCTGTGCAGCCCAGAAGCTGCAGCAGACACTTTTCCCTCTTATTTCCCCTTCTCTCTCATTCCCAGCTCCTTGTCTCCTGCCAAACCGCAGCCCCAGGCAGGGCTGAGGGCGGCTGTCCCCGTGAGCTCCCCAAAACCCATCAGTCACAGCTGGGAGGGTTTTTTAGCCCAGGGACAGAGGGGTGGCCCAGGCCGTGCTGCTGAGCTCGCCCACGGGCTGAGATCAGCCGGGGGGTCTCACCGTGCTGCCCCCAGGGCGTGGGGAGCCACCTCCTGTGCCTGCCAGGGCTGGGCTAGGGGATGTAAATCTGGGGGTAATTTCCTCCTGGGCCATGGAGCCTCTCCTCGGACCTGCAGGGGAGCAATCCTCTTGGAGGCCTTTCCCAGGGTCACGGAATGAGCTGCGGCTGGCAGAGACAGCGAGCTGCCCCTCAGGAGCTGGCTGGGGAGGTTTTAGCACTTTTCCCCAAATCCCAAGGCCTACAGCCTTGTTTGCCAGGACATCAGCTGGAATCCAGCCACTGCTATAATTAGCAGCACAACCAGAGATGCAGAGGATTTTGTGGCCACACCAGGCGGTTTCCATCCAGCTCCCTCCTCTAATTCCTGTGCTGCCTTGCACCAGCTGCTTGAAGGGTGTAAGAAATACCAAGCAGGCAATTCCAGCATCAAAAAGATGTATTGCCGGCTGAAGCATGTTGGACATAAAAGCAGAACAGCTTTTAATTAAATTTTTTCCACCAGCCATGAGGTCCTAAACAAGGAACAGGAGTGTTTTACAGGAGTGAAAACTCTCAGTACTTCACAGTAGCAAGAGAAAAGCAGCTTTGAAATCCAGAGGAGGAAATGCTGATGGAGAGCAGGCTGTGCCTGGGGAGTGGTGTGTGGGACGGCACGTGTTCCATGTGGCTTTTTGTCAGGATTTTCCTGAAACATCTGCAGAAACCTTTCCCCGAGCCTTGTGCCCATCAGTGTCACGGAGGGATGCAGAAAGAGCCAGCAGAGCAGCCCCACTCCCACTCAATTTTCCTTTGCCCTACATTTGTGCAAACACCAGAAGAGCTGGCTCAGGCCACAGGCGGTCTGTGAACAGCCATTTTCCCTCTTGCCCCTCACAAATCTGACCCTGTCTGATCGTCCTTATTCTGGGGAAATCGTCCTGTGGGAGCTGCACTGTTCCAGGGCACTCCTCAAGTACAGCAAGTTCCTGCAGGAGCGTGTTAAGTGTAAATATGTAATGTGGCTGCTCGGGATGATCCTCCAGAGAAAACCTGCATAAGTGCATGTTGTACCGGGCGAGAATGATAAAGGAGGTGCTCAGCATTGCCCCGAGGGTTTCCAAGCTGGCTGCCAGGAGCGAGGAGGGCTTCGCCCCGCGGGACGGGAGCCGGAGGGAGCAGGGATGGAGCGGCGGCGGTGTGCGGGGCTGCATGCCCGCAGAGTTTATTGCAGCGCTGCGTTACAGCAGCAGCCGGGGCGCCGAAAGCAGCGAGGGCTCTGCGAGCTGAGCCCGGCCGGCAGCAGGGACACGGCCCGGGGAGGCTGCGGGGACCGGGATGGGCTGAGGGGACCGGGATGGGGCTGCGGGGACCGGGGGATGGGCTGAGGGGACCGGGATGGGGCTGCGGGGACCGGGATGGGGCTGTGCAGGGACCGGGATGGACTGAGGGGATCGGGATGGGGCTGTGCAGGGACCGGGATGGGGCTGCGGGGACGCAGATGGGGCTGCGGGGACCGGGATGGGGCTGAGGGGAGGGGACCGGGATGGGCTGTGGGGACCGGGATAGGGCTGCGGAGATCGAGATGGGGCTGCGGGGACCGGGCTGGGGCTGTGCAGGGATGCGGGATCCCGGGATCCCGAGCTGGGGCTGTGCAGGGATGGGGGATCCCGGCATCCCGGGCCGTGCAGGGATGGGTGCGGGCTCCCGGGATCCCCGGCTGGGGCTGTGCCCCGCTCTGGGCACACCCAGGGATAGGGTGCGGGATCCCGGATCAGTCGGGCTGTACTCGCCTTTGGGGGAAAAGCAAAGCTGTAACACCTGGGGATTGTCGGGGACACCAAATTCGGGGTTTGAGCAGGACAGAAATCAAAGCAGAGGAGCCTCTGCTGCCTTGGGCATGATGGCAAGGACTTTGCTGGCTCCTGTCACCGTGATGGAGTCCCCAGATGCCAACAGCACCTCTGGCCTGCTGCGGGTGCACAGACAGGTCGGGAGTACATTAAATGAGCTCGGTGTGTGATTCCCAGCTGATCAATTACCTGCAGGGCCAGGCAGTGAGCTGTGCATTATTTGTGAGCTCCTCCATGGCCCCAGCCCAAGACCCTGCAAGAGGTCAGATCCAAAGTCAAGCCTCTCAGCACGAGGTGGGGCTGTGCCAGCCCAGGGGTCCCCTCCTTGCAGCAGCACTGGCACTGGGCAGGAGCAAGAGGAGATGGAAGCACCTTCTCCCTGTCAGCATGAGGTGGGGGCTGTGCCAGCCCAGGGGTCCCCTCCTTGCAGCAGCACTGGCACTGGGCAGGAGCAAGAGGAGATGGTTTAGCTGGGAGCAGGTCCCAGTCCTGATGGATGAGTCTGCTCACTTCCCAGAACTCTCCCCATACTGGCTTTGTTCACATGGAGTTTTCTCCTCTGTCAGGGCACCAATTACTGCTGTAAGTCAGCACTCATCCAGCCCAAATTGTTCTACACTGAGCAGAATCTTTAAACCAATAGAAATGAGAAGGGTTTCAAGCTTTCTGTGCAGAGAAATCCATTTCCTTCTGACACTGCCATCTGGGCAGCTCTCCTGCCTTCCTTGAGCTGCCGGCCCAGGGAATTCTTGCACTCAAATTAATTGACATTCTGTCTCTTACCTTTCTGTCTGCTCCCAAGATAAGCTTAATAATGCCAGAGCTGCCTGACACAGAGTTCATTCTCAAATCTTTTTGGTTGGTATCAGTTTATCCCCTCTTGGCAAAGCCAGCCAGGGAAGAGCTGCCATCCCTGCTCGTGTCCCCACAGGACGTGGCTGCCCTGCTGGTGTGTCCATCCCTCACCCACAGCCCTGCTCTGCTCCCAAAGGAGCCAGAGCCCCACACACAGCCCAGCTCTTCCCGAAGGGCAGCAGCTCTGTGCCATCACCTTCTGCAGGACCTTTGCTTTTGGACGTAAGGCAGCTCCCAAATATTCCCCAAAAATGTGAAAATGTCCACACTGCCCAGTGTCCTTCTGACTGCTCCTGCTGTTGCCAGGAGGTTTAACTGGAAAACCCCTCTTGCTGCCCTCCTGCACCCAGGGCCAGGGGTGATGTGTCTGGGGTCAAAGGCTGAATGCAGAAAGCAGAAGAGGATAAGCACAGCTGCCTCCCGACAGCTGCTGTGGCACTCTGGGATGCTGATATTAAACTCATATTAAATTCAAACCAGCTCAGCAGTGTGCAGTGTGCTTGCTGCAGCCATAACTCCTGATATTTGTGTTGTGGCAGTAAAGCAGAGGACACAGTCAGGAGCTCCAGGGCTTCAAGAAGTGGATCCGTAAGGAAAACACTCTGCCTTGTTATAAAGCAGTGATCTTGACTCAGAATTCCATTTCACTTGCCCAGTGTTGTTGCTGAATAATTTTATCCTTGGAAAATCAGTTTTCCTCTTCCACCTCACATTGCCTCCCAGTAGCATCATTTTAAGGGTAATTTATGTGTTGCTCCAACCGTGGAGCAGTACCTGGAAAAAACCAGCCTGGGGATCTGGGTTAGGGATGACAGGGTTTGATTTTGGCCTCTGCTGGGGTCTGTGCCCCTGCTGGCAAGTGTGCTGCTGGTTTGGCAGCCCTTTGCCCGGGGCAGATGTGTTAAGAACACTTTCTCAGGAAATCCAGGCCCTCAGCTGAGCTCCTGGGCTCTCTGGTCCAAAGGCAAGCCCGGGGAGGGCAGAGCTTGTGCCTGGTGTGCTGCAGTGCCACTTCCAGCTCCCAAGAGCAGCGAGAGCTCCAGGAGAGCCCTGCTCCGGGCTCTGGGAAACGCATTTTGAGGAAATCAATCGCAGGGAAAGGAGAGGATGGCTCGTGGCTGCTCCACCCCTTCAGCTGCCCACAGCGCCAGCGTGACGGGGGGAGGCAGGTTCTGCATCCTGAGCACAAACCTGCAGCTCCCAGCAGGAGATTCCTCATCCCCTAAGAAAGCCAATTCGCATTTTGGGCACTGGTGAAGAATTGCAGAGCAAGGAGGAAAGCGTGGAGAGGGCCCAGGGCTGCCGTGGCAGAGGCTGTTTGAACAAGCTCCTCCTGACAGTGATGATCCATCCCAGTTTTTAGCTTCCCAAATTCTAAATAAAGTGTTACAAAGATTTTTATTACAAGTTATTACTATACATGATTTTAAAAGGGGAAACTGAGGCACGGGAGTGGAGTGACCCTGCAGTGATGCTTGTCCAGCTGCAAAGTCCAGCTGGGGACGTGGCTTAAAGGTGGGCTGGGAAGTGAGGGGTTAATGTTTGGACTCAATGGTCTTTAAGGTCTTTTCCAAAGTAAAACATTCTATAATCTGTTGATCTATAATCTATATGATCTATTTGATCATTATGATGGGACAAGGAATGGCTTTAAACTGAAAGAAAATATTAGTGGGGTGAATCTTCTTTCTATTATTTCCAAACTGGTTACATTTTTATAGTTGGGCTTGCATTGGATCTATTTGTATTTTTCTTTATCAGATCTCACTTTATCTCAGCATTTTCTACCCAAAGCCAAAACGAGTGTGCTCTAGCTGGTGCTGTCCCAGGCAGTTTGGTTGCAGCAGAGAGACACCAGCAGGATAAAGAGGCTGCTCACAACAAAATCCACGGCGTGGAAAAGGAAGGAAAAATTTCAAAGCACCAAACCCCCTGTACTGATGAAACTTGTTTTTCTATTTGCTTCTCTCTTGTTTTACCAAGGGAAATTTATGAGATGTCAGAGCTTGTTAATGTTGTTGATGCTGGAGAAGCAACAAGCACCCTGGGCTGAAAGGCTCCAAAAAAAAAAAAAAAATAACCCAGCGAAGAGGTGTCTGCCCAAGGCCAAACTCATCAGCTGCAGTCGCTCTCGCTGGGGCTGGGGGAGCCCTGGAGGGGACAGGGGGGCTGGGACAGCCAGGGCTGGGCACAGGGGCTCTGCCCAGGCTGTCCTGGCACGGGGACACAGCACAGCCCGCGTGGGGACGTGCTTCTCCTTTCAGAGGGGAGATGGAAAGGACAACAAGAGGGGGAAAAGCACCTGCCAGGCTGAGGGTCTTGGTGGGAGTTTTGTAAGTAATTCGAGCCGCTCTCAACATGAAAAATAGCGTTGTTAGTTCTGCTCGTGTTTCGGCAGCACAACAGCAGGAGCTGCTCCTGGTGCCTGATTTTTCCCATCTGATCCAGGCTGGAGGGTGCAGCCACCTCCTGCAGACCTGTCCTGGGGGGCAGGGAGGTGCTCAGGGTCTGTGGCACCCCCAGGCTGGCCAGTGGCTCCTCCAAACCATGGGACAGTGACACCCCTGCACTCCAGACAGGGGATGTGACACCCCACTGCTCACAGGACAGGATGTGACACCCTGGTACCCCAAAGGACAGGGCAGTGACACCCTGGCTCCCCCAGGGCAGGACAGTGACACCCTGGTACCCCCAGGGCAGGGCAGTCACACCCCGGCACCCCAGGGCAGGACAGTGACACCCTGGTACCCCCAGGGCAGGGCAGTCACACCCCGGCACCCCAGGGCAGGACAGTGACACCCTGGTACCCCCAGGGCAGGGCAGTCACACCCCGGCACCCCAGGGCAGGACAGTGACACCCTGGTACCCCCAGGGCAGGGCAGTCACACCCCGGCACCCCAGGGCAGGACAGTGACACCCTGGTACCCCCAGGGCAGGGCAGTCACACCCCGGCACCCCAGGGCAGGACAGTGACACCCTGGTACCCCCAGGGCAGGGCAGTCACACCCCGGCACCCCAGGGCAGGACAGTGACACCCTGGTACCCCCAGGGCAGGGCAGTCACACCCCGGCACCCCAGGGCAGGACAGTGACACCCTGGTACCCCCAGGGCAGGGCAGTCACACCCCGGCACCCCAGGGCAGGACAGTGACACCCTGGTACCCCCAGGGCAGGGCAGTCACACCCCGGCACCCCAGGGCAGGACAGTGACACCCTGGTACCCCCAGGGCAGGGCAGTCACACCCCGGCACCCCAGGGCAGGACAGTGACACCCTGGTACCCCCAGGGCAGGGCAGTCACACCCCGGCACCCCAGGGCAGGACAGTGACACCCTGGTACCCCCAGGGCAGGGCAGTCACACCCCGGCACCCCAGGGCAGGACAGTGACACCCTGGTACCCCCAGGGCAGGGCAGTCACACCCCGGCACCCCAGGGCAGGACAGTGACACCCTGGTACCCCCAGGGCAGGGCAGTCACACCCCGGCACCCCAGGGCAGGACAGTGACACCCTGGTACCCCCAGGGCAGGGCAGTCACACCCCGGCACCCCAGGGCAGGACAGTGACACCCTGGTACCCCCAGGGCAGGGCAGTCACACCCCGGCACCCCAGGGCAGGACAGTGACACCCTGGTACCCCCAGGGCAGGGCAGTCACACCCCGGCACCCCAGGGCAGGACAGTGACACCCTGGTACCCCCAGGGCAGGGCAGTCACACCCCGGCACCCCAGGGCAGGACAGTGACACCCTGGTACCCCCAGGGCAGGGCAGTCACACCCCGGCACCCCAGGGCAGGACAGTGACACCCTGGTACCCCCAGGGCAGGGCAGTCACACCCCGGCACCCCAGGGCAGGACAGTGACACCCTGGTACCCCCAGGGCAGGGCAGTCACACCCCGGCACCCCAGGGCAGGACAGTGACACCCTGGTACCCCCAGGGCAGGGCAGTCACACCCCGGCACCCCAGGGCAGGACAGTGACACCCTGGTACCCCCAGGGCAGGGCAGTCACACCCCGGCACCCCAGGGCAGGACAGTGACACCCTGGTACCCCCAGGGCAGGGCAGTCACACCCCGGCACCCCAGGGCAGGACAGTGACACCCTGGTACCCCCAGGGCAGGGCAGTCACACCCCGGCACCCCAGGGCAGGACAGTGACACCCTGGTACCCCCAGGGCAGGGCAGTCACACCCCGGCACCCCAGGGCAGGACAGTGACACCCTGGTACCCCCAGGGCAGGGCAGTCACACCCCGGCACCCCAGGGCAGGACAGTGACACCCTGGTACCCCCAGGGCAGGGCAGTGACACCCTGGCACCCCAGGGCAGGGCAATCACTGTCCCTTTCCTCCAGGGCACAGGGGATGTTTGACCAAGCGTGCTCCTGTAACTCCCCAGCTCACAACAGGAGGGGAAGGTTTCCTCAGAGCTGATGAGAAGTATTGATCTAAGGATAATTAAAAGCCTCACATTAAAGAAGTCCAGCCTGCATAATTAAAAGCCTTGCACTAAGAAAGTCCAGCCTGCAGCCACGAGGATAAGCCAGGCTGCTTGGAGGAAAGCTGTGGAAGCAGCACCCGTGAGACACAGGATGTCAAATTACTCCTGGCCATTAAATTACCTGATTAATTTAGCCACTGTTTGGTGTGTGGTTGGGCCCCATTTCTGTGGATGCATTCATTATTCATCGAGACTGCCCTGAATATTTTAAGCCAACAGTTTTTGTCCTGCGTGTTCCTTGGTGCTGTTGGGTTCTCCAGTCCCTGCAGAGCCCAGAGCACAGTGCCCAGGAGAAGTGTGACCTCCAGGCTGGCAGTGTCTGCAGGACACCATCTCTTCTGCAGGGGTACAAGGACCGTGCCTGAACTGTGTGTAATTAATTGCACAGTGGGCTATTAATAGGCAAACGAAGAAAGCAGACAAAGAGGGGCTTGCAAGAAAATCAACTTTCTTTTCAGTGCCTTTCAGCTCTCCTCTTGGTGTGCTGCCAGACTGTGTTGGGCACAGCAGCTACAGGGTGATGGTCTGCAGAAAGCAGATGTTTTCATGTTTTCATTGTTGCATTATGGCCACAGCCCTTGAAAATGCAAAGTTTTGGGTTTGGGGTATAGGCTTCATTCCAATGGCTTATTTTTAAATGAAACTTGAATTACTGCAGCCAGCAAAGTCTTTTGCATAAAGTATACAAAGTTTCTGTTCTATTTATTTAGCTGTGATTACTCAAAACATCATCATTCTTTAAGTGCATATATTTGTATCTGTTTTGAGGGGGAAATATGAATAAAGCTAATTGTTGTTGTGCTTCATTACAGCATATTTCCAGCTCTGGTTATTTATCAACAAAGCTTCCCTGAGTATAAATCACTGTGTCTCCATGCTGCAGGTTCCTGGTGTGAGAGCTGAATCAGCCCAGCCCTGGATGTGGCACCATGGGCAGGTCCCAGCCCTGGATGTGGCACCATGGGCAGGTCCCAGCCCTGGAGGAGCTGAATCAGCCCAGCCATGGATGTGGCACCATGGGCAGGTCTCAGCCCTGGATGTGGCACCATGGGCAGGTCCCAACTCTGGATGTGGCACCATGGGCAGGTTCCAGCCCTGGATGTGGCACCATGGGCAGGTCCCAGCTCTGGATGTGGCACCATGGGCAGGTCCCAGCCCTGGATGTGGCACCATGGGCAGGTCCCAGCCCTGGATGTGGCACCTCTGGCAGGTCCCAGCCCTGGATGTGGCACCATGGGCAGGTCCCAGCCGTGGATGTGGCACCATGGGCAGGTCCCAGCCCTGGATGTGGCACCTCTGGCAGGTCCCAGCCCTGGATGTGGCACCATGGGCAGGTCCCAGCCCTGGATGTGGCACCTCTGGCAGGTCCCAGCCCTGGGAGGGATCCAGGGAGAGCTGCTCCACCTGCAGCAGGGAGCAGGAGCCTCCTGCAGCCTTTGGGGGCAGCTAAGTGGATTTTTGCAGTAGTGGCTACAGGAGACCCATGGGAAAGGAGCTGGACTGGGGGTTTTCTACATTCTGACAGCTTTTCTCACAGTGGTTCCATCACCCTGCTGGGGACACAGGCACATCTCACCAAGACAAGGATTTGCCACCCCACAGCCTCTGCTGTCCGGGCATCCAGCACTGACTCAGATTGGAAAAAGTCCCCCAAACCCATCCTCTCCCCCCAGGGACAGTGTTGACATTTAAATTCTTTGCACCTCTGTCTTTGAACAAAAATGTTTTGTACATTTCTCTGGATAAAAGAGGCTCACAGGGTTATTTTGGGAACAGTTTTGCAAGCTGGTTTCAAATTCAGCAGTGCACTAAAGGGCTTTGAGCCATGACTTTGCCTCTAGCCTGAATTAAATACATTTCTAGCTCACAAATACAAGACAAGTGCATGTCCTGGTGTCACTCAGAGGTGACAGTAACACTTCCACAGCCCCTTGGAGCATGGCCTGTCCAGGGGACAGTGATGGGCACAGTGTGTGCCATCCTCCCACAGGACAGATAAAGGCACTGCTCCTGTCATTAACTCTGAAATTCTTCAGCAAATTGTTTACTGTGGTACTTTTAATGTCCTGTCCATGAAAGTTTGGTTCCTGTCCTCTGTTTCCACTGGAGCAGCAGATTTGGGGCTGTTTAACACGGAATTGGGACCTGGAGACCCTTCAGGCACTGGGAGGGACCCTGAGGTCTCCCTTCTCCAGACTGAGCAGCAGGTTCTTTTCTCAGCCACTCCACCAAGGCGTGTCCTTGCCCAGAGGTGGCCCAGGGAAGGAGATCTCAGTGTCCAGGCTCGGGGTGACTTTCCAAGCCTGTCCAACCTCTCCTTCCCACAGCCCCTTGGAGCTGTGGGGACAGGGGACAGTGATGGGCACAGTGTGTGCCATCCTCCCACAGGACAGATAAAGGCACTGCTCCTGTCATTAACTCTGGAATTCTTCAGCAAATTGTTTACTGTGGTACTTTTAATGTCCTGTCCATGAAAGTTTGGTTCCTGTCCTCTGTTTCCACTGGAGCAGCAGATTTGGGGCTGTTTAACACGGAATTGGGACCTGGAGACCCTTCAGGCACTGGGAGGGACCCTGAGGTCTCCCTTCTCCAGACTGAGCAGCAGGTTCTTTTCTCAGCCACTCCACCAAGGCGTGTCCTTGCCCAGAGGTGGCCCAGGGAAGGAGATCTCAGTGTCCAGGCTCGGGGTGACTTTCCAAGCCTGTCCAACCTCTCCCGAGCTGCTCATGAGCATGAGGGCACCCGAGCAGGGGGGCACTCACACCCATCAGACACAATAAACCTCCCTCCTGCTGCGTCCAGGGCTGGTCTGGGGAGCCTGGGGGAGCTGTGCATCTCAAAGCCAGGGGCAGAGTGTGGAGGGGTGAGACCAGGGGTGAGACCAGGGGTGGGAGCCAGGGATGGGAGCCAGGGGTGGGAGCCAGGCTCAGCTGTGCCAGGGAAGGCACCACAGCTCAGGGATGTGAGGAGCAGGGATGCTCATGCAGCTGGAAAAAGACTGCAGAGCCAGATGTGAGGTGCAAGGTCGTTTCCAGGAATTGTCCTTGGGGAGTGAGAGACCCTGGGAGAGCTGAGCTGTGCCCGTGCTCCTGCTCCTGCTGCTGCTCCTGCTGCTGCTGCTGCTCCTTTTCCTGCCCCTGCTCCTTCTCCTGTCCCTGCCCCTGCTCCTGTTCCTGCTCCTGTTCCTGCTGCTTTTCCTGCTCCTGCCCCTGCCCCTGCCCCTGTCCCTGCCCCTGCCCCTGTCCCTGTCCCTGTCCCTGCCCCTGTCCCTGTCCCTGTCCCTGTCCCTGTCCCTGTCCCTGTCCCTGTCCCTGCCCTGCCCCTGCTCCGGGCCGCTCTCCGCAGCTGCAGCTGTTCCAGATGTTCCTCACAGAAACCCGCCCCGCTCCCGGCTGCCGGAGGCCGGGGCACTGCAGTGACAGATTGTCTCTCGCCCTGTAACTCCCCTCCAGAGAGCTCTGCTCTCGGCTCTGCCGCTCCCCGGAGCCTCCTTGGTGCAAGTGGAGCTTTCGGGAGCTTGCACAGCCCAGGTAATGCCCTGGACAGACCACGGCACGGCTGCAGCACCCCAAGCACGACACCGAAGGGGTGGGGGGGTCGGGCATTCCCAAAAATCTGCCCCTTGCGCTGTCCTTGAAGGGGTTTTTGCCAGAAGTGGGAAACCACGGTCAGTTCCCTGGGAGCACGGCAGGGTGGTTTGAAAGGTGGTTGTTTGGATATTTCAAAGGTTATTTCAAAGCTGATGAGCACCAGCCTGCCAGGGCTCCTCCCTGGCCCTCGTCCTCCACGAGCTCAGCAGGTTTTTCTTGCCAAGGTCAGAAAGGAAGGCTAGGCAGCAATCAGCTGGAGCAGCGGGGCCAGGGCTGCTGTCCCGGGGGTGCAGGCAGCGCTGCGGGGCTGGGCAGGGCAGCTCCTGGGGATGGAGCTGTGCAGGGGCTCCCAAAAAGGGACCGGCAGCGGGGAGGGGGCGGCTCCGGCACAGGGCGGGCTGGCAGGGCAGCAGTGCCCAGCCCCGGTACCCAGCTGTGCCCAGCTGTGCTCTGCTCCTCGCTCACCCGGCACAGCGTTTGCCGCGGTCATTATGGGATGCGTTTCCCCTTGAAGGGCGTTCTGCTGCTGCTCCGGGTCTGTTTGCTCGGGCAGAGGCTGAGATGGGTCCGGGAGGAGCAGCCCCCCTGCAGCCAGGGCACACGGGGCTGGGCAGCGTCTGCTGCTGCCTCTTCTTCAGGGTGGCTCCGTCGTGCATCTCACTGCTGCCCGTGGGAGGGCTTTGTTCTCTCGGGTCGCCAAAGTCAGCGAGGCAAATCTGATTTTTCAGGGTTTTCGCTTTGTTTAGACACTCCCTCACTAAATGCGTCCCCTCAGAGGCTCCCCCAAACCCATCACTGGGAGACTTAGGATTGACAGTGCTTGGCTGGGGTGCAGCAGCCTGCCAGGGTGCTGTCACTCGTGGCAGAACCTTCCACTAGCCCGGGACACCCTCCCCTGTCCCAGGCTGCTCTGAGCCCTGCCCAGCCTTGGGCACTGCCAGGGATGCTCCGTGCCAGGCCCTGCCACCCTGCCAGGGAGGACACCCAGCTCTTTTGTTCCCAGCCTTCTCCCGGCAGAAACGTCAAGAGAACACGCAAGCTCCTCCAGCAGACACTTGCTCCTACAGCAGCTGTACGTTCTGTACACTTCTGCGGGGCCAGCCGACCATTGCAGCTTGAAATCAAAATTAATTAAACCTTGTTTACCATTTGGAATTAGTGAGCTAATGAATATCATACCTCTGAGGCATCCATCTTGGTCAAATATATTGTGCCTCACAGCTGTTGTTTTCATCTAGATTAGGTTTGCTCCAGGTTTTATGAAGACGTCAACAAAGTAATAAACCTTGCACTTATTTGACTCAAAAAAAAAAATTATAAAATTTTTATTAGCTTCCAAGGAATTAGGTTTTCTAGTTTTTGCCTGGCAATAGGCAAAGTAATAAACCCTGCACTTATTTGACTCAAAAAAAAAATTATAAAATTTTTATTAGCTTCCAAGGAATTAGGTTTTCTAGTTTTTGCCTGGCAATAAAAGTTGATTTGTTCTCTATCTGCCTGATTGAGTACTTGGGTGCTGGCTATTACTTAAATCTAATGACTTTTTAAAAGACATTAGGGTTGTCTCCTGTGAGCAAACACACTGGTTTGTGGAATTACACACTGATTACTCTGTTATAAATGTGGTCACACCTCTGCTATTAAATTTTACCTGCATAAACAATTCCAGTGTGTAGAAATGCTGCTATACAGTTATTTATACCCACTTTATTAAGGTTATTTTTTCAGCAATTGTGGTGCTTTTAAATCTGCCGCGGCTTCTTTAGCACCAAGTGACAGAAAATCTAGTGTGTCACGGGGAAGCATCACTTTCAGCCCTCTGCCTCTGGCCACCTGGATTTATTTACTGCTGCGGGTGATGACAGAGAGCAAGCAGAGAGCAGACAGCAGCCCGTGCTCCCAGAGAGCTCTCACAGCTTCTCCAGAGCAGGTTCTGCCACAGGGAGATCGTCTTGTTCCGGGCTCTGGAGTTTAATCCTGGTGTTCCGCGCATCCCAGACCCCGTGGGGATGTGTCTGTGCTCCTGGGACACGGGAGCAGCCCTGTTACAGCCATTTCCAGCGCCTGATGGGGCTCCAGGAGAGCGGGGAGGGACTTTCTGTGAGGGCTTGGAGTGACAGCACAGGCTTAGACTGAAAGAGAGTGGGTTTGGATCAGATATGAGGAGAAATTCTTCCTGTGAGAGCGCTGAGGGCCCGGCACAGGGTGCCCAGTGAAACTGGGGCTGTCCCTGGCAGTGTCCATCCAGGCTGGATGGGGCTTGGAATGACCTGGGACAGTGGAAGGTGTCCCTGCCATGGCAGGGCGTTGGAATGAGGTGGGATTTAAGGACCTTTCCAACAAAAACCATTCCAGGCTTCTGCGATGCCAGGATCAGAGGCAATGCCTTGGCACAGGGCTGCATGGACACTGCTGTCTCCCTTGGGAGTGGTGTCCATCAGAGCCTGGGAGGGCCAAGGACCTGCAGGGGACAAACCTCTCCCCACGAGACACCCGTTGTGCCCAAGCACCGCCCGGGAGGGCAAGGTGGGAAAATCACAAGCTGTAGTCATGTGGATTGCAGTGGGCTCCCCTTATGGACATTCTGCCTGTCAGGTAAGGATATTTATATCCGAAATGAGCCCCCACTTGGGGCGGGTTCCCATGGTAGCGCGGCTGCCGGCCCCGCGGAGGGGCAGGTCGCCCAGGCAGCCGAGGTCCGGGCCAGCCCCGCGCTCGTTGCCCCGTTACCGGGGACCGCGGGCACCCGCCTGGGCTGCGGGCACGGCCGTGCCGGGGAACCCCCGCACTGGGGCACACGGGCTGGGTTCGGTGTGCAGAGGAGGCCAAAGCGAGAAGGGCGCACAAAAATTCCCTCCTGGTGCTTCCCAGACCTGGCAGGGGCAGGAGCGGGGGAGAGAGAGGAGCGAGCGGTGTCAGGGATGTGCTTAACCGTGGGTGTGACCTTGCTAATGCTTGTCTTTGCCTTTACCTCCCCGATAAATCAGACATTTATCTCTGCCTATCGCTTGTTTATGGCTCCATGTGAGCTGCAGGGCCGGGCGGGGCCGAGCCCGGTCCCAGCGCTGAGCTCGCCCGAGCGAGCATCGCGGGGTAAATGGTGACAGAAAGGCTCTGCTGGGGACCCGCGGCTCCGCGGCAAATGTTAGCCAGCCATCTGCTCAAAGCAGCTGAACTCCTGTCCTTCTGTGCCTTTGGAGCACACTTCACACCCTCGCTGCAGTCAGGCCCAGAGCTAGAGCCGGGCTTGCTCCCAAGGGCTCTTTGTCCCCGGAGCTCCCGGGTCCCCGAGCTCCATGTCCCCTGGGCACGGCTGGGCTGGACCTGCAGCCTTGGTGCTGCATCCCGGGGTTAGGGCAGGGATGAGCTGCTGCAGCCCGGGGTTAGGGCAGGGATGAGCTGCTGCAGCCCGGGGTTAGGGCAGGGATGAGCTGCTGCATCCCGGGGTTAGGGCAGGGATGAGCTGCTGCAGCCCGGGGTGAGGGCAGGGATGAGCTGCTGCAGCCCGGGGTGAGGGCAGGGATGAGCTGCTGCAGCCCTGGGTTAGGGCAGGGATGAGCTGCTGCATCCCGGGGTGAGGGCAGGGATGAGCTGCTGCATCCCGGGGTGAGGGCAGGGATGAGATGCTGCATCCCAAGTTTAGGGCAGGGATGAGCTGCTGCAGCCCAAGTTTAGGGCAGGGATGAGCTGCTGCAGCCCGGGGTTAGGGCAGGGATGAGCTGCTGCATCCCAAGTTTAGGGCAGGGATGAGCTGCTGCAGCCCGGGGTTAGGGCAGGGTTAGGGTGGCCTGAGGATGCCCACGGGCTCTGGGGTGTCTCTGCAGCTCAGCTCTGCAGAAAGTGGCCTGGTTCCTCCAGAGTGCCTGTGGGAGGGCAGCAGAGGTGAGCAGAGGAGCTGTGTCTGAGCCTCGGGCTGGGCTGCTCTGTGCCCGGGAAGGGCTCGGGGCTGCTGACCCCCCCGGGCAGCTCTGGCTCAGCTCCCTGCTTTGGGCCGGCCCTGCCCTCGGGGTTTGCTCTGAGCTTGACTTCCCAAAAGCTCCCACGAGCCCATTTCTGACAGGAATTCCCCTCAGCCCGTGCTCTGCAGCTCTTTGGGGTTTTATCACAGAATCCCAGAAGGGTCTGGGTTGGAGGGGACCTTAAAGCTGATCCCATCCTGCCCCTGCCCCTGTCCCTGGGCAGGGAGCTCTCCCGCTGCCCGGGGTGCTCAGGCTCCTCCAGAGGAGAGATTTATCCCACAGCCTGTGGGGAAACCATAGCAAAACAAACTTTCATTTAAACACTAAAGCTTCCCTTTTATGATCATCATGATTTTCAACTCCCTTACCTGTTCCTGCATTCATTTCCATCCAGGATAATGAGGGTCACATTTGCAGAGAGTGACTTAATTACAGGAACTTTTGCAAAGCAAGGAGTCTTTTTTCTTTAATCCAGAGTGTTAGCAATTCCCCACATACTTATGTTCATTTTAAGAATCAATAAGGCACAAACATGTCTAATTACCCTAAAATATTTTGCAAAATCAGAAGTCAGATTAGATTTTGCTTAAGCATCAAATGGAAATTTTAATGTCCGCCAGAATCGATATGTTACCCCTGGGCCCTAAGATTTTCACTTACATGCTTGATCATACATTATAATGAAGGTTTGCAATAACATTAAAGCCTTCCTGAATGCATTTTCTGCATAATTTACTTTTTCCCCCACTTTCCATTGCACAGAGGTCCAAATATCATTACTCAGAAAAATAATGCACAGCTGCTTTTCTCCTCCTGTTCCCTGAATTTACTTGCTGATGAACATCAGCCTGAAATATTTTGATGATTTAATTAAGGCCTTACTAAAAATACTCCAACTGCATTGTAATTCTTCCAAAAAGGGGGAGAGCTGCGTGGCTGCCCTTTCTGTTCCTCACAGGGAGTGAGGCTGGGCAGGAATTGCCTGCCCTGCCCTTGACAATCCTGCCAGCTGACAGCATTTTCCAGCCAGCTCGGCCATTCCCAGCCCCCCTTGGCCTGGCTGGAGTCTGGGGGTGCTGAGAGCAGAGCTGGGGGGCTCTGCCCAGCTCCTCCAGTGCTGAACTGGCTGGACCCTGATCAAATTCTGCCCTTCCCCTGTTCCTGTGCCCCGGGACGAGCCTGGCTCGAGGCGAGGCTCAGGCTCGCGGTCCAGGGCTCCTCCTCTGCCAAGGAGAGCCCCAGCCCCGCTCCAGCCCCTCTCCAGCCCCTCCTGGACCCCTCCAGAGAGGACACAGAGGATTTCCTCTGCCAAGGAGAGGGACACAGACTCCCAGACCCCTCCAGAGAGGACACAGAGGATTTCCTCTGCCAAGGAGAGCCCCAGCCCCTCCTGAACCCCTCCTGGACCCCTCCAGAGAGGACACAGAGGATTTCCTCTGCCAAGGAGAGCCCCAGCCCTGCTCCAGCCCCTCTCCAGCCCCTCCTGGACCCCTCCAGAGAGGACACAGAGACTTTCCTTTGCCAAGAAGAGCCCCAGCCCCTCCTGGACCCCTCCAGGGAGGACACAGAGAATTTCCTCTGCCAAGGAGAGCCCCAGCCCCTCTCCAGACCCTCCCGGACCCCTCCAGAGAGGACACAGAGACTTTCCTTTGCCAAGGACAGCCCCAGCCCCTCCTGGACCCCTCCAGAGAGGACACAGAGAATGTCCTTTGCCAAAGAGAGCTCCAGCCCCTCTCCAGCCCCTCCAGGACCCCTCCAGGGAGGACACAGAGACTTTCTGAGCCGAGCTGCAGTGCCAGGGCTTGGCAGCACCAAGATCCCCCTGGCTGCCCCCCTGCCTCGGTGCCACCCGGGCATTCCTCTCTTTGCCTCTTTTCCCCCAGGCAGATGAAGCAAGGAATTAAATCCCTGCAGGTCAGACTCTGGCCAAGGGGCTGGGGGCAGGCAGGGCTCCCTGGGAAGCACCAGGACCCTCTGCCTGCCCTCCCAGCTCCAGCTGGAGCAAGGCCATGCCCTGGCATGTGCCAAGCTGGCAGTGAGGACCAAAAACCAGGGAAAAACGTGAACAGAGCAGCTGGAATGCAAAGATCAAGCCCATGGGGACTCAGAGGCTTGGTCAGAGCAGTCCCTTCCCTCCTGGGGGGTTTCCCAGGATGGGGATCCCACCCCACACAGGCAGCTCAGGATGCTCTGAGTGCTTAGGGAGAGCCAGGGACTAATCAAGGCGTAAGTTTGCTTAAATTTCTTTAAGCTTCCATTGAGATGGTGCTACTTGGAATTAAAGTGAAGCAAACAAAATCAAGTTAGTCCACCTTAATTTTAAACAAAAGTGTTTACAAAGGTATTTAATGCAATTTGACTAATCAATTTAACAGTTAATTCCGATTATTTTCCTGATCTCACTGGGCACACAGGCCCTCATTAACAGAATTTGGCAATGCACCAAGCTCCACACTGAAATCAGCCCAGCCCAGGCTGGAGGGGCTTTGGAGCACCCTGGGCTCATGGAAGGTGTCCCTGCCCATGGCTTTAGGAGATGAGCTTTAAGGTCCCTACCACCCCAACCATTCAGTGACTCTGAGTCCTGTCCCCCTCCCCAGGACCTGGGTGCTCCCTCCTGCTGTGGCAGTGCAGTGACAGTGGTGGCTCTGCCTCTGCTGGCCCCAGGACACCCAGGGGGATAAGGGACACGCTGGCAGCTCAGCCCCTCAGCTGCTTTAAATAAATCCTGACTGAAATGCAGAATTGCAATTTTCCCCTTCTGTTTAAAAAAAAAAAGGGTAGGATCAAGTAGCTGCAGAGCCTGGTCTGCCAAGCATGCAGCAGCAAGCTATTACTCCTCCCAATTAAAAACCATATTAACATTTGTAGAGCGCTGTCATTGCGCCTGTAACAATCCCTGCTGGCTCTGCTTTACGAACGGATGAGAACCTAACAGTCCTTTGCAGACAGATGGAAAATGACTTTTCTCTCTCATCTGCTGTGCTCAGAGATGTGGGAGCACTAAAAGCTTTAAGCCCCTCCTTAGAAACCCACGTTAGCAAAGCCTGTCCATGTCACCAGTGGGACCTGTGGCATCAGCTGCAGCAGCGGAGGAGGAAAGGGATTTTCTTCCAAAACACAGAATCTCTGCCAGGAGTGAGTGTAAGTCACAGAACCACAGAACAGTTTGGGCTGAAAGGGACCTCCAAGCCCACGCAGTGCCAGCCCTGCCATGGCAGGGATCCTTCCCCTGTCCCAGGTGCTCCCAGCCCTGGCCAGCCTGGCCTTGGGCAGAGCCCCAGGAGGAGGAGGTGGCACTGAGAGCAGCCTTCCCTGCTGCCAGCTCCCATCTCCCACCCAGCTGTGGGGCTCTGGCTCTGCCTGCTCTGCTCCTCCAGGCCATCCATCACTGCCACTCGCTCTGAAGTTTCCCAGGCATCACTGAGAACAAACCCACTCAGTGTTTTCTCCAAGCAGTGCAAATGAGCCCAACCAATTCCACTCATCCCAGCCTCGCACTTCAAGGTGCTCTATTAATGTTATTGAGTCTGTGGGTGTGAGTCCAACTTGTCCAGTCACTGTTGGTGCTGGGGTGGGGAGGCTGACTCACCTCTCCTGAACTGCTGCTCTCCCTCCGTTTAGTGCAGCCCAGTCATCACCAGGTGAGTTGGAGCTGCCTATTCCAGCCTAGTGCACAAAACTGTGAATGTTCAGGGCTGAAGCTGCAGTGGCACGTGTTTCTTTCCTCACCCTCAGTGTTACTGCCAGTCAAAATGTAAGCAGCCACGTCAAGAGAGCCTTTGCCTTGCTGTCCTTGGATTTTCCAAGCCCTCACAGCTTAAGAGATAACTCAGTGCTGGTCTGGTTTTCTGCAAAGTGCAAGTGACCCTCATTTCCACATCCCTCCTTCCCCTTAATTGCTTCATTCTCTTCCAGCCCCTCAGCCTGTTAAACCCAATGGTTTTGCTCTGCACATCATAAGCTGATCCTGCTCTTGAAAAGATTCAGTTGAATTCTTTTTGCTGCTTTTGTATTGCAGATTTATGCAAAATTTATAAACAAAAAAGTCCCAAGCAGAAATCTCATTTTTTAATTCTAAAAATATTCAGAACGAGACTTGAGGAACATCAGGAATAATGATTCAATGATTCAATCCAGATAGGTTTCAACAGCAAGGAGAAAAAAAAGAGCTTCTTGAGAATGGCAGATAGAGAAATTACTACACTGCATATAAAAAGAGTGTGTTAAACTTCCTAACGTATTAGACTTTGTATTAGACTTCTATTAAATGGGATGCAAAGAGGCAGTGAGTCCAAATCAGAGCCCTCCTCTCCAGTGAGGCCACCAGGGATGTGCCCACGGCTGTCCCCGTGTGCCCAGGTGCTGAGGCAGGGCTGGGGGAGCCAGGGGGAGGTGACCCACCTGGAGCACACAGGTGAGCCCAGGAGAGGCTGCTCCAGGACAGAGACTCGGCTTCAGGCGTTGCCTCCTTGTTCCAGGCTGTGTTTCAGCAAAGGAACCTTGGGAAGGGTCCGGGCAGGCTGGACAGGGCTTGGAGCCCCCCGGGCAGTGGGAGCTGTCCCTGCCATGGCAGCGGCTGGGCCTGGGTGGGCTTTGAGGCCCCTTCACACCAAACCACTCTGGGCTTCTGTGATCTTCACCAGGACCCCGAGCAGAGCCATGAACAGATCCCACTTGGTAAAGAAAAGAGGCTTTGGGGATTGCAGGATTTTTTTCTTTATGGCAAATTTGTACTTGGGGCAGTACTTGACACTTCTGGAGATTCAGCCAGGTCCCTAATGGAGTTTTCAGAGGTCCCAGGCTGCATTGATTTCATGCCCATCTACACCTTTCAGGGCTTTAGCACATTTTGGAGTCTGGCCGGAGGATCTCTGCTGCAGCTTATCTTGGCAGAGCTTTCACTTGAGATGTGGGGCCAAATCCTCAGCTAAGATAAATCACTGACACGAGTGGCACTATGCTGATTTGCACCAGTCACAGAGTTTAAATTAAAATTTAATTGAAAACTTAAGCTGTCATTAATTTTCAATGAATGGCTTTTGCAAGAATGCAGCCAGATCTCCACCAGTTCAGTCTGCTGCCTGCCTCTCCAACAAAGGAACAAAGGAATGCTGATTACCACAGCCATGCCTGGTGTATTTTGATCCCCTGCCTTTACCTTTCCCTTCAGCACTGCCTGCCAGGACAGCCTGTGTGATCCCTTGTATCAGGAGATCAGTTATTTCCATGCAAATCTCCTTAGTTATCGCCACCCTCTCCTACAGAGTAATTGACTTTCTGGGGCCTGGGCTGTATCGTGGCTTCCCCAGCTGGGGCTTCTATTGTGTACCATCTTCCATGAAGTGTTGCCCTAGAAATGCAAGCAAAAAGCAGGAATTTACAAGATAAGGTGTGTGTGCACGTGTGTGCGTTCATCTGCAGGGCCACACACACAAACAGTGATGGATACAGCAGGATATTGGTAAAACAGGATGATAAACTAATTTTGACTTAAGCATAAAGATGACAGAATACCCTGAGCTGAGAGGGCCCCACGAGGGTCATGCAGTCCAGCTGCTGGCCCTGCCCAGACACCCGAACACCCACCCTGTGGCTGAGAGCGCTGTCCAGCCCCTCCAGGAGCTCTGCAGCCTTGGGCACTCCCTGGGGAGCCTGCTCCTCCTGCAGCCGGGCAGCGGCAGGGAGGGCAGGGTGACTGATGGAACGAGTGATCTAATTTCCCGATCGGTTAATCCCAAATTAAAATCCTTGTGGTGAGATTTAGGTCTGTGGTAGTGTGGAGCCACAGTCTGAAGCAGAGCCCAGCTCATAATGAAGTGAGTGCCATTAGCAGGGTGCCCTCGTTAGGCAGCACCTCTGCAAACGAAGAAAAATCCTTTAGACAGAAGTAATCGGGCATGGAGAGGCACAGCCACGGCCCCAAAGCTGAGGTGACTTCAGAGACATGTGGTTCTGTGCAGCAGCAGGGCACAGGAATTGTGCTGATGAGGCTTTAAAATAACACAGAGAGAGAATTGTGCTGGGATTTTCATGGAGGGGAAGTGGGGCTTGCCCTGTAAGTCTGTGCAGGACTGACTTCATGTTGGTATAAGCTTTGGAGAAAGATGCTGAGAGGCAGAGGTCATGGGATAGGGCTCAGAGGCAGGAGCTGTGGGGATGAGTGGAGAAGAAGGGGAAGAGGGCAGCTGCCTTTGATGGGATGCTGAGGGCAGAGCAGGGGTTTTATCCACGCTGCTGAGTGGGAGACAGAGGGGTGGATAGAGGGGAGGAAGCAGCCAGGAAGTCCCCAGCCCACGAACAGGAGGGCCCTGAGATTCGAGGGATATATGGGGATGAGGCTCCCCTCTTTCATGTGCCAAATCACTGACTTATTCAAAATTCAGAATCCATTGGCTTACCTGGAACTGCTTCCCAGCAGCTGCACTCACAAACAGCAGGTTTGGTCTCTGGCAGTTCTGTCAGATATTTTCTTGGCCCAGGGAGGCGGATTTTGAAGATGCTCTGGAAGAGTGCAGTGGTGGGAACCAGGGCAGAGGGGCTCTGGTTGGCACAGAGGCTCAGTGTCCTCAAAGAACCCAGCCTGAACCTGCTCCAGGGGAGTTTTCCACTGTGCTGTGCACAGAAATGGACCCTCAGTGTCAGCAGCTCACCCCCGAGGGCTCTGACAGTGGCTGAGATGGGGGGCTTTTCCAGGGGGTTTGTTTCCAATTCCATCCCTGACTCTTTAAATCCATCAGGTGAACAAGCTCCTAAGTGCAGGGCAGTATTAATTCTGCAGCTTGCCTGTGAACTTCAGCTCCCTGTCTGTGCCTCGTGCTGGGAAATGCCAGAGGGAGGGGAACCTTTCACAAGCCTCTCCTGTCTCAAAGCACAGCTCTGCTCTCCTTTCAGGACAGCAAATGGCAACACGATGAGGGCAGGGGAAAGGGCAAACCTCTTGTGCACAGCTGGGTGCTGCTGTGTTGAATTCCAGCAGGAATGGTTTGTCTAACTGTATTGTGAGCTAAACCTTGCCCTTCCTCCCACGGACATCTCCATCTCTCTTTGTTTTCATTCCTTCATTGCTATTCCCACATTCCTTTGTCCTCATTTCCTCCCCAGCTCATCCCTGGGCAAGCACTCCTGTCTCCACTCTACAGCAGAATTGTTTGAGCTGTTCTACTCTCCAGCATATCACAGATAGTTCCTAGAGGCTCGTGAGTGGTTTTGACTGTTTCTAGTGTGGAGAAACCATCATCACCCAGTCCATGGCTGTCAGGATTCAGGGCCAGGGGCTGGAGCCTTTCAGAGTAGTTGTATTGCAAACAAGGTCTGTAGTAAGTTCAAACTCACTCTGGCTGCCTCTATACCTGTGGAAAATGTGGAAATACTGAACATCAGCCTGTAGAGTTCTTTGTTCCCTCGGTGATGCTGGATGGGCTGAGCCACCAGGGCCCGTGTCACCCTGCTTCACAGCAAACCACACTAATCAAACATGACCGCAGCCTCAGACGCTGTTGTGTCACAACTGCTTTACAACATGTTTCCCTTGTGCTTGTTTTCATGTGCTGACAAGATCAGGCCCTCGGACTGACAGCAGCAGTGGGAAGGCAGGAGGTGATGTGGCTGAGCAGCTCCTTCCAGGCAGCGCTGCTCTGCCCTGCCTGCAGCAGCAGCCCCGAGCCCCCACCACCATCCCCAGCACACAGAACCTCTGTCCTTGCCTGCAGTGACTGCTCCTGGCTCCCTGCCCACGCTGCCCTTGCCAAACAATCCATTTTCCACTGGTGCCCAACCCAGGATCTCCATCAGAGGGAAACTCTGAGCTGCAGTGTGTGCCTGAGAGAGGGAATATTGCTGTGTCCCCTCAGATCGGCCAGTGGCACTGAACTCTGTGTGTTAACTGTCACTCACTTCCCTGTGCCGCTTGAGAAATTCCAGTGGAATGTTTGGAGGTGGGATGATGGGCAGGGGAACCTGCTTTGAATGCAGGACAGAATAGGACCTAGTAAATGAATGCCTATTTCTAAAACAGAAGCAACAACAACAGAGGGAAGATAGGAGATGAGGAAACACCTGGGTGCTCCACCGGTGCTTGGCACAGCGGGAAGTTTGGCCAGGAGCGTTTGCTGGGGTCACTTCACCCTGTAAGATCTTCAGGGCAAGGACAGGCCCCCAGAAATGCCATTGCACAGGGGAAAGAGGGAGTCTGAGCTAGCAAACTGCACAGAGGGGAGGGGAACGTGGGGCAGAGGCAGGTGGCAGCGTCCCAGAGCTTCCCCTGGCCTGCCTCCCCCTCTGCAGCACTCATGCAGTGTCAGTGCTTATGAACCCCCTGTGCCACAGCACTCAGCTTCCTTCTCCTTCCTTAAACCCACGGAGGCACTTCAGCTGGATTTCTGGTGATTTGGCTGTCAGTTCTAATAAACAGCTTAAACAAACAGCACGTGCCAAGCGCTCTTGCAGCCTCTCACTTGCTCAAGCAGTTGGCAGATTTGGATGTTGGGCGATGGATTTGAGGGAAGCACTTGTGCTCCTGTACCAGGCTGCTGGACCAGCCCGGCTGGAGCAGCGTGCAGGGGGGATCCAAGTCTCCCCTTTCCCCAAATCCAGTGGATTTCAGGCTGAAGTTAGTCCTGTATTTCTCACGGCCTCAGCACAGTCTGGTTATCCCTGCAGCATCGGGAGCAGCGGTGCTGGGGATGGATTGTGGTGTCAAGTCGAGGGCATTGATTTCTAGCTTGAAATCAGTGTTAACTTCAAAAACACTTTCCTAATTTGGCAGTTTGGGGCAGAAATGGATTGAGCAGCTGGGAGAAACAAAGAAAAACAGCAAATAAAATAGACAGGGTTTCAGGTGGACCATTTATCCTTCGCTCCTGCTCCAGGAGGTGGGTGGTGCTCTCAGGTAAGCCCTTGCAGGCTCATCCAGCTGATTCCTGGAAGCCTGCACTGGCTGAGGCCTGCACACCATTCTCTGTGGACACAAAGGAACAGGAGCTGCTGGAGGTGACCCATCACCCACCTGTGAAGGGGCTGCTGCCAATGCTCATTAACAGGGAGGTCATTACTCCCCTCTCCTCAGTCACCAAATTCATGCACAAACAATATGACTATATTCCAATTGCTTTAGAACCATTTGAGATTGTCAATTTTCTTGCCTTTCTGCAAAGTTGTCCTGGTTTGAGGAAATTCCCTGATTGGCCCCAGTTTCCTGCAGCAGAGGATGGGCAAGGGGTGATGACAATGGTCATTGCTTGGCCAAAAACCCTTCCAAAAGGGAGGGAAAAAAGGATGAAAACAGGGGAGGATGGAAGTTGAAGAAGAAGCTGTTGTTCTCTCTATGTTTGTGAGAAGAAAAGAGGAGAGAACTGATTTTTTCCAGCAGGTAGGGATAGGAGAAAAAAAAAATTCAAATTGATCAAAAAATTAAATATTCATAGGACATTATTCATCAAGATTCATCTTGCCAAGTGGGTGAAATGAGGCAAGGGAAGAAATTAGCTTGCTTGAGAGTGTCAAAGTGATTATGTGATTAAATTGCAATTTATAATTTCTCCTTCAAAAGTGTTACTCCTTGATTTGTATTTCTGCCCCCTCTCCATTCTGCCAAGTCTCCCTTTGTGTGTGTGTGACCAGTGAGCAGCCAGGGCTGCTGTGACAGAAAGCCTCAGACACCTTCTGCCCACAGCTGTGCAGGGCATCCCTGCCCCCAGCACATCCCCGGCCAGCATTCCCACTGTTGGTTTTCCTAGAGGCTACTTGCACTTCTCATGGGCATCCCCCCATCCCCACAGACCCACAGCTTTATTTACTCATTCCTCTCTGCTCCTCTCAGACTGCTGCACTGTATAATCCATCCTCCCCCTGGATCTGTGAGGAGATTTGTACAAAAAAACCGTGTTTTGGTGCTTGTTTCTGTAATCCCCCAGTGCTGGGGAGGCTGCAGCTTCCACTCACACAACCTTTGCTCCAGCACATCCCAGGTGTGCTCAGTACAGGAAGAAAAAGCAGGAAAAAACTGCCACAACATGCCTTCCTTCACAGCTTTTTCCCTGGGACCAGCCCTAGCCTCGATTAATTCCTGCCTTGTTTATGAACAGCACAAGGCTTGCACAGGTTAATTAGTTGAAGTAGGCTTTTCTTCAAGTGAATGAGCAGGCGCAGGGTTTATGGCTCTGTCACCCAGTTTATTTGTTCACTTTCTGTTTTATTTGGAAAGACACAACGATAAATAAAATCAGCCATGACGAGGCTTATGTCTGCAGTAAACATTTAAGCCCTGCCAGGTGGTAATCCACAGCACACTCAGAGTTCTCAGCCTGCAGGAGCTGGGCTTGTCTCCCAAGTTGTGCCAGAGATGTCTGGGGATGGGGACAGTGCCCAACTGCAGCCAGGAGGGGTGGGGGACAGGAAAACAGCTGGGGAAAATGACAGTGTCACGTGGGCTCCAGAATCACAGGAGGGGGTTGGAAGGGACCTCTGGAATCATCCAGTCCGACGCCTGCCCAGCCAGGTGTCCTGGAGCAGGGGACACAGGAACGCGTCCAGGCGTGTTTGGGATGTCCCCAGAGAGGGAACTCCAGGCTGGCCCTGGGCAGCTGCTCCAGGGCTCTGCTGCTGTCATGGACAGGAGTTCTCCCAGGGTCAGGGTGGGGCCAGCGAGCAGAGGGCTGGAGAGGACGGGCAGCTCTTGAAAGCTAGCAAGTAAATCTCATAAAGCACAGGTCTGGGCTGACAGAACATGGGGATGGCACTGAACTCAAGGAAAACTCAGCCCGATTAAACTGCTTTAAATCCGTTTACTTGGTTGTTTCTGCTTCACTTGCAAGACATCATTATAATTACTTGGCATTGGCAAGCCATTACCAGAGGTTCTGGGCTGGGTAGCAGAGGACATGATTGCCTCCCAAGCCTGATGAGCCGTATTGATCGGTGGGGGATAAGGACCAGCCTACGAACAGCCCAGAGTCTTTATTTGTCTCGTTGTCAGGGGTGTGTTTGCAGCCTGGATTGGCAGTGAGTTATGGGCATGCTGAGTGTTTTTATGTTACTTCTCACACAACACAGCTCAGCATTTGCATCCCCTCCCCTTGTGACCAAAATCAACCACAGTGGAAAGTGAACCTGGAGCCTGTTTGAATCTCCCTCCATCGAAGGTGCTGAGGGGAAGCACAGCCAGGGCTGTCTGTGAGCTGATGGCAGAGGCAGTTTGGAGTTATGGCGCAGTGTGACCACTTTGGAATGCCAAGGAGCGACCTTTGATGTTGTGTTTATTAATTATTTGTGTAATGGGAGCCCTTTGCTGCCCCAGATAGGAACAGGGGCACTGGAGGTGTGAGGGGTCCCTGCCCAGAGGACCCCACAGTCCCCAGTGGAGGTGGGAGCCTCCTTGGGGTTACATCTGGAGCAGCCCCAGTACATTGTCGAGCTGATGGCAGAGGCAGTTTGGGACTTATGGCACAGTGTGACCACTTTGGAATGCCAAGGAGCGACCTTTGATGTTGTGTTTATTAATTATTTGTGTAATGGGAGCCCTTTGCTGCCCCAGATAGGAACAGGGGCACTGGAGGTGTGAGGGGTCCCTGCCCAGAGGACCCCACAGTCCCCAGTGGAGGTGGGAGCCTCCTTGGGGTTACATCTGGAGCAGCCCCAGTACATTGTTCTTCATTGAATTCCAGTGTTTGGTGGTGCTGAGGGGAACAGCATCTGTTTGGACGCTCAAGGGATGCAGACAAGATCCTCACCTGCTCCCCAGGGTCATGCTCAGAAATGCTACTTGCACAAAACAGTAGAAATGAGGCAGTAGGAAATTAAATATGCTTATTAGAGCTAAAAATAGCAGCTCTGTTCTTTGGTGATGCATGAAAAAAAGCCCCTTGTACCAGAAAAATACTTTGGGCCTCTGCCAGGCAACAGATGCAAGGAACCTCTCGCAGCCTCGCTGGTGGAGCTGGTGCTGCTGCCTCCAAACCTGGAGCCTCCTATTTTTAGCAGCAGATCAATGCAGGCTCCTCTGCCCAGCAAGGAAAAGGCAGGCTGGGTGTCCAGCAGGTGTGAGGAAGGCTGTGTTAGATATTCATTCCTGTCACACAAAGAGTCATTCGTCTCCATCGCTCAGGCGCTGCGGATGGAGGGTGCCCGCGGCTCGGGAGGGTGGCAGTGATGAGGGTGGGCCCCTGGCTGGCCTGGCAGCAGGAGGGCACTGCCAGCCTGGGAGAATTCCCTCTGCTTCAGCAAGCCATGAGCCAGATGCTCCCTTGAGTCATGCTGGTGGTAGGTCCCTGGATCCATCTGCGGGCAGAGGGGTGAATTCCCGAGCAGGACGCTGGACATGAATCTGCTGTCTGAGAGCTCACTTTGCAAACTGATATTAATTAACATTGGCATGTCCTTGTTCTTGCACTGCCAACACTGCCATCCTGGTACTTGGTGTGGGGAAACTGAGGCAGGCAGGGATGCCATCTCTTTTCCATGCCCTCCAAAGAGCCACAGAGCCCACGATACCCCAGTTCCCACTCCAATAATTCGGTGTGCGTTGCTCCTAGGGACCAGGCTTATTCAGACTGGCTACAAAGCTGATCCTTTCCCAGCAGCTGCTTTCCTTGGGATGCAGCTGCGAGCCCATCCCTGCCCGGGGAGAGGGAGCTGCAGCGCCGGCAGCACCGGCTCCGTTCCCCGGGCAGAAGGTGCAATGCTGCACCCCTGTGGGAGCCTTGGACATCAAACCTGGCTACTCTGCCTGGACACACGGCAGCTTTCTGTGAGCTACATCAGCCCTATTTAAGTGGCCCAGGCACTAGAAGAGGGGGAGAAAAGGGAGTCCTGGATATGCAACTTCTTTCTCAAAGCCCTGGAAGTGATGCCATTCCCTGAGGGATGGAGACAGCTGAGTTTCTCCAGCTTGCAGGGATCCTGGAATTGTGTTTTGGAGATAACAAGCTGTTAACATTGTCACTTCTTGCAGGCAGGTTAATCCTCTAAACTTGAAATATGTTTCATCTGGAAGTAGGTATATTTGATCATACAAGGGGTGGAAAAATTAAACAGGAGCCCCATGAAAATAGGAAATTATGTAAATCACCTTATACATGAGGCTGATCAAGTTTATGGTTGCTGTTTCAACTCCCATTGCCAGAATGCAAATTCTAAAGTAATCTGCTAAATGTGAGCAAGCCTGACAAGCATGATAGCATCAGGCCAGTTCCCTCTGTGCCACGGGGCTGGAGTGTCACTCCCCACACGGGCACTTGGGTCCTTGCAGGAGCTTTTGAGGATATTGAACAGCCCACGTTCCCAACAGCCTTTCCTCTTGCTGAGTACATGGAATTTTGGGGACCCAAAGTCAAGCCTGGAAAATCCCTTCACTCGTGCCGTGGTGTGGGGGTGCTGGGTCCGGTGCACAGCTCCATCCTGTGCCAGCTGGGCTGGGGGGACAGAGGGTCTGGGCCACCCCTGTGCCCCCACCCTGCCCGCCAGTCACACCCCAGCCTGGTTACGCTGAGACAGCACTTCCCCAGAGGAAACATAATTAGTAAATGTGGTTGGAGCACCATGACTGCGAGCAGCACAGAGCAGAAATCGTGTTTGTAAGCTGCCTCCAGGACTCTGCACCACGGTTTAATCGGGTATGAAATCACAGCCATCTCAGAGCCACCTTCCAGAAGTTATTTGTAAGTGAAGTCCTAATGCAGACAGGGCTCTTATTATTCCTCATGACTTGCCTCATTGCCCATGGCCTTTAAAATGTTGCTTTCACATCTTCTTCCTTCTTATTTTCCATTCCCCCTCTGCCAGCTCAGAAACAATCCAGGCAGGACCCATGCCCTGGGTGACTCTTGCTCCTCTCTCAGCACTGAGTTAGCACTGGCTGATATCTGTCATGTTCCCTGGAAAAACAGGACTCGCTCTGAGACTCCTGGGGTAACAGATTTTCCAGGGGAAAGCAGAGGAGGAGCTTGGTGCATTAAATGGTTCAGAAATGCCCCACGGTTGTGTTTTCTTTAATCTGCAGAAGGCCCACAGCATCTCTGCCTCCTGTGCCCAGTTCTGAGGAATTCCCATCTTGACAGCACTTCAGAGCTGAGAGAAAACCACCTCGTGTCACACTCCTCCTTGGTTTAAGTAGGCACTGGTGAATTAACGCAGCATTTCTGGCCATATTAAGATTTTCCTGGTTTGGGGGAGGGAGGGTGTGTCCAGCAGGTCCTGAGGGAGTGGATGCTGCTGTGGCTGTTTCCTTTCTGGCCCGTTGATCCCCATTAGGAAAGCCCTGGCTGCCGCCGTGCCTGCTGAGAGAAGCCCTCCTCGGCACATTAACGGAGCAGCAGAGCTGGCACACAAACAACCGGCACGAGCCAAGGAATGCGGAGTCAGGGGGAGATGCTGGAGGATTCTGTCATCGCTGGCAGACTCAGTGTGGAGAGCTCAGCAGCAGAGAGCAGCAAGGGCCAAATCTCTGTGGGCAGAGACGCCTCACAAAGGTGTGAGTTGGATAATCTGGATGATGTGAGTGCAGAGTTCCCCTGTGCTCCTACAGCGAGTTAGGCACAGGGGAAGGAGCCCAGGGCCACTGCTGCAAGGTGTGCTGCTCCTCTGGAGCGGCTCCCTCCTCTCCAAAGGTGCAGAGCTCTCCCTAAAGACACTGAATTCCAGGAGCAGTCAGTATTTCTCCTTTTTAGTAGTCCCCATAGAAGGTAAAGCTGGTTTCTGCTGACTTCCTCTATACCCTGTGCATATGCCGTGGAGCCTCTAATTTTGCACCCTCGGAGAGCAGCTGCTGTGTCTGTGACAGGATGTCACAGGGTGTTTGGTGGGGAAGCGCTTCCCCTGCGCTCCCCAGATTCAGCTCTTTGCGGTCCCGATTCCACCACTGGCAGGACTGCAGCAGGTTCCTCTTCTGGAAACTCTTCTGCTCTGTGATTCCCCATCCAGTACTCACGAAAGGCGCAGCTGGTGATTAAACACTTTGCTCATTAGCATGGGTTTGACCAAACCACCCCATCCTGAACCTCAGAGCTGCTCAGCGAGGCTGCGAGAGCCAGCCCTGCACAGGAATGTCACAGAGGGAGGGTTCTCCTCCTCTTTAAATGCAGGAAGAGATGCTTCAAGGCTTCACACACTAATGTAAAACAATAAATGAGTTTCCATGAGGGAGAAATAAAACAGAGCAAACCAGCTCGTGAAGAAGGACAACCTAGGAGCGATGGCAAGAACAGGTGCCATGCAGAAATATACTGCTCAAAAATGAGGACTAATGGACACTGTGCAGCCATGAGCCATGTGAGCCCCACACAGCTCCTGGCATCCCCCTTTTCCACTTAGATAATTAGGAAACATTAGTCAGCCAGCTCAATGCTCAATCAGTTCAGGGAGAACTTGCCCTTCCCATTTATTGTCCTGGTTTTCACACTTCTCTCCTCTGTGCTCTCATGACTGCAGAGGCACAGAAATCACTCAGGGTCCCAAGGCTTTGGCGAGCAGTTTTCCATCACAGAAAGCAATTCCCCACCACACGGAGTGTAGGGTAATTCAAAGAAAGCACGACCAAGGGCTGTGCTCTTAGGAGGTGGTAATTTCCAAGTATATTTCTGTTTTCCACTTCTTTTACACCTTGGTCTGGCCAGAACAGTATTAAGTGCTGCAGAGAAAGAGCCCGGCACGGCAAATGAGGCAGCAACAAACTGCTGCTTCTTATCAGAGCACTCAATCACTGCCGGGAAAGTCATCACCAACCCAGCAGCTCCCAGAGTGCTTTTTCCATGGAAATTGCTAAACAGCTTCAGGAGAGCAAAGCAACACCTCTTCTCCCTGGCTGTAATTAATATTTTCGGGATGGTGAGAAGCTTGCTGCCCAGGCAGACCAGTGCCACAGGCTGAGCAGCAAAGGCTGAGGGACCCATGGAGGGCCCCACTGCTCCCAGCAAAGGACAGTATGTCCACGTGAAAGGCCAGTGGATGAACTAATGGGTGAATAAATGGTCATGGAGAGAAAAGGAAAACCACCTGAAGAGACTGGAAAGCCTGGGATGGTTCCTGGGCTGGGTCTGTGGCAGGACCAGTTTGCTCAGCTCCAGAAAGGCACAAAAGGGGCTGGACCAGGAGACCACACCATGGTAATTTCCAGCCTTACCCATCCCGTGCTTCTGTGAATGCAGGCAGTGCCCTGAGGGGTCCTTATATCTAAATACGACCCATAAATGTATATGATATGCACCAATAAAGATAAAAAGACTAATTTAATTTCCTCTCAGCAGGCATTTCCATTTATCAAAATATCAACAAAATTTCTTCTAGTTTTTTCATTACAAATATTATTTATTAGATTGAAGTTGCACCAAAGCAGTCATTTGAAAATAACAAAGAATCAGTTTCCCAAATGAGAAATCTCCCTCTTGTGTCATAAAAAACACTTTTCTGTATTACTTTTGGAGAAGTGATGGCTGTTAAATCTTACATAATGTAACACAAGCCTTCCTGAAGTGCTGAGAAAGCCAATTCAGACAGTGCTAGAGTGCCAAGGAATGGAAGGGAAACACTTAGCAACTGAAATTACAAATTGCCTGATTGGGAAAAGGGTTTTCCCAAATCCTTTGAACTGGAGCTGCTTCCACACTCTCCACAGAGTAACTGAAAGGAGAGGGGTGCGAGGAGGCCAGCCTGGCTTCGGGGGCTGCGTCCCTTCCTGCTGGGCCCAGTGCCTTTCCCCACGGGTGGGAGCAGAGGCTGGGAGCAGCCGCAGAGCGGCCGCAGTGGCACCGTGCTGCCCCTCAGGTGCAGCCCCTCTGGACCACCCGGGACCGGGACCCAGCACTCCCGTGGCCCTGAGCACCCCCTGTTGCGGTGCGTTTTGGGGTGGGGGTACCCCGGGGATGTCCCCAGAGGGCCCCCTAGGCTGTGAGCTGGCTGGCAGCAGCAGGCAGGCAAGGAGACTCCACACGGCTTCTGATCAGATGAAGGTTTATTTGGGGTCCCAACCCCGGGTACAGCATGGCTACTGAGGGAAAAGGGGGGAAGGGGGAGGGAGGGGGAGCCTCGGGGAGGGAAGGGGCAAGAGGGGGGAAGAGGCTGAGAGAGAGGGAGGGCTCAGAGCCAGACTGATCCCCTAGCACAGCTTAAGAGGGGAATTGAAGTGGGCGCGGAATCACATTGGGCCAATGGGATTGCAGATACAGGAGGGTTCAGGGCAGGACCACAGGCTTAGAATGTACCATACATTTCGGAGGGGTGAGACAGAGCATACCATTTAAATAAAATGGAATACAACAAACCCCCACCAGTGACAGGTGAGAGCTTTTTGGGGCTGAGGAGGGGCTCACACTCGTTTGGGTGCCACTGTGTTCCCAAGGGAGGGCATTTACTCAAGGGATCATGCTGAGAGAACGCTACCCTTTTTTTGCACACTCATTTTGGAAGACTGAGGCTTTTTTTGCTTATATACCATATATTTTTATGAAATGCTTTATTCCCATTTCCCTTCGGTATAATGGGATTTTTCTCAGTAAGCAACAAAATAAAAAAGGAATTTAGAGCATCTTTCCAGCATTCACTAGTTTAAAAGCAAACAATATCCCAACACTTAAAATCAAGAGTGCATTTTGAAAAGCAAGGCAAGGCAGTAACTTCTAGTTTAAAAAGCTCTACAAGTTTTATGAAGCTATTTTACGTGGCTCCAGAGTTTCAGGAGGGAAGGGAAAAACACTCAGTCAAACCCAAATATATTTTTATAGCCGCAAATTTTCTAAAATGAGACTATAGATCTTGTGTTAATATGGGGAGCCTTCAGAAATACACACCCACATGCCAGCACAAACAACACACAGCTCTAGAGATGGATGTCATACAATATTTAAAAAGAAAAAATACATAATTCCCAGGGAGGCAGGGCTGGCTCTTTTCCCAGATGGATTCTCATTCCGACAGCATCAAGAACATGACAGATGTGCTTCTTCCTAATTGTTTGTGTTTGTGGTTTATCTCTCGTGCCTGTGATCCTTCAGGAGAAATCTCTCTCTTAGCACCTCGTTCCCTGCTGGGAGGTTTTGGTGGCTGATCCTCAGCAGCAGGACAGGAGCCTGCCCAGTGCTGCTGGGGGGGCCCATCCCGGTTCCTGGCTCCCCAAAGAGCCCAGACCTCCTGCTCTCACCCCACAGGGCCTGCAGCCCCCCAGAGCCCCTCACCTTCCCTGGGACTCGGGTGACAGGTTCCAAAACAGGCACGGGGAACCAGAGCCTCCTGCACATACCTGTGCTTGTCCTTGTCTGTGTGCAGCCGCTGGAGCCAGCTGGAGCTGCCCTCCTCTTGGCACGTCTCTGCTCTTTCCTTCCTGCAGAAACCCACCCTGCACAGCCTCTCAGGGTACCTGATTTTTCTGCCTGTGTCTGACACACCTGGCAACCACAGAACCACAGAATGGCCTGGGTTGCAAGGGACCTCAAAGCTCATCTCTTTGCACCCCCTGCCATGGGCAGGGATGCTTTCCACTATCCCAAGTTGCTCCAAGCCCCGTCCAACCTGGCCTCGAACACTTCCAGTGATGGGGCAGCCACAATTTCTCTGGGTAGTCTGTGCCAGTACCTCTACTGCGTGTTAAAAAATGCAAAGTGACCAAACAGCCTGGAGAGAGATGTCTTCCAGACCTGGAAAGCCTCTCCTGTCCTGTGCAGATGATTTATTGCCCCCTCAGTGCAGACCAGTGGGCAACTGAATATATTCTTTATCTTTTAATATATTTTTTCTGTACGGACTCAGCTATTAAACTTTTTTTCCCTTTCAATTGCACTAATTTTAAAGGCTGCAGTTGTTTATTTGCCACCCCTGAGACCACCTAGGAGGTTCAGGACTCTCAATCCCTTCAGATGTTTGCTCTGGGTTCATCAAGTGTCCTCACCCAGCCCCAGAACAGAAAAGCTTTTGGTGCCAGATGTTCCCTGATGTAACGCATGCATCCATGACCTTTCCAGGCTCAATTCATCTCTAGTCAATCAGCCTCACGCAAAGCTCTCTCTGCACAAAGGTCTCCTTTCTCCTGTGTTTCCAGGAGCGGGACTGGGCAGCACCAGGAATGTTTGCAGCAGGAATGACCAGCGAGCAGATGATCCCGCCGACGGCCCGTGCCAGCCTGGAAATACAAGGAAACACAACCCTTGCTTTTCTGAGACGTGAATGTTTTAGGTGTGCTTTGTGCAGCTTGGAAAAACGGCCCCAGCGCAGCCGCTCCCGAGCAGCCGAGCTGTGCCTGAGCGGGAGCTGCGGACGCGCGGGGGCGCGGCAGCCCCGCCAACGGCACCGGAGCGCGGGGCACGGCGGGGCACGGCGGGGCGCAGGGCTGGGCAGGGCTGAGCACGGCTGGGCACGGCTGGGCACGGCTGGGCTGGGCACGGCTGGGCTGGGCACGGCTGGGCACGGCCGGGCACACCCGGGCTGCACAGCCTCCCTGAGCAGCCCATTCCAATGGGTAATCCGTCACCCTTACAGTGAAGAATTTATTGCTAAGGTTCCAGCTAAACCTCCTCTGGTGCAGCTTAAGGTGCTCCCAGCAGTGGGAAAAGCCATTAACAACTGTTCTGAGCTCTCTGGAATCAGCGATGCCAAGCGCATCTCGTGGAAAGGCGGCACGATCGGCCGTGCCCTCCCATGCCCGCTGTCCCGCCGGCTCAGCGCAGTGCTGGGTGAGCAGCTCCGGCAGCACAAATCCTGCTGCCCTCGGCCGTGCAGCCGCTGAGCCCAGCGGGCAGCATTCCCTCCAGCGAGCATCCAGGGCTCCTTCCTCGGCCGGCAGCAGGAAAAGAGATCGGAGCGCTGGCTTTTGCACGGCACCGCCCAGAAGAATTGCTCCTCAAAGGGAAGTTGTGCCCGGCAGTGAGGGCTGTGCCCACGCCGAGGACCTGCCCAGGTGGGTCACTGCCCAGGTGAGCCACTGCCCAGGGGAGCCACTGCCCAGGTGAGTCACTGCCCAGGTGAGCCACTGCCCAGGTGAGCCACTGCCCAGGTGGGTCACAGCCCAGGTGGGTCATTGCCCAGGTGAGCCACTGCCCAGGTGAGCCACTGCCCAGGTGGGTCATTGCCCAGGTGAGCCACTGCCCAGGTGGGTCACTGCCCAGGTGAGCCACTGCCCAGGTGGGTCACTGCCCAAGAGGGTCACTGCCCAGGTGGGTCACTGCCCAGGTGGGTCACTGCCCAGGTGAGCCACTGCCCAGGTGGGTCACGCTGCAGAGCAGCGCTGCTGCACAAAGACAACAGATATCATGGACACCCTTGGGCAAACCATCAGTGTCCAGAGTGAGGCCACGTCCAGGTGCCAGGAGGGGAGCGGGACCTGGAAGCGTCAGGGGAGAGGGACTGTCCCGCAATGGCGGGGAACCAGGGCTCAGAACCGCTGCGAGGGCACTGCCCTGCCCCGGGCACCGTGAGGGGTTCCAGGGCACTGCTCTGTGCTCTGTCCCGGCACCGTGAGGGGTTTGGGGGCACTGCTCTGTGCTCTGCCCCGGGCCCGTGAGGGGTTCCAGGGCACTGCTCTGTGCTCTGTCCCGGGCTCTGTGAGGGGTTCCAGGGCACTGCCCTGCCCCGGGCTCCGTGAGGGTTTGCGGGCACTGCTCTGTGCTCTGCCCGGGCACCGTGAGGGGTTCCAGGGCACTGCCCTGTCCCGGGCACCGTGAGGGGTTTGAGGGCACTGCTCTGTGCTCTGCCCGCGCTCCGTGAGGGGTTCCAGGCCAGTGCTCTGTGCTCTGCCCGCGCTCCGTGAGGGGTTCCAGGCCAGTGCTCTGTGCTCTGCCCGCGCTCCGTGAGGGGTTCCAGGCCAGTGCTCTGTGCTCTGCCCGCGCTCCGTGAGGGGTTCCAGGCCAGTGCTCTGTGCTCTGCCCGCGCTCCGTGAGGGGTTCCAGGCCAGTGCTCTGTGCTCTGCCCGCGCTCCGTGAGGGGTTCCAGGCCAGTGCTCTGTGCTCTGCCCGCGCTCCGTGAGGGGTTCCAGGCCAGTGCTCTGTGCTCTGCCCGCGCTCCGTGAGGGGTTCCAGGCCAGTGCTCTGTGCTCTGCCCGCGCTCCGTGAGGGGTTCCAGGCCAGTGCTCTGTGCTCTGCCCGGGCACCGTGAGGGGTTTGAGGGCACTGCTCTGTGCTCTACCCTGGGCACCACGGGCATTCACCCGCCCCGAGCCTCCTCCAGCGTGGTCCCTGTCCCCCTGTCCGTGCCCCGGGCTCGCACAGCCCTCCCCGCCGCCGGGACCGGGACCGGGACCCGCCCGGGACTCTGCCACAGGCCGGGGGCGGCGGCCCGGGCGGTGCCTCGGCCCCGCCCCGCCGGAAGTGACGCGCCAATCACGGCCGCCCTCTCGCTCCGCCGCGAACAAAAGGGATTTTCACCCGCGGCCCCGCCCTCCACACCGCCTCATTGGCTGTGCCCGCCCTCGCCCCGCCTTCCCGGCGGCAGATTGGCCCGCGCCCGCGGCGGCGGCGGCGCTGATTGGCGGGCGGGCCGTCGGTCAGCGGGCGGGGCGGGGCGGCCGATGGGGAGGGGAAGGGGAGGTTTCGCGGGAACGGGAGAGCGGGGGGCGGTGCCGGGGGGCGCGGAGGCCGGGGGGCGTTACCGGGATGCGGGCGGCGCTGCCCGGTGCAGCGGGCCCGGCGGAGCGAGAGCCGATGGAGCCGGTTCCTGTTCCCCGCACCCGCCTTCCTTCCCCGCCGCCGCGGGCTCCGCTGCGCCGTTTCTTTGTTCGCCGCGGTTGTACCGGGCCGGTGCAGCGCGGGAGCCACCGAGCCCGGCCCCTGCACCCGAACGGTGCCGGGTTCCGGACAGTGGCCGTACCCGGTCGGTGCCGGTTCCCTGGTCGGTGCCGGTTCCCCGGATGGTGCCGGTTCTCTGGACAGTGCCCGTCCCGGTCGGTGGCGGTTCCCCGGTCGGTGCCGGGTTCCGGACAGTGCCCGTCCCGGTCGGTGCCGGTTCCCCGGTCGGTGCCGGTAGGTCCCGGTCGGTGCCGGTTCTCTGGACAGTGCCCGTCCCGGTCGGTGCCAGGTCCCGGTCGGTGCCGGGTTCTGGACAGTGCCCGTCCCCGTCGGTGCCGGTTCCCCGGTCGGTACCAGGTCCCGGTCGGTGCCGGGTTCCGGACAGTGCCCGTCCCGGTCGGTGCCGGTTCCCCGGTCGGTGCCGGTTCCCCGGTCGGTGCCCGTTCCGCACGGTGCAGCGCCGGTTCCCCGCTGGCGCCGGCCGTGCCCGGTGTCCCGGGCTGACCCGCGGGGCTCGCCGGGCCGGGGGCTGGGGGTCAGCAGCCCCCACGGTTCCAGTTCTGCCGCGCAGGGCTTCAAGGACCCGCACAAAACCCCTGCTCACAATCTGGCTAACCTGCTTCCTTCTGAGCGTGGCTTCACTAACTCATGCGGTGGGGATGGGTTTTGTGTGGGTAATGCCCTTTTTCCTTTGGGGCTGAGATACAAAGGTGGAGGAAATAGAAACTCTTCTCATTTTAACCTCACACAAAGGTGAAGGAAATAGAAACTCTTTTCATTTTAACCTCATACAGAGGTGAAGGAAATAGAAACGCTTCTCATTTTAACCTCATACAGAGGTGAAGGAAATAGAAACTCTTCTCATTTTAACCTAGATCTCCACAGCGGTGATGCAATGCCAGGTAGCACTGTGGATGCACAATTATTAAGTCTGTGTTAGCTTTTTTTCATTACGTGAACACGTGTAATTATCGGAGCTGCTCAAACACCACGCGATACACGCAGAAGCAGTTTTGGGAACTTGTCTGTCAGGACTTCTCAAGCGGGTCATTTAGGTTCTCCCATTAGTGTGATTACACGACTGCCCGTGCTGGCTTCTGGAAAATGCTAGTTCCTCTTCAGGAGCACAGGAAAGAAAATCCAGCTGATTCAGAATTGTCGCCATTGTGGCGTTGGTGCGGGTTTAGGAAATACCCTCTTTCCGAGGAAGAAGGAGCAACAAGCTTTGTTCTCCATGATTTTTTTTTATTAAAGTAGAAGAGTTTTGAGCCCAGGGCTGGCCGAGGATCCTGAAGCCGCTCTCGCCGTGCCTCGGGCTGTGCATTCAGCTCCCCTTGGGTTCCTGGCCCTGACTCCAGCCCCTGGGGTCGGCAGGTGGGGTTCTCCTGTGCTGGCAGCATTCTTTCGGTGCCCCCGTGTGTGAGGGAGCAGTGAAATGTCTCCTGGTGTGGCTTCAGGACCATCCTGCCCTGATTGAGGGAGCTGCCAGCTTATCTGTGTGCTCCTCAAGTGGCACATGCCAGAGATAACTCCCCCGCTCTGCTGGTTGTAGGGACACTTGAACTGCTCTCCGTGGTTATTTTCAGTGAAATACTGGGAAATAACTTTCTTAGAAAGGTGTTGTCTCCTTGTAGGGTGGGTGTGGGTCTGTCAGGGAGACACAGCTTAAAGGAAGCTCACCTTTAGGCAAGCAGAAGGTGATTATCTTTGTTTATGCTCTAAACTCTGGCTTATTGTCCAAAAATGGTGGTGTATCTCAGGCTCGGGGAAAATATTTATGTAATCAGACTAAACAACAAGGTCTTTGTGGTTTGTGATCTGTGTGAGTGCACTCGGTGTGTTTCCCTGGTGTAAAGGGGTAACATGGCCTGGCAGTTGCTGGGTCTTGGTTCTGATGCTGGGAAGCTCTGTCTCTTGGTTAAAGGTTTGGAAATAGAGGGTGAGATTCCCCAGCTGAAGTGCCCAGATCCCTTTGGCAGAATGAGACTGTGTGCAAGGGGAGAACTGGATCATTTAATGGAGTTGGTGTGATCTTTTGATAAAAAGTGGGATGAGGGAAGGCACAGGGATGTGTAGCTTGAAAGCAGCTTGGAAAGGTCAGCTCAGGAGCCTGGAGGGCTGGGAATGGATTTGCATTTAGATTTGGATAGGGGAAAAGGAGCTTAAATACATGCTTATTAGCTCTTTGATCCAGAGATGCTTCTTGTTTCTGTAAAACAGTAACATCAAAAAAATAGGGCTTTTTCCCCCCAAATTTTCAGCTCCCAAGTGCAGAGTGGCCCTTAAAGGGAATGCTTGGGATTGTGATCCATGCAGCATAACAGAAATCTGCCTGGGGTGCTCTGAAAGTTCCCTGCAGGTCACTGGAGAACGCAGGTACATTTTGGTGGGTTTTTTTAGAGCAGTGACTTTATTTGTTGCATCTGCTCCCAGTCTGTTCCCTCAGCAGCGTGAAGTAACTGGTGCAAACAAAGCAGGCAGAGATCTTCTCTTGCAGCAGGGTGCACATGAGGAAGCTGAGGCTCTACCACTTACATACCTTTAATGTTACCTCTTGTTGTTGGGTGAATGATTACTGTGCAAACTGGCTCCTTCTCCTTATTTCTCTTAAGTGTTTTTACCTGTGTATTTTAGGACAGGGTTTGTTTATGTTATTAAGCACATTAAAGGCTACAGAGGCGTGGTGAGAATAGCAAGGCTTATTCCTGCAGCACTGGGAAGCACGAGTCACAATGGGAGTAGTTAGAATATGGAGCTGGAATTATTGCTGCCCTGACTAATAGCTTTAAAACACCAAACTGCAGCTGGTAGCTGTCCTTGCTATAAGCCTGAGCTGTTTGCTAGCTCTTGGGGAGATGCAGCTGCACATTTCCACATCATCTCTTTATAAAGGAAAAGCATGGATGCAGTCATGTTGAAAGTCCATGTTCAACACTTACTGTCCTGGGGTGACAGAAATATAGGATACATTTTGCTCTAAGATCTCTGAGGAAGCTTCTCCTTTTTGGTTCAGGTTTATAATGCCCAGTGCTGCTGTAACGTGGTGAGTGTCTGGCAATAAAAGGCATTTCCCACTGGTATTGGCTCAGTCTTAGAACCTGTGAGTTTAGTCTGGGCAAGGACTGAGATGGTTTTGAAATCCAGCCATGCATCTCCTAAGCAGATGTTTGGATATTTCACATCTAAAGGCTGCCCAGGGAAATGCTGCAGCTTTGACATCAGCACCCACACAAACGTGGTAAATATCAAAGACTAGAGCCAGGCTGTGTCTTTTCTCACTCTGTCTGGCTACTTCTTGATCTTTCAGCATTTCTTTGCTGCTTCTGTTGCCCTCTCTTCCATTTTCCTAAGGTGACCAAGCTGTAAATCACACTCCTTCCATGTGGTCTCAGCTAGTCAGGCTCCCCATGGCAGCAGAGCCCTCCGGCCGTGTCCAGAGCTGAGGGGATGCTCAGGCTCCCACCTGGACATCTCTGTGTCAAGGTCCATGGGCTGGCCAGAAGGGATCAGTGCTGAAGAGTCACCAGCACTGCCCTGGCCCACAGAAATGGGATTTTAGTCAATACAGTGAGTTTCCTAAATTGTGCCTTTGTGTCAAGTTTTGATCAGGGCTTTTCGACATGGTGACAGATAGGAGCAGATTTCCCAAACGTTCCACTTGTGGGTTTTCCTCTTGAGTCTGGGAATGGATCTGCAGCAGGGAGCAGAAAAGCAATGCTCAGATCTGTGGTGTCCAGTTCAGTTTTGGTTTTGGAACTCATGGTCACTTCCACTGGCGTTGCCTTGAGCAGCCCATGCCAGCAGGAGGGTGAGCCAGCAGAGCCTGTAAGAAACATTGCTGCTTTATGGAATTTCATGTAAAACACCGTGAGGCAGGGATGTCAGTGTGTTGAGACACTTCCCTGCTTAGCAGAGGGGCACAGAGTAGATTTCTGATTTCTCTTGCTGCATGAAGACAGCAGAACTTTCTGTTCCCAGCCACTGGAAAACTGCTCTGGCACAAACAAGACAGAACTTGCTTTTGTGTATAACTCTCCAAGGCACAGTTATGCAAATCAGTTGTAAAGGAGCAGTGGCTTCAGACAAGCTAGACTTCAGCTGAATGTTTTAGCTGCATACACTTCTCCAGTAGGGGCTAATTTAACCCTTTATCACTTGCCACTGGAGTTTGGTATTTCTGAGTAGCTTCTTCATGCTGTAGTATTTTCTGCTTGACATGAAGTGTGGTGAAAGATGGACATGACTTGGACTCAGAAAAGTGTATTTGATGGTTGTGCAAAGCACAAGGCTGTATCAATGGGTATATTTTCATCAGAGACAAGGGTTTAGTCTGGAATTATTTCCACTTTTAACAACATAATGTGACAAAAAGGCTTATTATGGGACAGCATTAAGTGCATCAGCAAAGATGCAAGGGAATATGAAGCCTCTCTATGTGCAGTTCAGATGATGGATCTCTTACGTAGGCAGCAAAATTATATTTAATAAATGATGCTGATATTGAAACGGTTTGAAAGAATAGTAATTAAGTGTGTATTTTCCGTGGCATTGATTTTTGTGAAGGGGTTTGGGCCTGCTCCATCAGTGTGGATAATGGCATTCCCAGGAAGCAGTTCCCATCACTGCCGAGCCCCTGTGGGTGGCCCACTTTGGCCTTCATTCATCACAGCTCCTCAGTGATGCTTGCAGCTGTGTGAGGCAGATGTGTCATCAGTATGACTTTTCAATATCCCTGGTTTTCCCCTCTCCTGTCAACTCTGGCTGCTGCTTGGTGAGTGTTGTGCTGTCCTGTTAGCCCACACATTCTGCCATCGCCATCTGGGTGTGCAGATGTTCCTGTCCCTTGGGAGGAGGTGACAAATGCATCTTCTGCAACTGGTGGTGGAAGCTGGAGAGAAAATTATCCCCCCTCAGGGCAATTTGCAATCCAAAAGGCTGGAAGCTGGGCTGGAGGTTGTATGTCACAGCTTCGAATACTGATCTTAATGTCCAAAGAAATGCCTACTAAACTAGGTTTCATTATTTTTCAGGTTTTCAGGATGAATCTGGAAAAACTCAGCAAACCAGAACTACTGACGCTGTTTAGCATTCTTGAGGGAGAATTAGAAGCAAGAGATCTTGTCATAGAGGCTTTAAAGGTAGGTTTTAAGTATCAGGATAAGAAACAAACATGGCAACAGCACTACTGTGAGTTCTGCAGAGAGCTTGTGTCCAAGGTGAAGTTCATTTCTGGTTCAGAATCCCATTTAATATCAGCAGGACTGCATAGTAAATGCTGTAGATAACTTTGGCTTGGAAGCTGGCTGCAAGAAGCATTTTGCTGTTGAAGTACAGTGTTACATGTGTGTTTTCATCCTTTCTGATAAAGAACCATGTGTTGTGTAAAAGGTCTACCAGAATTCCTTTCTAGTTTTTTGATCCTTCAGCAAGGAGGGCTGCTTAAAGCAGGCACTCCTCTCTCCAAGAGGGATCACAGATTAGTCTTTTAGTGACAATAACGTCACAGTAAGCAAAAAGCACCCCTGGCTTTGTGTTGACTAAGCCACCATAAGCTGGCACTGCTGAGAGCAGCAGCCCTGAGTGCTCAGCTGCTGATTCCTTCCCTTTGCTGGCACGAGCACTAGTGCAACCTTCCAGTGAGGCAGATGCCAGCTAAAACTGCTCCAAAAAGCCACTTTCAGCATCAGTGCAGCTGAGGTCGTGGTGCTGGTGGGGCAGGGCAGGGCTGGAGCCTCTCCTGGCTGGCGTGGTGTGATGCTGGCCTGCATCAGGGACTCTGGGTCTCTGCACACTTTGCTGTGTTGATGTTGAGCCTGGAAATTATTTTGGGAAATCCATTGTCCATGTGCAGTTCTGCTGCTCTTTGCAGGATGCCTGCTTGGCGCTCAGCCTCAGCCAAGTGAAAAAACACAGTGCTGTGAATGATGGCAGGGGTCAATTTTGGAAGGAATTAGTTGTGTCAGGGTTGAATCTTGAAGGCTTTTTCAAGCTGACCTGTCACTGCTCATAAGGTATAAAACTTGCAGCTATGCAGTGACTTGCTTTTCCAGCAAAAGCTTCTCCAGCTTGATTCCAAACATCTTTTAGGGGAGTGGAGGCATATCCTCCTCCAGAACAGTTGGGGTACTTATGTTTGTTGTTAATTGCTTTTGCATTTAGATAATCCTTTTATTTTGGAGGAATATTGTTATCCTCTCAAAACTACTGGTCAGGTGGAAGGTTTGTTTTCTGTTTTGATACACACTTGCAGGTTTCTGCTCTGTCCTGAGAGCCATTTTTTCTCTGTGTGTGGTCAGAATGTGTTACCAAAACAAGCCTCCCTTCAGAATTTCAGTGTGAAATGTGTACAGTGGAGCACAGAGAGACCGACGGGAAGAAATGTAGCAGCTCCATTCCAGAAGGGCTTTTTATTGCCTGCCTTCCAGTAGTGTAAAGCAATTATCTTTGCTGTTGAAGTTTAACCTGCAGTTCCCTCTTGTGTGAGGAGATTAATCAGTAAGAATACCCTTTAACATAATTTGTCAAGTACTCATAACTGAGAAGAAATTAAATGAATTTGTAACCTGTGCTTGATAATTATGGAGTATAAAATAGTGCTCTAATCAAAGGTTAGGGCTATTTTCCCTTCCTCTGTCAGGGATGTGCTGCAGTATTTCATCTCAGGACTGCGAGGACAGCTGGAGCTGGTGGGAAAGGGCAAGGAAAGCTTCAAATCCCAGCTGGCTCTTGCTGCCTCCTGGGATGATCTCAGGGGAGAGCTGCCACCCTGGGATGTGCCCTGTGGGATGTTGCAGGGCTCCAGCTGTGCTGCTCTGTGGCTCCTGGGCTTGTCCCCAGTGATGCTGGCTCCCTGCTGCCAGCAGCTCTGCTGCCCTCTCCATGCCTGGAAGGAAAAGTCCTGTCATGCTTCATCTGCTGCCTGGGCAAAGGCTCAGCAGCAGAGCCCTTCCAGCTTTGTCCATTTATTTGGAATATACAGCTAGAGAAATACTGGCCTTGCACTGTTTTTCTCACTGTTTGCTGATAGTAACTGTGGTAACAGCTTTACGTGCCTCGCTGGCCAAAAGACTTTGTGTGTGACTAATTAAAGGAAACCTTGCTAATCTGTTTACTCACGTTTTGATGCATAAAAGTGCTGCCCTGAACTTCTAAGGCCGAGTTAAAGATTTGCACTCTTGAGAGCATTTGGTTTGGCTTGTATAAATGGGACAAATTGAGTTGTAGTTTCCAGGAGAGGAGCTGGCTGTTCCACACGCAGAGGAGCTGTCTGTGGCCTCAGCTCTCTCAGTTCCCCAGGTGCTGTGTGCATTTCCTTCAGGAGTAATAGTTTTATGTTAAATGTGGGTATATGTTGGCAGCAGGTGGAGTTCAAGCCTCTGAACTTTCTTAGGGGGTTGCATAACCCTAAACCACAGCAGTGATTTTCTCCAGCAGTTGTGTTGAACACGTAGATGTCAGTGGTTGGAAATCAGAATTTTGTCTGCCTGTTTGCTTCCCTCATAGTAACAAAAACACATTTCCCTTCACGGGCTAATTTTACTTCTGCTTCAGATTTCAATTATTCTGAGCCCTGGTTGTTTGAGTCAAGTCCTTTGGTACTTTGCAGAAAAGGACAGGCACTGCAGAGGAAGAGTGCCTTCATTTGTAAGCATGTCATCTGATTGCAGTCCAGTCTGCAATAATCGATATTCCTGCACGCTTAGAGACAAACATTTTGCATCTGGCATTTAGCAGAGAGAATCCATGCGTGCAGATGACAAAGCTTAAAATAGTTTTCCTCTCCCTCGTGGTGCCAGGCACTTGTTGGCTGGCACTGGCCCTGTTTCTCTGTGTGTCAGCATCGAGCTGCTGAGCCTGGTGTTGCAGACACTGCTTGTTCAACTCACTCCTTTCTTCTCCTCTCTTCACCCCCTCTCCCCAGACCCTGGCCCTTTCTTCCTTGCTGTCTGACAAACTGACTGTATTCAAAATATTCTTTCCCAGTGCTTCAGTTTGCTTCCTCTGTTTTAAAACCTCTTTGGAAAGAAAAAAAAAAAAAAAAACCAACACTTTTTTTTCTTTTTTTTTTTTTTTTTTTTTTTTCTAATATGCGTCGGTGTAAAGAAGGTGAGTAGTAGGTCGTTAATTTAAAAATAAATAACATATTCTTACCTATTCCCTTCTAATACTTTAATTTTTTCCCAGTTAGCTCAAGCTTTCTAGAAGCAGCAGCCTGGGAACTTGGAGTTATTCTTCCGGCTCAGTGGAATGAGTTGGGTTCTTTTTTTAAAAACCTTTTGGAAAAAAAAAAAAAAAAAAAAACCAAACCCTTTTTTTTTTTTTTTTTTTTTTTTTTTTTTTCCTGAAAGTGGCTTCCTGTCCACTACATAAATTTCAATGTTCTCCTTGGAACAGATTTTAAGCCTGACTTCTTATTGTGCTCCTTTTCCTGTAGTTATAATTGTGTTTATATCATCCAAAAAACCCAGATGCTGTCAGAGAGTTGCATAATCCTGAGTTAGACTCTCGGTCCTTATTGCAGTGTAGGAAGGGGTGCATGAGCCACAGGTTTGCCTTCTGAAATAGCACACCACGACTGGAAACAATTCAATATTTAAATGGATCTCTATCGCTGTGTTGAGCACTTTGTTCCCTCCCCCCTGTTTTCCATACATTAGAGCTGAAGCTCTGTTTGCTTTTAGAAAACAGGAAACAGCTTTCTGGCTTATTCCTTTATGTTAATGAGGCCTCAGGCAGTTTAGGCTGGAATAGAAGCTATTTTGTGTTAATGACTGGGAGCTGCTATTCACCTCTGCTTCTGAGGGCAGTGATTCACTGTAGAGCAATATTAATGAAAAACTAGGTGCTGTTTGTTGTGGACTTAGAAATTAGCTTTACAGTGCAGTTTCAAAAACCCAACTCTACCTTTTGTTTAAATAAAAAGAAAAGTTGAGTAGCACAAACCCTTGCTGCTGTTAAATCTTTCACAGATGGAGCAGACTGGGCTCCTGCATCACTCAGAGAGCAGCTTCCATGGAGCAGTGCTCCCATGGGTGCTGTGCTGTGGGAGCAAAGGGAGCTGCAGTTTTGTGCCGCTCGGCGTTTCCTGAGAAATCTTCTGTTTCAAAAAGCTGGGAGCAGCTCTGGCATGGGCAGGGGTGGGTAGCTCTCGTTCATCAGGTCTGCTCCCTCGCTGTAGTGGTGGCAGTTGGGGCTTTAAATGCTGCATTTGAGCGATTTGCTGGGTGGCTCTGTGCCTGGCACTGCTGCAGGGCTGGGGCTGGTGCAGCGCTGCAAATCCCACTCCAGCATTTTGACATTTATTTTTGGGCAAAGGCTGAGGTCCCCACCCCCATTTCCCTTCTCTCCCCGTGCTTGCTGTGACCTCAGCCTGTCTTTATTCCCAACTTCTGTCTCTGGGGAGAGAAGCTAATAAGGAAGTTCAAGGCAGCAAGGAGCTATTTAAAGCTTATTCCACTCTCTGCTACACGAAGGAGGAACTTCTGTGCAAATTATCACATTATGGAGAACTGCAAACTCAGTAGCTAGAGTTAATTAAGAGTGTGTTTGTTTTGTAGCAAGGGTTAAAACCTGAACTCTGAAATTGCAGGGAGGAGAAATGCTCTACTTGATGTCCAAAAAACACTTGAAATAGGTCCTGGAAATTCCCTGTTTGATGTTCCAGTAAAACAAGTTGTAAAGGTTACTGAAGAGAGAGAGAATATTGTCACATAAACAAGGTTTCAGTAGAAAGAAATATTTTATTTAAAAAAATACAGAAGTAGCTTATGGGAAACATTCATCCCAAAACAGCCTAGAAATCCCAAGAGGAAGCAGTAGCTTTTTCCTAACAAAGCAAAGCCTGCCTGCACAGGAAACATCTTTTCAGTTGGGTCAGATGTTGCTTCTGCCCCATAAAACCAGAATTATCTGTTCCCAGACAGACTAGCAGTGGTCCATGACCCAAACTGGAGCTCAAAGGCAGCCAGTTTCACGTGGAACCCCCTCTTTTGCCTTACTTTTGCAGTTCACTGGAAGTTTATTTTTAGGGGTAGTTTACATGTATAGTTCCTTCTTTTTTTTTTTTTTTAAAGCACCCCAAGCTTATATGTTATCTTCTTTTCCTGTTGGGAGAGGTCAGTTTGATAGTCTTGAAAATTGCTGATCCATATAGTTGTTTCTGGAATATGAGTATTTTGGTGGGAAACTGACATTCTGCATGTTTGAGGTGCTAGAGGTGGGGGTACTGAATCAGATGTAATTGCACAGAATTGCATCTGCTTTCAAAGCACAACTGCTGATGCTGGAGGTACATATGTCATCTCTGGTGCTCAGGTGGAATCTTCCACTCCTTAACTAACACTGCATTTGGTAACCTTATTTCCTTCTCACTTAACCTTGATTTTCTGTGGGTTTGTGTTTTCTGTGCTGGCATCCGAGATCTAGGTTGACTTTTTTCACTTTGGGCTCACTACTAGAGTGTTCCTCTGCCATCAGGTTCCTTCTGTTCCGAAAGTTGGACAGCTATTTAAGGTAGAACCCAGTTCAGACAGGACAAAATCAGAAGTGTTGAAGACATTTGGCCTCCAGTGACAGAAGCTGAGGTGCAGAGCTGCCTCAGGAGGAGCACGAGCCGTGGCAGCAGTCATTCTCTGGGCCATTTCCACACCTGTGTAACACCACCTCTGGAGATTTTGGCACTGTAAATTCATTTTCCACGAGCTGCCTCAGTGATTCAGGTGGCCCAGAGGTGTCACAGGCTGCACAATCCCTGTTTGCATTTCCGAGTGCAAGGTGGCCCTCACACCAAAGCCCTGGGTTTGTGCTTGCAAACGTGGTGTGCTCGGTGGAGCATGACCTGGTTAAGACTTTCTCCAGTCTAGACAACTTTACTTAAATGTTTATGCTCTGCTGGCTACTGAAGAAGAATAGCTGGACTTGAGAAAGCTCTTAATGTTATGATAGTCTCATCTGTTTGTCATGCTAGCTCAGGAAAATACTTAATTGCTCAAAGTAGCAAGGAAGAACTTCTTGTTCTTTCCCAAACAGGAAATAAACCACCCCACTGAATTCAGAGTGGGTGGTTTATGCAGAGCTCAGAGCCCAGCGCTGTGGGGAGCAGAGGAAAACATGGCTTTTGTTACACCCTTGGGTCTGCAAAAATCACCTTCCTCTCGGGTTTTGGGGCTCTTATTTGCTGGAAGTTGCCCAGCAGTAAAGGCAGGGTTTGTTTACCCGAAAATCAGGAGTTGAAGACATTTGGCCTCCAGTGACAGAAAGCTGAGGTGCAGAGCTGCCTCAGGAGGAGCACGAGCCGTGGCAGCAGTCATTCTCTGGGCCATTTCCACACCTGTGTAACACCACCTCTGGAGATTTTGGCACTGTAAATTCATTTTCCACGAGCTGCCTCAGTGATTCAGGTGGCCCAGAGGTGTCACAGGCTGCACAATCCCTGTTTGCATTTCTGAGTGCGTGGTGGCCCTCACGCCAAAGCCCTGGGTTTGTGCTTGCAAACGTGGTGTGCTCGGTGGAGCATGACCTGGTTAAGACTTTCTCCAGTCTAGACAACTTTAATTAAATGTTTATGCTCTGCTGGCTACTGAAGAAGAATAGCTGGACTTGAGAAAGCTCTTAATGTTATGATAGTCTCATCTGTTTGTCATGCTAGCTCAGGAAAATACTTAATTGCTCAAAGTAGCAAGGAAGAACTTCTTGTTCTTTCCCAAACAGGAAATAAACCACCCCACTGAATTCAGAGTGGGTGGTTTATGCAGAGCTCAGAGCCCAGCGCTGTGGGGAGCAGAGGAAAACATGGCTTTTGTTACACCCTTGGGTCTGCAAAAATCACCTTCCTCTCGGGTTTTGGGGCTCTTATTTGCTGGAAGTTGCCCAGCAGTAAAGGCAGGGTTTGTTTACCCACTGGTGCCCTTCTGAGGGGTCTCTCCCGTGTTTTTGTGTGGAATGGCCAGCCTGGGATGAGTTGGGATTAAGCTCCTCTGTCAAGGCAGCGAGGCCAGCTGGATGGAGATCCCAGCTCATATTTACAGACTTATTAATGCTTGAGTCACTGAGAAATTCCCTCCACACTCCTGTGGAGCTTTCGTTGAGTCACTTCTATAAACACTTCAGAAAAACAGAAGATTCCCTGTTCCTAAAAAAACCCCAAACCTGTGGTTTTTCCTGTGATTCATTAAACCAGGGCTGCCCCATTATCCAGGGCTGCTCTCCCATTTCCAGGGCTGATCTTTTCCTTCCTCTCCTTTTTATTATTGTGTAAAGTCAGAACAATATCTGAAGCTCTGATCAAAGGTACCCACAGTTCCTGACGGATATTGCTGATAGAGAGGGAGGGGTGTCTGCCAGTGTGAGCTGTTCCTCTGTGTTTGTTTGCTGCAGGGTTAAAATCCAGCTCCAAACTGGACTCACAGGATGGATGTCTCTAATTTGGTCGTGGAGAAGATATTTTGGGTTGGGCTTTTTATGCCTCTTGTCAAAGTAATGCAAACGCTTTTCCTTTTAAGAGCAAAAATCAAATTTTTTAGTTTATTTCATGTTAATCACATGGCTGCATTTCAGGTGGGACCAGCAAATCTCAGCAGCTCTTTGAGTAAAGCCAAGTTTTATTATTTAACCCTCACTGTTCCAGGGTAGTTCTACCAGCTGCTGAGTGGGGATGTTCCACGGTTCTGTGACTCCTGCTCTTGTGTGAATCTGCCTCTGCTTTTCTGTGTCTTTTGTTGCATAAATATTTGCTTTCTTATCGTGGTGGTGAGCACACAGATAATACTTTCATATCTGTCTGTGAGATTTCATTTTGTTTCTAGACCTTTAGAGCATTGTTGAATAGGATAAGCCTATGGGTATCCTAACAAACAGATTTGCAGATGGAATGGCTGATTCATGGAATAATTGGGGTTGGAAGGAGCTCTGAGCTCATGGAGTCCAGCCACTAAGCACTGTAAATGCAGAGCCTAGTGTGTGTGAGTTGTCTCAATTCTCACAAGCACCAAAGGAAACCTCATCATTCCTGTCCTGAGAAACTAAACTCTGTTTAGTCTGGATGAGAACATTAAAGATTTTATTAACAATTCACAGATTTATGGCTCTTGCCAGAATGAAACTCTTTAATTGCTCAACATGGAATTCTTTGATGTTGACATAGTCAAGGAAAGCACACAACTGCTTCTTTCACTGATGCGACAATAAATGATTAAATCTCTTATTGAGCAAGAGTTGGGACTTACCTTCTTTCCTTTCACACAGCTGTGGAATGTCAGCCATGGCCCTGGCAGGTAGCTGTGGTATGGGGAAGTTTGTAGACTGGATGTGTTGTGGAGATGCTGTGTTTTTAAGCAAGATTTGTCTTTATTGCCTTTATTTCTAGCAGATAACAGGATATGAATCAGACTGTGTTAAATTCTCTTTGAATGGAAAACTGGGGAAAAGGAGTATTAGCTATAAAGCCTGGTTTCTTTAGCTAGTTTGAGCATATTAAAGTGCAAATTTGTTTTTGTGTTGCAGGCCCAGCACAGGGACACATTCATTGAGGAACGCTATGGGAAATACAACATCAGTGATCCACTGATGGCTTTGCAGAGAGATTTTGAGACCCTGAAAGAGGGGAATCATGGTGAAAAGCAGCCAGTATGCTCCAATCCTTTATCTATTTTGAAAGTGGTGATGAAACACTGCAAGAATATGCAGGAAAGAATGTTATCCCAACTAGCTGCTGCTGAAAGCAGGCACAGAAAGGTAAGTTTTGCCTCAATTGAGATGTGCAGAAGTTATAGCTGCATTTTAATGACAGGTTAACTTCAGCAAAAACACTTAAGTTCCCTGAGCCTTGGTAACTGAAAGGACTTGGCACCTTTGTTTGAACTTCTCACTGCAGGTGATGCAGCTGCTGAGCTGATTAGTTATAATTCCAGAATCTGAAATATACACAAGATGTTTTTGTTAGGACACACCAAAAAGGATCTAGCTTACAGCTGGGAGGTGTGATGCTTCCCAAAATGCACGAAAGGGTTTCTGGGAGATGGAATTCTCAGCAGAGCTATCACTGTTCTGCCTGGGGCTTGTTCTCCCTGGTTATTGAAGAGCTGCTGCCAGGGGAAGGCACCTCCTTGTGCTTCCCTAAGGAAGTATGGAGTGACCAAAAGTATTCTTTGTGCCATTTGGCCTCTTTAATGAAGCACCTGTTATTATTCAGACATGCCTCTAATGTGTGTTGACACCCATAAAGTGCTTGGTCATGCGTCAGACCATACTACCACAAAAATTGATGTCACTAGAAGTAAGAACAAGGCTGGGCTTCACTTCTCAGCCCATTATCCAACTAAGTCATGCAGTAAAATCAGATATTTTTCCACCTTTTCCTCTTCCTGTCTACTTCAAGTATGCAAGGATGTATACTTGATAATGTTTAAGCATTGTTTGGAAGCTTCAATTTCAGGAAGACTGAGGAGCTGCTAAATTCATGGTGAGGATGTGTTGGGAGAGCTTAGTTTTGGTGATGAGATAAGCAGAGCCTCTTGGGAAGTTTGTATTCTGGCTTTTTTGTTAATAGCATTTCAATTATTCATGTAATTCAGTGTTAAAGCTGAAGGAGCTCCTTCACTGGGCCCTTCTGGGAAGCAGTTTCACTTCAAGAGCTCATCTTGTTCTTAAGTGGAAGAACAAATTAATGTTCTTTAAAATAAACTTTACACTGGAGTCCTCAAATCCCTGTAAGGCACTGGGGGCAGCCTGAGTGGGAATTGCTGCTGGAGCCCCAGCAGGGGCTGTCCTGTTGTTGAGCCCTGTGTCTCCTGCATGCAGCACCTCTGCTCCTGCTGGGCTTGCATTGATGCTCCTGCCAGGAAATTCTGACTTTCAAGGGACAAGAGGCACAAACTGAAATACAGCAACTTCCAGCTGAATAGGAGGAAAAACTGACTTACTCTGAGGGTGACAGAGCACTGGAACAGGCTGGGAGGGGTTGTGGCTTCTCCTTGCCTGCCAATATTCAGAACCCTCCTGGGCTGATCTGCGCAGCCCTGCAGGGCAAGGCTTGGCAGGGGGTGGGCTGGGTGGTCTCCAGAGACCCCTCCCAGCCCCGGCCGTCTGCACTGAGGACACCATTCCTCCCAAGGGTATTGCACAGCCCGGGGGAAAAGTGTGCCATGTAGATATTTCATGGTAAAACAGATCCAGTGTCAGGTTTCCCTGACGCCTTTCACAACGTGACCAGATCATTGCACGTATTGGGCTCGTGCAGGAGCTGCTTTTCTGTGCCTGGAGTTGAGCTGGGCTCTGTGGAGCTGCCGTGTCACTCCGGGGCTGTGCCCAGGCCCTGATCCGTGCCTGGCTGCTGTCGTTGGCAGGTGATCCTGGACCTGGAGGAGGAGAGGCAGCGGCACGCCCAGGACACGGCCGAGGGGGACGATGTCACCTACATGCTGGAGAAGGAGCGGGAGCGCCTCACCCAGCAGGTACAGCCCCAGGAGCCCGGGCAGCTGGGCAGGGCTGTGCTGGGGAGCAGCAGGAGCCTCCCTCTGCAAGGCACTCCCAGCTTTTATCTTCTTGATATGAAAAACAACCTTGCGTGGCTCAGTGTGTTTTGGTAGCTGAGCAGTGCTGAAAGGTGTTAATAGGCAATCGGGTGCTTTGAAATCTTACTTCAGCCTGAAATCCGAGGAGTTGGGAAGAACAGGATTGCATTTGCAATTGATAGCTCGCTGCGGTTCTCAAAATTCAGAATAAGTCATGGGAGATCTCCTGGGGGTGTTGTTCAGAGATGCTAATAAATATTTAAGCCACTGTTTTCTGTTACTGAAGCGCTGTAGCCTTTGTTAAGCATACATAACACATCAGCATTTTAAAGCCTAAATGCCTTTAAAAGGCAAACTGACAAAGTGGTAAATGAGGTGGAAGGAAGCTTTGCTTGTTCTGTCAGTGCATGGCAGACTGGCTGTGTATGTCACTAAAGGCCAATTGAATTTCACACAGGATAAAACTACTAGTAAGTAATAATTGTTACTATGTGCAGGCTGACTATGTTCCAGACTATTTTGCTGATTTCTGGTGCAATAAGCTCTTTCTTAGCCATTGTCATTTTTTACTGTGTAATTTCTCCAAGATACACAGTAAACCTGTTCCCTTTTGGGGTGTTGCCCTTCATTTGCTTTCAGGAGGTTTTATGGTACCCTTAAATCTCTTTTGTTCTTAACTTCCAGGTGGAGTTTGAAAAGTCCCAAGTGAAAAAGTTTGAGAAAGAGCAGAAGAAGCTGTCGAGCCAGTTGGAGGAGGAACGGGCACGCCACAAGCAACTGTCTTCCATGCTCGTTGTGGAGTGCAAGAAAGCCACTGCCAAAGCAGCTGAAGAGGGCCAGAAGACAGCAGAACTGAGCTTGAAATTGGAAAAGGAGAAGAGCAAGGTGAGTAAACTGGAAGAGGAGCTGGCAGCCAAGAGGAAGCGGGGTTTGCAGATGGAAGCACAAGTAGAAAAGCAGCTCTCAGAGTTTGACATTGAAAGAGAACAGCTGAAAGCTAAGCTGAACAGAGAAGAAAACCGTACAAAAGCGCTCAAAGAAGAGGTGGAATGTCTGAAGAAAGCCCTGAAAGAGCTGGAGGCTTCTTGCCAGGAGCACAGTCCCTCCAAGCCTGTGCCCGCCAGCCCCTCGGTGACATCCCGGGGGGTCACAACCGACAGTCCCCCAGTGAAGTCTGTGTCCTGCCAGACCGAGGGTCTGCAGGCAGAGCGGGCAAACCCCGCCGGCGGCAGCAAGGCTCCTCACGCCGCGTTTGCCAGCCCCTCTGCGCCTGTTCATTCCTATGCAAAATCCAACGGGCACTGTGACACAGACCTGCACGTGGCTGGGGACACAAATGCTGCAGAGGGCCAAGTCCCCAGGGAGAAATCTGCCGCGGCCTCAGAAGGCGCGGTGGAGAACGGAAGCTCTCCCGTAAGAACGGAGTCGCCGGTGCACGCGATGCCGCAGCCCCCCTCTGCCGGGGCATCCCCGTCCCCCAGCAGCACCGCTGCCTCCTCTCTGACCCCTTCTCCCTGCTCCTCACCAGTGCTGACTAAACGCTTGGGGGGAGCCTCCGCCAGCAGCCCTGGCTACCAGTCCTCCTACCAGGTGGGCATCAACCAGCGTTTCCACGCGGCCAGGCACAAGTTCCAGTCGCAGGCGGAGCAGGAGCAGCAGCCGGGCGGGCTGCAGAGCCCCCCCTCCCGGGATCTGTCCCCCACCCTGGCTGACAACTCCGCTGCCAAGCAGCTGGCCCGCAACACGGTCACGCAGGTGCTGTCCAGGTTCACCAGCCAGCAGGGCCCCATCAAGCCCGTCTCCCCTAACAGCTCCCCTTTTGGCACGGACTATCGGAACCTGGCCAGCGCCGCCGGCCCCAAAACCGAGGCTGGGCACTGCCCGAGCCCTGTCAAGGTGTCCAGCCCGCTGAGCCCCTTGTCTCCTGGAATCAAGTCACCCACCATTCCCAGGGCAGAGAGAGGGAACCCTCCGCCCATTCCTCCCAAGAAACCCGGCCTCGCCCAGTCGCCTGCTGCTGCTGCTCCCCTGAGCAAAGCCTCGTGCCAGGCCTCCTCCCTGGGTGCCCCCCTGGACGTGGCCACTAGCTGCTCCAGCAACTCTGTCGTGTCAAATGGCAAAGACCTGGAGATCCTCCTGCCAAGCAGCAGCTAGTCTCCAGAAAATGGGAATGTGACATTCCGCAGCTTAGCTTACCCTGGAGCTAAGACACTGTTTTTCCACTCCGTGTTATTTATTTCCATAGTAGCAGATTCTGTCTGTATAAAGCATTTAGTATATTTTTTTTTTCTTTTTAATAGGTAGGAAAATATTTTTGTTTATGAAGAAACCTTAACTACAGCTATACAGTAGCCTCCAAATGTCTCATGGCAGCAGTCAGATCATTAGAGATAACAGCCATAATCATGTGGTGGGACCTATCAACCTCTAATGGGACTGAAATGCTACTTTTAAATTATGCAGAAATAATTTTTGCAGACTTTTTATTCCAGATGAACATTTTATAAAAGTGCCTGAACTAAGCCTGCAATATGAATGTGATTCTCGGGAAAAGGTGAGGAGGGGAACATCTAGCTGCAGAAACAAATTCTTCTGAGTCCTGAATGTTGAAACCAACACTGGTTTTCCTTTTAATTCTTTCCATTTGCTAAGATAAGTTAGCAAATGTGCTACAAATTCTGCCAGGTGACCACCAGACTGGTGCAGCCAGCCAGGCTACGTCCTTCAGGTCATAGCTCCCAGCTATTTGAGGAAGCACACAGGAGTTTCTTGGGATAAATTTTAGTTGTGATATCATCCAGATTACTTCTGTGTCAGTATTCCTTGTCCATACAGTTCTTTCTGCTTTCCTGCCAAGATGCCTGTGTGCTTTAAATGGCTGAACTCTGGTTTCTGGTGTATCACCTGGAATTTTCAAGCTCTTCAAGCATTCTACTGTTGTGTGTAGAACTTCTGAGAAAAGGATATTTCTGTTACTTGACAAAGATCTCACTATTACTTGAAAAAGTAACTCATCCATCCAGTACAGGTTTTTTGCAACGCCTGTAACACGGGATCTTCGACTTTGAACAAAAGCAATAATTTTGTTCCTCATCTGTGTCAGTTAAATCTGACTGACCTGGATTTTGCCCACGAGCTGTGGCTAGCTTTCCTTGGCTGCAAATATGGAACCAAATCATTGCTGCTGTGGAATTGAGTATGTGGATATGTGTAAGTGTATCACACTCATACACACTAAACACACAATGTATTAGGGAGGTACTTATCTCTTCTTGATCTGCCTCATGTGAAGAAAACCTGGCAATTCACTGAGATTTAAAAGAATTCCCCAGTGAGGAATTGCCTAAGGTTGAGGCAGACCATGTGTGTGAGGCAGTGTTTGGACCCAGGAGGAGCAGCTGGTTCCTGTGCAGAAATGTTTGCTGCAAGAGCACCAACAGGCCGAGCACAGTGGTTTTCTGTCATTGTGCTGAGAAGTGCAGGACAAACACCAGGGATCAGTGGCAGAGGCTGGGAGCACGGCCCCGAGTTAAGGATCTCGGGTGCTGGATGTGAGCTGATGCTGAATTTGGGAGCTGGCCTTGCTGCAGAGGATCCTGTGGGCTCCCATCGAGCATGGCCCCGAGTTAAGGATCTCGGGTGTTGGATGTGAGCTGATGCTGAATTTGGGAGCTGGCCTTGCTGCAGAGGATCCTGTGGGCTCCCATCCCGCAGAGCGTGGGGCTCTGTGCTGCTCGGAGTGGCTGTTGCTGCAGTGGCCCCACACAGCCCTGCCGGGGTGCAGAGCTTTGCACAGACCCTTCAGAGCCCTTCCAGCTAGTGGTGTTGTTCCTGATCCCGTGGAACAGTCTGTGTGTTAACAGCAGGGACCTGGGGGCAGCCAGAGCCACATGGGCACCCACTCTTTTGGAAGCACATTTATTACTTTTTTAACTAAGTGTCCACAGCGGATTTTTTTTTGCTCTTGCTAAGAGTAAAAGTAAAAATGGATGGGCAGATGAATTTTGGCCCATGTATCCCTTCTGATTGAAAAGTGAGGCTTTTGTATACACTGCTTTAATGAGTTTCTTTACTTTTACATTAATCTGACTGGTATTATCCCCTTTCTTTATTGATAGCTCTAGAGAGAGAGATACTATGATGAAGTCTAATAGGAAATGCACTGAGTACTGTTTCTTCTAAAATATAATATGGGAAGGGGTATGCAAAAGAATGTATTTTTGCTAGTAGACTAACTTCTGAAAGAAACTAAGCACAAGGGATTAAAATGGATCCAACTAATTCAGTAAGACATTTAGAGTTAGTATTTAACTGTTGATGTAGATTCTGTGTGAAAGCAACTAAATATTTCTCCTCTAACTCACATGTGTCCTAAGCAGACATTGTTGCAGAGTTTGTCACTGGCTAATGGAGTATAATGAAGTGCAAAACATATAACACTAGTATTAATTCATTAACACTTGTAAATTTGTAAAGCCAAATGTACCAAGCTGAAGTCTTTAATCATTTTTATAGCTGATGGCATTAAACATGTTAAACATTCATATTATCAATAAAGGATTTTATTTTTAAGATGTGCAAATTGCTTAAGGAAATGTTTGCAGTTGGGGCTGCCCAGCAGGAAACCTGCTGGTGCTAACTGGGCATCTGTGCCCACTGGAACCTGGAGCTTTAATGGAAGCTCTGAAATGTCAGAAGAAAGGGAATTTCTTGGGAGTGCAGTGGGTCCCGAGCAGTCCTGGCTGCTCCTCCATCCCCACCCGCCTGCAGCTGGCAGCGCTGGAATTTGGGAGGTGCCCTGGGGCAGTTGTGCTTCAGGTGCCACAGCACTGAACGCTCCAGACAGCTCTGCCTTTCAGGTGCTTTTAGGTAAAACCAGTTTCCCTAGAGCACCTCTTTGTCACAGTGTCCCGGTTCTGAATGGATGACACTTTATATTAATGAACTCTTGGGGCTTGGGGAGGGGGATGCCCCCGTGCCCTGCTGCGTTCAGACGGGTGCAGCCTCACGGGCGCTCCCTCTGCCGCCGGGGAGTCACAGGGCGGAGCAGGGAGCAGAGCCTGGCTGCAGGAAAAGCTGCTTTCTCTGGGGTGCATGCAGCTGTCACCCCCTGCCCCGGAGAGCTGCGGCCGCTCCGGGCTCCTCCTGCCCTTTACAGCTCCCTGCTGTACCCGACAGCGACCTCGTTTTTTATCTTTGCCTGTTTACCTGCTCAGCTGGGCAGGTTTTGCAGCAGCCTGGGAAGAAGCTCTTTGTTCGCCTCTCCAGGCTGGATGAATCCCGAGGTCGTGCCAGTGCCGGTACCAGCCGAAAGCCACCAAACTGGTGCTGCTTCCTGCAGGGACAGCCGGAGGCGAGAGCCCTGCCCGGACAGGAGCGGGAGCTGGTGTGGCTCAGCCACAGCCCCGGTGGCTTTCGCAGCAGCAGCGGTGGCAGGTCCCTGCCCAAGCGGGGAGTGCTGCCAGACCCTTGGGGGAGCTCCCCGGCCCGGCTGCGCTGAGGCTGCAGCCCCGTTCCGGTCCTGCTCCTCGTCCTGCTGCCGGCCCCTTGGGCACGGGGCATTCCCTCAGCCCTAAAAGCATCCATGCCAGCCCGGCTTCCCCGTGTGCGGGGCGAGGAGGGGACCCGCGGGTCCTGGGGGTACGGAGAGGGGTCCAAGGGTCTATGCAGGGCAAGGAGGGAGCCCAGGGGTTTGTGTGGGGAAAACAGGGGGTCTGGGGGTGTGCCACCCTCTGCACATGGGCTGCGGGCCCTGCTGGGTTGTGGCTGTGGCTGGGAAGCGTTGTCCCGAGCCAGCCCCGATCCCCACCCCGCCTGCAGCGCTCCCGGGCCGGGCAGGAGGGCTCGGGACAGCCTGGGAGAAGGACGAGGAGCTCAGGGGCCGGCAGAGGAGCCCGGGACCAGGCAGGGATGCTCAGGACCGGGCAGGGATGTTCAGGACAGAGCAGGGATGCTCAGGACAGAACAGGGATGCTCAGGGACCGGGCAGGGATGCTCAGGACAGTGCAGAGATGCTCAGGACCGGGCAGGGATGTTCAGGACCGGGCAGGGATGTTCAGGACCGGGCAGGGATGCTCAGGACAGGGCAGGGATGTTCAGGGACCGGGCAGGGATGCTCAGGGACCAGGCAGGGATGCTCAGGACAGGGCAGGGATGCTCAGGGACAGGGCAGGGATGCTCAGGACACAGCAGGGATGCTCAGGACACAGCAGGGATGCTCAGGACCGGGCAGGGATGTTCAGAGACCGGGCAGGGATGCTCAGGACCAGGCAGGGATCCTCAGGACAGGGCAGGGATGCTCAGGACACAGCAGGGATGCTCAGGACAGGGCAGGGTGCTCAGGACCCGGCAGGGATGCTCAGAGACCGGGCAGGGATGCTCAGGACCGGGCAGGGATGCTCAGGACAGGGCAGGGTGCTCAGGACCCGGCAGGGATGCTCAGGACCCGGCAGGGATGCTCAGGACACAGCAGGGATGCTCAGGACACAGCAGGGATGCTCAGGACAGAGCAGGGAGCCCACTGCAGCCCGGGAAGGGTTCGACCCGTGCGCGGCGCAGCGGGGCCGCTGGAGGGCGACCGGCGCCCGGGAACGGGAAGGGGAACGGGAGTGGGAACGGGAGTGGGAACGGGAAAGGGAACGGGAAGGGGAACCGGCCGGGGTCGCTCCGTGAGAGACAGCTCTGGGCAGCGGCAGCACCGCAGCCGGGACGGGAAATGGGGCTCGGCCGCTGGAATCCCGCATCGCCGGCAGCCCCCACCGGCCCCCCCATCGCCGACAGCCCCACCGAAGGGCAGATCCGGCACAGCACATCCCTGTTGCAGGAGACCCCCGTCGCAGGGCATCCCATCACCGGGCATCCCCATCACCGGGCATCCCATCACCGGGCATCCCCATCACCGGGCATCCCCATCACCGAGCATCCCATCACCGGGAACACCCCGGGAAGCGTGGTTGCCCCCAAAAGCTGCGAGCTGCATTTCTGTCGGGAAAAGCCCTTTTGCCTTGGCGTGCACTCAGCCTGAGCACAAGCTCAGGTGCCTGCACACGGTTTGTTTGCAGAGCGCAGCCCGGCTCTGCCCTCCGCCGGCTGCACGCGGCCAGGGAAGGCTTCAGGCGCTGAGTGTTGCTGTGAAAAGTTTTCGTGCTGCAGGTTTAGCACAGGCAAACATGCCAAGAAGCTGAGCTCTGCCCACCCCACTTCCCTGCCCCGCTCATTCCGCTCCCTGATAACCCCGGGGCGCTCACCCCACGGCCCCGCGGCCCGGGAGAGCCACCCCGGCCCTCCAGAGCGGGTTCAAGGACCTGGGAAATCCCTTCAGGGCCCTCGTCCCTTTCGGGATGAAGAGAGTGAAAGAAGCACGCACAGAGCTAGATCTGGAGGTTGAAACAACACGTGCTTCGGCAGCAGCTCTCTGCTTCCAGTTTGTACATCCTCCTGGCGTGTGTTTCCTGGCCTGGGCACAAACTCGCCCGGTGCCCACATGCCACGGGCAGAGACCCCTCTGGAGCCCCTGTGCTGCCCAGCAGTGCCCAGTGCTCCTCGCTTGCCTCCCATCCCGGCGTGGCTCTGCTGCTGCCAGCCCCTACAGCCAGGCGCCAGGAATGGGAAGGTGGTGCCAGAGCTGGTAGAGCTGCAAACCCTAATAAACCCTTGGAGGGTGAAGAGCAGGGTCTCCGGGGTGTCCTGCAGGAACAGCTGCCCACAGCCAAGTTTTGGCCCAGGCACAGCGCCCAGGGTGTTTAATGCAAGGTTGCACGGTGACAAAAGAGACCCAGAGAGAAACTTAACCTGGCCTTGAGGGAGCAGGACCAGCCGCACTCCCTGCCCTGCAGCCCGCGGCTCCTTCCTGGGAATCCCTCGGTGCGCGGCCTGCCCAGAGCACGCTGAGCCCCCCGAAGGCACCGGGCGGGGGTCGCCCGTCCCAGAAATGGGAAGGTGGTGCCAGAGCTGGTAGAGCTGCAAGCCCTAATAAACCCTTGGAGGGTGAAGAGCAGGGTCTCCGGGGTGTCCTGCAGGAACAGCTGCCCACAGCCAAGTTTTGGCCCAGGCACAGCACCCAGGGTGTTTAATGCAAGGTTGCACGGTGACAAAAGAGACCCAGAGAGAAACTTAACCTGGCCTTGAGGGAGCAGGACCAGCCGCACTCCCTGCCCTGCAGCCCGCAGCCGCTTCCTGGGAATCCCTCGGTGCGCGGCCTGCCCAGAGCACGCTGAGCCCCCCGAAGGCACCGGGCGGGGGTCGCCCGTCCCTCCCGGGCACCGCGGAGGGACAGAGGCTCCACGGGAGCCCCACAGCTGCCTCTCGTCTGCAGGAGCCTCGCGGGCAGAGCGGCCTCGGCCGGGTGATTAATCTTTTGTCACAGAGGAATCGGGAGAAAACCGGCAATTAATAAACCCCTGGCTCAGGCAGGAACACGGCCCTGCCTGAGCCGTGAACATCGCCCTTCCCTGCTCGGGATGTGCCGGCGGCCGGGCACGGGCGCAGCGCAGATGTTCCCCAGGGAAGCAGGGTCAGGGCTGTTTGACGAGGAGGAATCACCAGCGGGAGGATGTTTGTTTTTGTAGCAGCTGGATGTGTCTCGGGAAGGGATGGGAACGTCTTCTGTCACTCGTGGGCCGGGAGGAGACTGGCAGGGCAGGGATAAAGCTCCTGACAAGTTTGGACTAGCCGGCGAGTTGATTAGCTGAGAGATGAAAATTCACAGCTCGGCTCTTGCAGGGGCCGTGAGCTGCTGGAGGGATGTTTACGGGAGGGGAGAGCACCCCGTGCCCGCTGCCCCGCCGCCGGCCCCGGCGCTGCTGAGCCGGCCGTGCCCGGGAGCCCCGGCAGCGCTGGGCAGGGCAGCTGGCACAGCGGCGGGTCCCCAGGGCAAGGACACCCGCGGACCCGCAGACCCATGGACCCGCACAGCCCCGCACACCCGCGGACCCGCACAGCCCCGCACATCCATGGACCCGCACAGCCACACACACACGGACCCGCAGAGCCACACAGACCCACAGATCCGCACAGCCCCGCACATCCATGGATCCGCACATCCCAGCACACCCACGGACCCGCACTGCCCCGCACACCCACGGATCCTCGCCGCTGGAAGCTGGGGCTGTGCGGGGACAGGCGGGGACAGCTCCGAGGAGGGGACCGTGTGGCCACCCCGACTCCTCCACCGCGGCCACCCAACAGCGCCGCAGCGGCCTGGACATGCCCCAATTCCCAGCGCGGCTGCGGGCACTGGGCTCCGGACTCCAGGCACTGCCTCGGGCGATAATTTGAGGCCAGGGTGGCAAAGAAACCCGGCCTGGCAAGTGCAGGCACTCGTCAGCTGAGAGCCCGGACTGGGCTGCGTCTGATGGGACCGATTACCCGATGATAGACAGAGATAAATGTGTACAGCTGGAGGCAGAATAAATCGATGCTATATGTTGTGTAATTGTCTTGAAAATAAGGTAATGCCGGGCTCTTGGAATGCTTTGATCTTATCAGAAAGACAAGGAATACACTAATGGCTTTAATTAGACTTTGGGGATGAAATGAATTCAGCCTCCTGGGTGAGCTGGTTTCTGGAATTGACCACTGGTGGGGATAGAAAGGCTTTAATCAGATTTAGGCTCTTTAATACCCACAATAGTGTGTCTGCATGTGTGACACAGAGCTGCTGCTCAGGGTGTTTTGGTGGGGGCTCTGAAGGCTGCATGTGCTTGGGCTTCCAGTGCCACAGAGAGCCCTTTCTCAGTCTTCTTTTCCAGCTGAGTTTAAGCTCAGCAGAAGCTACTAGTTTTATTTATTGACTTCTAAGTTGAAAACAACTTGTCAAAAAGCAGGGGAAAGCTGGGAATCATTTAACTTCCCAGCAGCAGGATCATGGCAGCTGCTCCCGCAGCAAAGCAGCAAGCTGGTCATGCATTTAATTGTTAATTATTGCATGTACTGGCTACGGTTGAAGCAGGGGGAAAGCTCCTCGTCTCCCAGGAACACGTCGTTGTGCTGCCCCCGAGCACTCGAATAAGCAGCATTTAGTGCACAGAGGATGAGCAGGGTCTGACTCAGCGCCGTGACTCAGCGGGTGAAGCCCTGGCTCGTCCCGGCCGATGTGAAGAGGGGTGGGGATGTCCCAGCTCTCGGGGGGCTCTGCCTCTGCTCCCCCCACGCCTGTCAGGCCATGTCCCCGAGTGTCCCCGGAGCAGCCTCACACCAGCATCCCTGCGAGCCTGAGGCTTTGGCCGGGGCTGGGATTTTTCAGAGGCTGCACCTGACGTTCCCTCGGTTATTTCCCAGCAGGGCTGGAGTGCTTGCTAAGCAGCAGCAGCCCAGATGCTGACGCTGAACAAGCTGCAGTTACTCCTGCAGGCTGTGTTTATGCCTTCCCTGCTGTAACTACAGACTTGGATTATTTTGGTCGGTTGACATTATCTGTTGTGCTTCCCTTATGTTAATTTTTTGGGCTTAGATGAGCTCCTGAAAAGGATTTAATAACAAGAGCTGCTGCCAATGAAAGCACAACCTTGTTCAGCAGTCGCTGTGCAGCCAAGCCCTGGGCTGGCCGAGCCTCCAGGCGTGAGCAGCTGAGCTTTGGTGTGAGCACAGGCAGGAGCACGGCGAGGCCAGCTTGCCCCCAGGCAAAGGGGGTGTCTCCCAGCTCTGCCAAGCCCTGAGCCCCCCAGGGGCACCCCCATGGTGCTGGGGACAGGGAAAGCCCCAGCTCAGCCTCATGCAGGGCACCCAATATTTGGTGGTTCTGGCTCAAATGGCAGGGCCGTGGCCCCCAAATTAGGGAGTGAGGATGAGACCCCAGATCCCCAGGGATGCCCATTCTGTATCCTTCATCCCAGAGGGGTGACCACACCCCAGTGTGGTGGGGGATCCACTCTGGCCCCCAGGGGAGCACCACAGGGCCATGGAGCCCTGGTGGGTGCCCCACTCTGATGGGAGAGGAGGATGCAGGAGCACAAGGGGAGGAAGGGCACGAGCTGCCAGGGACAGGCAGCGCCAGGGACCCGTCCCCCCACAGCACCCCACTCACACATTGCCCCGGGATGTGAGATCACCCGTGTGTGTGGGAAAGCTCCTCACCTCGGCACAAACACACACATGCTTAGTAACATAATCTCTTAAAAGCAAAATCCCAGAAATTCCTTTTTCTTCGTGGAAAAAGTTGCCTGGGGGAGAAGCTCATAATGAAGGATGAAAGCTTAATCCTTGAAGCAGAGCAGGACTGGGGGGGAAGAGTATAAACATGACAGTTGTTGCTCAGTGAGTCGGAAAAAAAAGGTGAAGGGCTGAAAGTTGTGGTGGGGCAGGAGGGCGAGGGCTGTGGGGATGGGCTCTGGAGCCCAGCAGCTCCTCCTCCCTGCCCAGGCCATATCCACCACTCCAGGGCTGGCCGTGACAAATGCACAGGTGATCCTGGCCGTTTCAGGAACAGAAAAATGCTCTGTGCTCTGCTGAGTGAAGGTGGGAGAGTAAATGGTGCTCTGTACTCGGGGACAGCCCTGGGTTACCAGGTGTCAGCGTTAGCAGCACTGGGAAGGAGCTGTAATCAACAACTGAGCATTATAAAATAAAGCACCAGTCTGTCAGATTGACTTTTCCACATTTTCTGAGTTGTCAGCATGGACACTGTGACAATGCTCAGAAAAAATGCACTGAAGGAAGCAGCTCACTGCCATCCCTCGGTAACCTGCCTTCTGCAAAGCCAGAGAAAACCTGTTTAAATCAAAGTTAAACCCTCTGCAGCGCTGCCTGGCTGAAGCTGAGCCTCCCTGGCAGCAGGCAGCAGGGGCAGGGCAGTGGCAGGAGGAGAACACAGCTCACAGCTGGGGACAAGGACAGGGGGGTCGTGCACTGGAAGGAGTTGGGCTGATGGTTTGGGGCAGAAATGGGAGTTTTCCACAGTGGCTCTTGGCAGGTCCCAGGGAGCCAGGCCAGGTCAGAGCCACTGTGTGTCCCAGGAGGCCCCAAGACAAAAGCTCCCCATTCTGAAAGGGGTTTTCCTCGCACGGCATCCCCAGTCTGAGAGGGGAAAACAAACAAGTTCCACTTCTTTATTTTTAATTGGCAGTGGAGCAGCAGAGGTGGGGTTACACTCTCCAGAGCCCAACCTGCTCTGTCTTTGCTCACTGCACAGCAACGCTGTTTATGGACTCGGATTCCAACCTTCTCCTCTCTCCAGGCTGTGAAGATGTATTTCCTCTTGTGCCATTTCTCCTTCTGGCAAGCAGGCTCCCAGGTGGGTCTGGAAAATGTCAAAGTGGGAAATAAAGTTGTTCACTGAAAAAAAAAAAAAAAAAAAAAAAAAAAAAAAAAGAGAGAGAGAGAGAAGAAAAGGGGAAAGACAAAAAGGAACAAGCCCAGAGGTGCAGTGCTGGGAGCCCTCAGGTAGGAGTGAGAGCACTCAGACCCGGGGCAGGGTGGAATTCCCACTCTGTGCCACCACAGCTCCGCCAGCACGGCTGCAGGCTCTGAACTTTTCATCCCTGGAGCAGGCTGAAAACACAGGGCAAGGCAAAAAGAAATAAAAATCACCCAAACCTGCCCCCTGGCCTGCAAAGGACAGCAGAGAGCAGGCAGGCACCTGCCGGGCCGGGGCTCTGCTGAGGGGGTGCCCTGCAGCAGTTGTGCCTGAGGACCTGTCCCCTGCCCAGGCAGGGACCCCGGGCACGGGGGTGGCAGGTGACCCCACCGCAGGGTGGCCAGGCTGCTGGGGCAGTGCCACCTCCACCTGCCGAGCAGGAAAAGCTGGACCTGCACGTGCTCGTGAGCGTGAGCCGGGGAAGGGCGTCGGGGCTGGGCACAGATGCTGCAGATTAGAGAGAGAGGAGCTGGGAGGATTCTGCTGAAGACATTTTTCCATTCGTGAGGCCATGGGGTGGAGCGGGCGAGCGGGGGGGCAGCGCCTGCAGCAACAACAAAAGGCAGAACAAGGGGGAGGGGAGCACGAGGGAGAGATTTTTGATTCGTACTCAAAAATTACCCAAACTTTATTGCCAGAATGTCTACATTTTTATGCGCTTAAGCACAGTGAGTTATGGAAATCTTAGAACAATGGAATGATCTCCTTCATTGCCCTCAACGCGTTCAAAGTCACCACCCCTCCCCACCAAGAGGAATCTCTTTTTCTGTTTCACTGACTTCCAAAAATGCCTCTGCTATCAACACCCTCCACGTGCATCTCATAAATACCAGGGTGGGACACGGGGCTATTGGTGGGTGTTTTCTATAAACCCATCTCTGCCCCGACCCTGCCTCAAGAAAGTTTTTATGGCATTTGGTTGATTTGGCAAATTTTCTGCTATAACCTGCCTGAACGAGAGGGGCTGTGAATTCCTTGATTCAGGTCCAAGCTCAGAGCTTTGTGGTTCCCCTGCTCTTGTCTTTGCTCTGTGGGAGTCCCTTATCTGTCAGTCACGTACTGATATTATAAATCCTCTGCCTCCCCATGTGAGAGCCTTGCAGGGTGTGCCTTACACGCTCCATCTGCCAGGTAAGGAGCAGCAGCGCCAGCAATGCAGCTGCAGCGCGCGTTCTGCAGCCCCGAACACGCGGAATGGAGCGGCTTTGGGTGGGTTTCGGCGCTGCGGAGCAGGCACGGAGCAGGCACGGAGCAGGCACGGAGCAGGCACGGAGCAGACCCTCCGTTCCTAGCGCAGCAGCCGCACGGAGCGGAGGATGCCCGGCCCGGCAGGGGCGCATCCCTCCCGGGCACCGCCCCGAGCCGGGACGCTCCGCTGCGGGAAAAATCCTTCCCACAGCAGCTGTGCCTGCAGGGAAGTGGAACAGCGTGCGGCAAGGGCCAGCGGGGAACACACGCCGGGGTGGTTTCCTTTGCTGCCGAGATAATTCCTCCCCACCCCTCCAGAACTGCGTCCTCCCGGCTGCAGAGCGCGGCCACACAGGCCCGGGCTCTGATTTACAGCCTGCCAGCTGACGGGGCTGCAGGCAGAGAAAGTGCTGAGGTGGGAGAAAATGAGGAGCAGGCGGGGAGGAGTGCCGGGGGGCTGCCGGGGAGGGTTCGGGAGCCCGGCTCGTCCCACCTCGGCTGCGCGCAGCGGCGGCAGTGCGGGAGCGGCTCCAGCTGCGGGGAACGGGGCACGGATGGAGACCCCGGCGTCTGCACAAACCCTTCCGATTGTCCCTCATTCCCCAGGCTCATCCTGGCCATCCTGCCCTGCTTCCAGCTCGCTGGGGAGAGGGAAGCTGAGCGAGCCACCGGAAAACGTCTCCAGCCCCATAAACTGACACCATTGTTTATAATATTTGTAAGTGCCACTGCGTGATGATAGCTGCGCTCTGACAGAGAAAATTTACTTTTTTCCTTATTTTTTTAAATAAAGTTAGGAAGTTGCAAGTCCCCCAGAAGGTGCTTGGCCATTATCCCGGGTTTGTTTGTTTTTCTGCTTGCCCGAGGTGACACAGGGAGGGCCGTGTCCTGCTGCTGATGTTCTGGCACTGTCACAGCACCCACAGAACCCACAGCACGCTGCTGGGCTCAGCCTGGACCAGACAATCTGAGTCCCTGCTGGTACCAGGCTGGCAGCCAAAATCCCAGGACAGAGCCTTTTCCTTCCTTCCTTCCTTCCTTCCTTCCTTCCTTCCTTCCTTCCTTCCTTCCTTCCTTCCTCCAAAGCCTCTGGAGCCACCCACTGCTGAACTTCCTGGGAAAGAGGGATGGAAATGAAAAGCTGTTGATCTAGGGGATGAAGTCTATCCGTGCACACTTCCCATCCCGGGGATGGAGCCATGACTTTGTCGTTACTGTCTGTGTGCAAACACTCCTCCGGAGGAGTCAGGCACTTTGCTGGGGGCACTGCAATTTCCTCCAACCTCCAGTTTGCTTACATTGTGCTAAAACCAAACAAACAATCCCTGAAAGGCAGCAAGAGCTGCAGGGATCTTCTAAAAAACTTGCAGCAGGGATTTATCAGGGCTTCAGCAGGACACAGCAGGGATTCTGTGAAGGCACTGAACCTGCTGCTGGGCACCCTCCAGAGCACCAAGGCCCTGGGTGTCAGCAGATGTGGCTGTTCCAGGGATGGGGCTGACACTTCACTGACCTGTCCTTCCCTCAGCTGAGGCACAATAAATCACAGAATTATGGAATCACAGAACGTGCTGGGTTGGAAGGAGCCCACAAGGGCCATCAAGTCCAGCTCCCGGCCCTGCACAGCACAACCCAAAAACAGCAAACAAGGCAGAGGAAGTTTCTAAACACACTGAAGGTGGTTTAGGGAAAGAGGTTATGAAATGCAATTAAAGGTTTTATAAAGGGTCCTGATCACACTCCTTGGTCACTTTCTGATTTTGATCACAAATCAGAAAATGAGCTGGAGCACTGAAGGGAAGGGAATGGCCAGGAGGGCAGTGGATCAGTATGGAATCAGCGTGGACATAAAAGTGAGTTTGTAACAGCAACCAAGTCACAACTGAGGCACAGTAAGCACCTCCAAACTCGGACAAACTAATTGCAAACCCCATAAACACTGAATGCAGTAAGAGCATCGTGAGTCTGACACTCAGCTTCTCCTGCTGAGCTGCTGGTCCAACAGCTCCCAAGGCAGAGATTCCCTGCTCCTCCTTTTGATATGCATCACTCTCGTTTTTCCGTGTTGTTGGACACAAGAAGGAGAAGTGCCTGTGAATGAGCCTCAGGGCGAGCCCCTGGTTGCTTTCCCAGCTCCTCCCTGAGCCGCTGCCCAGGCACCCGCGAGGAGAACAGCACAGAGAAGGAAAGTGCTGCAGTTTGGGCTGCATAAACAGACCCTGGCAAGGCCCACGATGTGAGTCCTCAGCCAGAGCTGCCCGAGCTCTGTGGCCGTGCCCAGGGCCAGAGCTCCCAGGGCTCCACTGCATGGGCCCACTTGGCACACATCCCTCTGTCCATTACCAGCTAATGCAATGGAACTGGCTGACAATGGGCTCAGAGGCTGCCAAAATCCAACATGAGGGCTGCAGATGTCCCAGGGACCGGCAAACCCTGCTGGAAGATCCCTGTGGAATGAAAGGTTACCCTCAATTTGCTTCAGATGCTGCTCGCCCCGTCCCACAGCCATCGGGAGGAGGGGCCTCCATCGGAGAGAAAAGATAAATCCAGCTCTGTCTCCAGACTGTTATTGTCTCCTCTGGTTCAAATTAAGGGACTCGGGTCATTTTTTATATGTTGCCGTTTGTCTTTTACCTGAGGGCATTGCAGAAAGGAAAAGAGAAAAGGTGAATCTAGCACGAAAGAAGGAAGGAGCAGAGTCTTTAGCAGACAATTAACTGAACTGACATGGGGCTCTCCCTCAACACCAAAGTGGAGATTAAATGCAGGCAGACACAGCTAATGCCTTGCCAGTGATAAATCAGCACCAGTGGCTGTGGCTGCACAGCAGCACCCAGCCCTGACCCCAGGGATGTCACAGCTCTCTACCCAGGGATGTCACAGCTCTGACCCCAGGGATGTCACAGCGCTGGCCCCAGGGATGTCACAGCTCTCTACCCAGGGATGTCACAGCTCTGACCCCAGGGATGTCACAGCGCTGGCCCCAGGGATGTCACAGCTCTCTACCCAGGGATGTCACAGCTCTGACCCCAGGGATGTCACAGCGCTGGCCCCAGGGATGTCACAGCTCTCTACCCAGGGATGTCACAGCTCTGACCCCAGGGATGTCACAGCGCTGGCCCCAGGGATGTCACAGCTCTCTACCCAGGGATGTCACAGCTCTGACCCCAGGGATGTCACAGCTCTGACCCCAGGGATGTCACAGCCCTGACCCCAGGGATGTCACAGCCCTAGCCCCAGGGATGTCACAGCCCTTTACCCAGGGATGCCACAGCTCTGAACCCAGGGATGTCACAGCCCTCTACCCAGGGATGTCACAGCTCTGACCCCAGGGATGTCACAGCCCTGGCCCCAGGGATGTCACAGCTCTCTACCCAGGGATGTCACAGCTCTGAACCCAGGGATGTGACAGCCCTGACCCCAGGGATGTCACAGCCCTCTACCCAGGGATGTCACAGCCCTGGCCCCAGGGATGTCACATGGGAGACACCCCAGCTCCCACCAGCACCCCCAGCTTGCTGTCCAAGGCAGGAGTGAAGCTGCTGCAAAGACCCAGCCCAGCCACCAGACAGGCTCAGGGTGGCACCAGTGCCACCACCAAAGGCCACCCTGCACTCATTGCTCCAGGCAACCAAACTGCAGAGGAGAAAACGTCTTCTCTCACTGGGGGAGGGATCTGCTCCGTGCTTCCACAGCCAGGGCCACGGGGCTCTGTGCTGAGGCTGGAAACGTGGGCTGACTGCTCAGCAAGCACTCAGAGATGCTGGGTATTTTATCAGCTGCTGTGTCTGAGGCAAACGAACTGCAGGAAGGCTCAGGGGAGCGAATGTCAGCCCGTGGGGAGCCCTGGCAGGTGGGCCCTGCCTCTTTCAGATGTTCGCAGGAGCCTGGCTCACCCACATGGAGAAACTGCTTGGCAGAGGGGCAAAAAAGGGGATCCAGCGCTCACAGCAGCCTGACGTGGCACAAAACCCCACCCATTGTCTGCCCTTCCCAAGAGTTTTACAGAAAGAGAATCTTTAAGGTTGGAAAAGACCTCTAAGACCATCAAGTCCAGCCATGATGTGCCTGTAGAAATAAGCAGCCTCGGATTTGTCTCAAGGTCCACTTCCAGAAGCCAGGAGAGAGGCTGGGAGGCTGTGTGTGCTGGCCCTGAGCACTGAGGCTGCTCCCCAGGGTCAGCTCCCCCTGCCCAGGGACCAGCTGGGGCTGCAGAGCCCCTGGGGCATCGCTGGTGTTCCTCAGAGCCTTCCTCCACAGCCAGCCCGCGGCTGAGGAGCTTTGTCAAAAGCAAATTCATCTCATGTTTCCACTGAAAGAAAATGTAAGCTTTTAGAAAACAGCAGTTTGATGAAAATCTGTTACTCCTGCCCTGTTTGGAGCACTCAGGGAGAGTTCCATCCCCACACCCAGCACTCGACCTGGCTAACCACAAACCACACGCCTGCCTTGGGTCAGGCTCCTTTTTTCCAGCACTCTGATTATTTTTTCTCCTGGGGATAGGGCTGGGAAGGACTCAGCCTTCAGCTCAAGACAAATCCTGCCCTTTCAGTAAAGTGTAATAAACTTCTTCCCCTGACACATAGGAAAATGTTTTAAGGAAAGACTTTATAGAGAGCATCAATCACTTTGGAGGTGATGGAATTGCTGCAGAATTATAAGCAAGTCTGAAGTGTCTACAGAGGACTCTAAACACTGTCTTCTATTTATTCTCTGTGTCCTTTGTAAATGTAAACTTCTGTGGAGTTCAGAGGCCCTTCCGTCTCCACAGCCTGTCAATCCAGCACCTTTCACCACTGCTAAAATCACAATTAAAAAAAAAGGGGGATTACAAAAACAAACACAGAGCTCACGCGCGCGAGTGATGGCTGCAGACTGTTGTGGGAGCGGCCCTGGGGCAGGGCACAGCCCTGGGGTCCCTCCTGCAGCCCCCTGGGCAGTGCAGGAGCCATGGGAACCCCTTCTATAGCCCCCCTGGGCAGTGCAGGAGCCATGGGGTCCCTCCTGCAGCCCTGGACCCCCTCCTGCAGCCCCCTGAGCAGTGCAGGGGCCCTGTGGTCCCTCCTGCAGCCCCCCTGAGCAGTGCAGGAGCCATGGAGCCATGGGACCTCCTCCTGCAGCCCTGGACCCCCTCCTGCAGCCCCCTGAGCAGTGCAGGAGCCCTGGGACCCCCTCCTGCAGCCCCCTGGGCAGTGCAGGGGCCCTGGGGCCATGGGACCCCCTTCTATAGCCCCCTGAGCAGTGCAGAAGCCCTGGAGCCATGGGACCCCCTCCTGCAGCCCTGGACCCCCCCCTGCAGCCCCCTGGGCAGTGCAGGGGCCCTGGGACCCCTTCCTGCAGCCCCCCTGAGCAGTGCAGGAGCCATGGGACCCTCTCCTGCATCCCCCTGAGCAGAGCAGGGGCCATGGGACCCCCTTCTGCAGCCCCCTGAGCAGTGCAGGAGCCATGGAAACCCCTTTTATAGCCCCCCAGAGCAGTGCAGGGGCCCTGGGGTCCCTCCTGCAGCCCCCTGAGCAGGGCAGGAGCCATGGAAACCCCTTTTATAGCCCCCCAGAGCAGTGCAGGGGCCCTGGGACCCCTTCCTGCAGCCCCCCTGAGCAGTGCAGGAGCCCTGCAGCCCTGGGACCCCTCCTGCAGCCCTGGACCCCCTCCTGCAGCCCTGGGACCCCCTCCTGCAGCCCCCCTGGAGCAGTGGCCACTGTCACAGCGGGCAGGAGGCAAGGGAAGAAGCAAGGGAAGAGCAGGAGCGAGGATGGAGGAGCGCTCAGGCCCTGGGCACAGCACCCAGCTCTGGGTGCTCCTCCGTGAGCCCATCCCCAGCTCCCAGGGGAGCAGGGAGGGAGAGAAAGGCAGGATGAGGTCTGGGAGGAGACAGGGATGGAGCCCCAGCTGGATGCAGGGCGAGTTTTCCCCCTGCTGAGCGTGGGCAGGTTTTTGTCCCCCAGCACAGGCAGCAGGAAGGGTCACGGTGCCCTGGGGCACAAACTGGCACCGGGGCTCTGCAAGGCCCCGAGCAGATCGTGCAGAGGACAGGGCACTGACAGCGGGACGGAGCGGGGTGTGGGAGAGCCATCCCAGCTGGAATGCTGCTCAGGGGAGCAAGTGGGAAGTGGCTTTTTCTTCCACAGAATGAAAAGAGATAAAAGCTCTATAAAGTCGGGAGATAATCTGTATTAAAAACTTCTCTTTGACATAATAGCTGGGAAAATTGCTTTATACATTGAAATATTCCACAGCTGCTCCAGGGGGAAAATTGTGTCTTTTACAAAACACCTTTCATGAGAGACTTCCTCTGAGCCTGGAGCATCCTGATCCCAGCCCCTGGACACAGGCTGCAGGGGGACAAGGTGCAGTGCTTTGCTCCTGCCCGTGAAGGGTCAGGAAATAAACAACTGGGAGCCTTTTGGCTATTTGCATCAGCAGAGGTTTTGGTAGGTGCAAACAGCTCTACACAAAACTGCACATCCACAAGCATCACTTCAACACCAAGTTAAAGAGGGAAATTCCTGCAAGGGTCAGCCCATGACCCACCTCACCTGCCTGAGGCACAGTCCTGGATCCCACTCCTGCCCTGCTGGGAACTTGCTTTACAGTTGATGTGACACTGATTCTTGCCAGCACCTCTAGCTCTCTCAAAAGCCCTTTGCCACAAAACCCAAGTCAAAACGCAATTGTTTCAGCAGAAAAGCAGCATTTTGGAGGCTCCCCTGTAACACCCTCACTGAGTGACGCTGACAGCCCAGAGCTCCGAAAGGCGACGTGGGTTGTGATCCGCACCCCCTGCCAGCCCGGGCTCTCACAGCTGGGACCGGCCGCATCTCCCGCGGGTGTGCGCCCCTCCCGCGGGCCGGTACCGAGCCGGATCGGTACCCAGCCGGGCCGGTACCGAGCCGGGTCAGCCGGGCCAGCCAGCCGGGCCGGTACCCAGCCGGGTCAGCCAGCCGGGTCGGTACCCAGCCGGGCCGGTGCCCAGCCGGGCCAGCCGGGCCGGTAGCCAGCAGGTAGCGCTGCGGGTCCGTCCCAGGCTCCGCCGCGTCCCCGCGCCCGCCCTGCGCGGTCCGTCTGTCCGTCCCGAGCCCGCAGGAGCGGGCACCGAGCGGGCGGGGCCGAGCCCCCACCCCGCTGTCCGCCGGGACCCCGGGGTCCGCCCCCGCCTGGGACCCGTGCCGGGGTCCCCGGAGCGGGACCTGTCCCTCGGGGTGCTGCTGAGCAGCCGCCGCTGCCGGAGCCGTGCGGACCGGGCAGGGATCGCGGCCGCCTTTGCCGCAGGTCTTTTTCCCGGCGCGCTCCAGAATGCCGAAACGTTCCAGCGGCCGCGGCATTCCGCTGCCTCCTGGCTGCCCTGGAACAGCTGATCCCTGTAGGATCGCACCCGCAGCCTCTCCCGGGCTGACCTGCAGCATCCCTGCCTCCCCAGCCCACCCCGTGGCCTCCCGCCCTGCCTGCAGCTGGTTTGTTTGCGCTGAAGAGTTGCTGTAGCAGAAGTGCAATTCCAGAAAAAGCTGTCAGGGAATCCAGGGGCCAAGTCCGGAGTAAATTCTGATAATGCTGTGTTTACATCAGGAATTTCTTTGGCAGATTAATCACATGAATGAAGGAACAGATGGGAACTCGCTGCAGACACTGTAACGGGAATTCCAGCGCAAGGCCAGGCTGGCAGCTCGGCCCTGGAAGCGCCACTGCCGGACCAGCTCTGCAGGAAGCAGGGATGGGGTCAAACAGGGATCAGTGCTGGAGAAAAGCAGCACCCAGAGGGGAACTCTCCTCCAAGAGCCCCTGGAGAGCAGCCAGGCCAGCAGCTCGTCCCCTGGCACACGCCAGCCTGTCCTTCCAAGGCTTGTGACATCCAAGAAATGAGGGGTGTCAAGGGCATCATTTCAGGAACGGTGTCATGCTCCTGCTGCCAGCCTCACCCTCACCACCTGCTGGTTCTACAGCTCTGGGCTCAGGTTGCAGTCGGGGTTTGAGAGTACACAAGGTCAGAATTGCCCAGGGAGCAGGTGACAGCCCGGGCACAGTCAGTCAGTGCAGGACAGACACAGCCACCACCACCCTGCCTTTTATTTCCCAGCGGCTGGGGTGCCAAACTGCTCCCAGTCTGGGGGATTATTCCCAGAGTCAGCCACTCAGGAACAGGCCACTTGCCCGTTGAAACAGCCATTTGCATCAGCCCATAGCTGTGCCCGTGTGCCTGGCCTGCCAGGTGCTGCCCCAGTGAGTGACAGGCTGCCAAGTCTGGTACAGGGCAGGGGGGAGCAGACGTGCTGGGAGCAGGGTGTGGGCAGCCCTTCACTGGCCACAGAAGGCTGTTTGTGAGAGGCAATGTTCCTCCTGCTAGCTGCTCCTTTGTTCAGAACTGTGTGGTCACCTTACAGTGCCTGTGCTCCTCCAGAGCTCTGAAGCCAGGCCCCCGGGTGGGCAGCACCCCTGGGCAGATGAGCAGCAAGGAGTGCTCAGGGAGGATGTGGTCTGCATGTGCTTCACGTGGGCTTCACTGCACCCCAGGATCTCACAATCCCTCTTGCAATAAACCTGCACACAGATTTCCTGAGCGTGGTTTGTGAGAGCCAGCGGGCTGTTCTAATGACACAGCAGCTTGCTGAGGAAACACCACTTCCCTCCTGGGTCCTCCCAAGGTGCCCCAGGTGAAGGGCACCGATTAGACCACAACAGTCTCTTGCAGAGTAACAGATTCAGGTTAGCCAGGGTAGACTGGACACGTTTTGATCTCTCCATAAGACTTTCCAGTGTGGCTGAGAGCTCACCAGTGGCACTAGCCCTGGAGCTGCCAATACACACGTTCCCCATTTTCCTCCCAAGCCCTGGGCTGCAGCAGCAGGCCACAGCGCAGCTCTGGCTGCCACAGCAGGAGGGACAGGGGCTCAGGTGTGTCCTGCCCGGCCCCCTGCCCCGGCTCCATAGCCAGCTCCTGGGAGCCAGGTTTGGGTCCAACACGGCTTCCTGCTCTGGGAACAAACTCTGCCCTGGGCTGCACAGGGGAACACACGGGACCCTTCAGCCGGAGCACCTAAAACCCAGCGCCGTGTTACTCATCAGCTCCCTCGTGCTCCTTCCTCTGCTGGGGGACACGGCTCTCGAGAGCAGCCCAGAGCTGCTTGCGTGTCTGCCAGCTCCCACAAACAGCCCTGCTTAGTGCCACGAGGGGAGAGGGCGCTTGGGAGCCCCGGCCAAAAATAACAAGTGTAAAGCACGATATCCTGGCCAGCTCAATGGCTCCATCCCTCCGCCAGCTGGCCAAGCAGTGCCCTGGGGAAGCAGGGTCTGAGGGCCAGGGTGCCCCAACGTGGCAAAGCTCTGTCCCCCTGCCCGCTGTCCCAGCACCCGCCGCATCGCCCGCTGCATTTCCTGCTGCATGGCTCCATAACCCGCTGCATGGATGCATTGCCCACTGCATGGATGCATTGTCTGCTGCGTCGCCCACTGCATTTCCTGATGCATGGTCTGCTGCATGGCCCCATTGCCCGCTGCATGGCTGCCCACGGCATGGCTGCATTTCCTGCTGCATGGCTGAATCTCCTGATGCATGGCTGCATTGTCTGCTGCATTGCCCGCTGCATGGCCTGCCTGCTGCATTGCTTGCTGCATTGCCAGCTGCATTGCCCGCTGCATTGCCCGCTGCACGGCCGCGCGTGCTCCAGCGCCGGAGCGGGGAATCGCGCGCCGTTAACATTCCCACAGTGACATCTCCAAAGCACTTCAGGGATAAATTGGTTGCTGGCTGATTTGCAAAGCATTCAGGCAAAACTCAGAGGAGGAAGGCTGGTGGGGAGCCAAGCGCTGGCCCCGCGGGAGGCCGCGTGCCCGGGGGTCGCTGGGATGCTCATCCCACGGCCCCACAGGCTGGCAGCGAACGTGGAGCAGCTCACCCTGACAGAGGGCTCGAGTGCCCGGCACTGCTGGGTAAACAGGACCGTGCTGAATGCACACAGCCACGGGCAGGGCCCTGGGGGCATCCCAGCATCTTCACAAAACCCCAGGGACTGCAAAGGGACACAGAGCCCAGCGCCCGCTGCCATCCCCACATCCTGGGCAGGGACAGGCTTGGCAGGCAGGATTCCGACAGCCAAGGGGGAATTGGTCATCAAAAAAAGCCAGGTAAGACAGCAAAAAGCCCTCACCATGCTTTGCATAGCCACAACATACTCCGTGCAGACCAAAGCAGTGGCCAAGGGCACCCATCAATCTCCTCCAGCCCACCCTGTCTGGAGGTGATGTGGAGTTCTGGGCTCTTACAGGGCTGGAAAGCTGTTGCTGGAAAACCTGAGATAGGAAGAGAAATGTCGCCCCAAATTTATTGTATTTACTTTCTCCAGTGTTTTCAGAATTTTTTAGTCTTCAATAGTTTATATTATACACATTTATCAGCTTTCCTTCAGGCTTTTAACCCCAGATTCACTGTCTCAGGTTATAGTGGAAAGTGATGAAATGGGCATTCCTGGAGCATCTGCTCAGCAGAAGGGTTGTGGCCAAATTTAATAAAATGGCCAAAATTAACCCAGTGCAAGGCTGGTGCACAGTGAACCCTTCAGTGTCCCTGGCACTGTGGACTTCTCGTGGATCTCCACACCCTCACAGTTGCCAGAAGAACCCACCCATTTTATTACCAGCTCTATCCACATATTTCTTATTCACCAGCACTGGATTATTTTTGTTTTTTCAGTGGAGAAGTAGGGAAACCCACATTTTACCAAAAAATAATTGCAACTAAAATGGCCTTTTCTGTAGCAATCCTATTTTTAAGGAGCATTTCCAACCTTCCAAGAAGCCAAGGCAGCCAGGAGTGACACCGACCCCACCAGGCTGTCCTGCCTGCAAGACCCAGCCGCGGCAGGAGGGCAATGGTCCTCGAAATAAGGGGAAATCACACAAATGAAGGGAGGACGTGCGCAAAAACGGCACTTAAATCCTGGCAAATGTAGAGATAATGAGTAAATTAACTCCCTGGCTGTGATCTATTGAACAGCAGAGCCCCAAAAGCCGACAAAGGGATCAAAGGCGGAATTTCCCGTGCTCTGGCCGGGGTGCCCGCCGTGCCCGGGGGGCCGAGCGGCTCAGCAGAGTTCAAAGGAGCCCACACAGCCCTGCACAATTCCCAGGTTTTCTGGGGGCTCGCTCCCCGGAGGGCGGAGAGCGGGGCTGGCAGCGGGGCCGGGGCAGCGGGACAATGCGCGCTCCCGCTGGCAGGATTAGCCATATAGCAGGACAGCTGAATCAGACGCTCAGCCCTTAACAGGATTACGCTCCCGGGAGCTCCAATGAAAATACAGACACCCCGGCCACGGGCAGCCCCCCTGCTCCCAGCGCCCCCGGGGTCTGAGCCTCCGGCCTTTCTAAAGTCGCGATGAAAGCGCCACGGAACGGGCTCGGCTCTCTGCCAGCCGCGGGGGTTTGCACAGGGACACGAGGGAGCAGGTTTTAACCGAAACAGCAGGATTTAGAGTAGATGTTGGGGAGAAATTATTTGTGCAAAAATGCCCTGGCGCGCGTTTCCCAGAGAAACTGTGGATGCCCCGTCCCTGGAAGCGTCCAAGGCTGGCTGGACAGGGCTGAGAGCAAACTGGTCCAGTGGAAGGTGTCCTGCCCACAGCAGGCCTTGCAAGGAGGTCAGCTTTGAGCTCCCTTCCAACAGAAATCATTTGAAGATTTCAATGATTCAGGCTCCTCGGTGCTCAAGCTGGGCCCTGCTTTGCAGAGCATCCCAGGGGCAGGAGCAGGGGCTGCAGCCACTGGAAGGGCTGGAGCTAATTCAGCATCCTGTCCCAGCAGCACACACTGCCCTCACCCTCACCTCGGCAGCCGGACTTGCTGGCCACAGCCGAGGTGTCCCTGCAGCAGGGACAGCGTGTGGCATCGCCGGGGAGCTGGGACCCCCGCAGCACCGCCGGGAGCCCACGGGGAGCAGGGGCCCATCCTCCGGGCTCACTCTGCAGGGAAGGGGTGTCCAGCAGGACAGCAGATGGGCAGGAGAGGAGCTGGAGAGTCCTCTCCACTGCCAGGGTCGAGGGTCCTGCTGCCGAGTGCGGGTCTTTAATATTCGTCTTTTGGAAGGATCAAACCTTCCATTTCCATGGAAACACAAACCTTTAGGTGCCCAGCCTCAGGGTCTCTGCATTCCTCCAGAGAGGCTGGGTGCTTCTCCTGTCACACTCCTCGCCACCAGGATTAACTGAATAACCAGGTCAAAAGCAGTGCCTGAATTCAGCTCAGCAAGAGGCCGCTCTCATTACATCTCTATTTCCTTGAAAAGTGGATTTGCACCAGACCAGACATTTTTAAGGCACAGGGAGGCACCAAGCTAAAGAGAGATGTACGTTTTCCAGGTTAACAATGATTTTCACCTGCTCCAGCCTGGAATCACCACAATAGCAGCACGCAGGTTATCAGAGAAAGGCTGAAAGCACAGCTTGCTGCCCTGACTCCGTGTTGGATTTCTGAGAGGCTGGCAGCTGAAAAGCTGATCCAATTTATCCACAGTTCATTATCCAGCATAGCATGACACTGGGACACTCACAGACATAATCCAGCTTCCTCCTGCCTTGCAAGATGTATTGACCAAAGGCAAGAAAACAGAGCATTAATAGCTCTCCACTGTGCAGCTGAATCTGGGCAGCAGCAATGAGATTCTTTGGGCTATTTCTATCCAGTCTCACACAAGAGTAAATCAGAAGCTTCTACAGACTTTCCATTAAATTTCTCCCCATTTATACCAACATAGCAGAGATCAGAATTTATCCTTTTTTTTTTTTTTTTTTTTTACGTTTTTCTGATATTTTAAAAAATGCTAAAACTCTTCAGCTTCTAGCTGAGCTTAAGATAAAAGTTAACCTCTGAACCACAGCAGTATCTTTCATGTAAGGCACAATACAGAGAGGGCTTTTTGCAGTGGTTTTGCTCAGTAATGTGTGTTTCAGACGGTGTTTTCCCCCATCCTCACCTGACTCTGGGAGGCAGGCTACAAGGAGCCACTAAACTTCACAAGAAATTTCTGAAGGTGGCAAGAGGCACCAAGAGTGCCCATGGAATGAGACTGGCCAGGAGTGAGTACGAACCTTGCTCCATTCCTGGGATTCTTCTGAGCCAGTCGGGACGTGCCACGGAGCACCCTGTTCCAGTGGGAAGTGTCCCTGCCCATGGCAGGGGGTCAGAACACGATGATCTTTGATCCTTTCCAACCCCAACCGTCTGTGATTCTGTGATCAGTAAGAGGAGAGAGGGGCCCTGTTCTCTACCCCCCGACCACCTGAACCACCCTTGAGAGACCATATTTTGTGCCCTGGCAGATGCCCCAGGGCAGCGTGAGGGCTTTGTAATAACCTGTTATCTGATCTGAGCTCTCTGGCCTTTCCTCTCTGGCAGACAGTCCTTCAAACCCATTCAGGGATGATGAGTCACTGAAGAAGCACTTAAAAACCATCCTGGATGATAAGGTTAGAGCTATGTGTGGTGCATTTCCTGCCCTAGTTTGGAGTTATGCTGGGGCTCTCCGCACTTCCTCGCTTATTCCACTTTCTTTCTCCTTCCAAATTCCCCACCATGCTAAGTTGCAATACCTCAAGCAGTTCAGTGGAGATTCATCAGGACTCAGTGACCGCGCTGGGCTTCAACAGGGAGCAGGCAGCAAGGATGGGTCAGGTTTGGGGAGGCACAGCCTTACCTGCCTCGAAGGGCAGAGAACACCTGTGGGAACTTTGAGCTGCTGCAGGGATGCCACCAGCCAGGAGCTGCTCCTCGCTCGGCTGAACAAAGCAAATCACCTCAGCCACGCAGCGTGTGGCTCCTTTAGACCCTTCACCATGCTCATGGCTCTCATCTGGACAGCCTCTAACAGCTTTATAACTTCCTTGCACTGTGGTGCTCCCCAGGACTTGAGGTGAGGCTGCACAAGGGCAGTGGGTCACCTTTGCCCAGGCAGGTCACCTGCAGGCAGGAGAAGGTGACCCCTGTGCCCAGGAGCTGAGCGTGGGCTCATGACAGCAGCATTAAATCCTCAGCTCTGCCAGGCTGAAACCCTGCAGGTGAAACCCACCTGGCCCACAGCCCTGGCTCACAGCGTCCCCCTCGCTACCCGCAGCGGAGGACAAGAAATTTGCCTTACATTACTGAAATGATTATTCTTAATACCCAGACACTGGTCATATTCCTGAGGAAAAGGAAACATAAATCCCTCCCTGCACTGGCAGCAGCAACCCTCATCCCTAGATAGGAGAGAGCTAATTAAACCTGCTCGTTCCAGCCAAGCCCGGCCGGCGTGTTTGTGCGAGCTTTGCGGTCAGAGCACGTGAAGGATTTGGCCCCATTTCCCCATTTTCATTAATCACAGGGAAAATTCTCCACTTAGAAACAATGCTGGAGATATACCTGATAGGGCTTTTTTCTCCCTTGGCCACTTCCCACTTGGCAACAGGGACGAAGTTCTGCCTTTGCAAAACATTTTGAAACGTGTTTCTGTTCCAATTCAGAATCACCCACCCCAAAGCTTTCCAGGTTATCTGTAAAATAAAACCTAGAGAAATTGATGGCTTGAAATGCTTCAAACTGATAAACTCAAAATATATTATTTCAACTGCAATTTTGGTTTGTGTTATAAAGCAGAGTGAAAATGTTAAAAACCACAGAACAAATAGCCTTTGGAAATGGGAAACGTTGTTTTGAAATTGAAGAAATAGAATGTTTTTGCCCTGGGGACCACCTTCCCTTTCCTCCAGAGCTTGACAGAGTTTCACAAAACATTTCAATCTTGATGTGCTGTGTTTTGGGGGGAGCTGAGCTGTGTCTGCTGGGGAGGGTAAGGAGAAACTCCAGGAGCAAAGAGAACGGCTGGAATCCAGACAAGGTGCACGGTGCCACAGTGGGATCGGTCCCTCCAGCTGGGGCTCCAGTGCTGGTTTAGGCTGGGCTTTGGTGCCCCTGAGCCCCATTTCAGCCTCTCTGGTAGGGTCCAGAGGAGGCAGAGGTGTGCAGCTGCTCCGGGATGAGGAGCAGGCAGCCCAGGCTGCTCCACTCCTGTAAAACCCCACCTCAAACGCTTCCCTGGTTATAAATAAAGCAGCTCTGACCTCGGAGATTAATCAGTGGGCTGCTGTCTCTGCGTGATGTCACGCCGTGTTTTTCCACAGGCCTGTCAAGCGTCAGCCCGCCTGACGCGCAGATTTACGGCCGCGTTCCGCCGGCCCTCCCGCACGCACAGCGCACAGATGCCTCCGCAGGGTGATGGACACCGGGGCTGCTCGGCGCAGCGTGGGTATTTTTGGGTGTTGTTGCACCATTTCTGGCCTCCGGTGGCTGCCGTGGCTAACACAGCTGGGTTCGCAGGGGTCCCTCTGAGGCTGGGTGCTCGGGCACATCCAGCTGCTCCAGCAGGAGCCTCTGGGTCTGCTGGGTGAGGAAGGGAGGGATGGAGCCAGGTCCGGGCTGATGCCACGGCAGGGGATGGGTCTTGTGATGGGGAACCAGTTCTCTCCAGTGCACCACACCTGGCCAAGGCCTCGGGAAGGCACAAAAGCTGCTGGTTGGAAACCCAGGTCTGCCCTCAGGGTTTTACTTTCACTGTTTGACCTTCACTCCTGCTTGCAGTTGAACCTACAGCCTGATCCCCTTCCCATGTGTGCCAGGCAGGAGCTGCTCAGCTCCAGCAGGCACCAGTGGGCAGGTGGGAGGGAGGATGTCCCCACAATGTCTGTGCCCAGGTGGCCACGGAGGCCAAAGGGTCACACACACCACGTGGCAAGGCAGGCACTGCAGGTCCGCACAGCACCTCATCAATTAATCTGGGAAGGAACAGAGCAATTAACACTGGAAGCAGGGGTTGACTAGCCAAGCACACGCTGTCACCCTGCTAACAGGCTGCCTTGTGCCTGTTTGTTTGCCTTCTGTTTCTATGGAGGTGGGGGCGTAGCGAAGGGTCAGGTCTGCTCTGCTTGCTTGCATCTATCCAAAACGCATTCTTACCACCTCAGAGCCCGAGGAGATAGCCAGGGGCTAACTGGGGACTGCTCAGCCTTTGGGAGCTGTGCTCTTTTGGGGGATAAAAGATCTTCCTAGCACAGCCAAGTGCTGGGGTCACCAGGACTCAGCACTAGCCACAGGCTCGCCTTTGCTGGAGCAGGTGTAGCTCACAGAGGGCCCTGGGCTCCCATGGCCCTCATGTCCTGCTGCTGTCCCTCAGCAAGGAACCCCTTACCCACCCCAGAAAGGAACCCCTACCCCATCTCCAGACGGCTGGAACTGCTCCTGAGCATCCTCCTTGGCACAGCTTGGGGAATGTGGGGGTGCAGGGCCGGCTCTGCCGGCTGCAGATAGCCCAGCATGGAGCAGGACTGCCTGTCCCAGGCTCACCTCTCTCCTGGGGCTCCACGGGTGCCACTGTGCTGGGCAGTGACAACGTGCAGGGCTGTGTCCCCTGTGTGCTGTGGCTGGAGAGGAAATGAGCTCCAGGGAGGCTCCAGCAGCACACAGCCCCTCACTGATCCCTTCTCTACGAGTCCAGGAGCTTGGCCGAGCTGCATTATCAACCCCAAAATAAGTTCCAAACGAATATGTCTATAACAGGTCTTTGTTCCCTCAGAAAAAGGGCTTCCCATGAGGTGAGCCAGCCTGGCACTGAGGGTTATCCCGGGACAGTGATTTTTCCCGTGATTATGCAAGGCTCCCAGTTATTCCTGGGGCTGCCACGTGAGAGGTGAGCTCCCTCCCAGCACGGGCCCTGGGAGGCACGGCAGCAGCCCCAGCACCTCCCGCTCACAGCCAGGACCTGTGCCTGCACAGGGACAGCAGGGAGCACGCAGGAGAGACCGCTGGAGAGGGCAGGGCAGGCGAGACCCCCCTGCCTCCATCTCCAGACTTCTGCAGAGAAGGGGGATCTGGAACCCATCCATGGCTGGCAAACCCTGTCTGATGGTGCCTGGAGCACACTGCAGCCTGGACGGCACCGATGGAGCAGCTCTTTGGAGCAGGGAATGCTACAGACCAGTCTTGCCCATGCATTTACTTACCCTGTTCTCCTCCTCAGGCATAACGCTGACCATGGACTGCTCCTCTGCCCCTCGCCACAGCTCTGTGTGTGACACCAGGCCCTGCAGCAGCTGTCCCAGCGTCCTGGCATGACCAGGCACCACCTCCAGCACCCAGAGTGAGTCTGTGGAATGAGCGACCTGCTAAGAAAATAGAGAGCCCGTTCCTTTGAAGTTAATGAATCGTGAAAGCCTTTGAAAGCAGAGCCTTGTTTATTTACTCACCACAGCTCATGTGGATGAAGCACCCAGTCACTCTGAGCACTGCTAATTTGAATGGAAGATCAAACATGAGGCTCTGCCCAGCTGGAGGAGTGAGAGCTGCCCGGGCCTCTTCACTGCCCAACACAGGGAGAGCCTCAAAAACCCAGGGCAGTGCATGGGCTCTCAGGTGGCTTTTACGGAAACAAACATCAAATAAGCCACAGGCTGACACAGAAATTCGTTATCCTGGGTGCAAAGCCCTGGCGCCCAGCCTGAGCATTTCACTTCAACACCAAAATTCAGCTGTGACCCTGCATGCAGCATCACCTCCCCTCCCAGGGCTGGCACTGCTGCCTCTTGCCCTCCTCATCCTGAGTTCCAGCCTGGTTAGAGGTCTCTTGCCCAGCCCCACATCACAGCCAAGACCTGCACATGCACATGGATGTCGTGCTTGCCACCTCCTCCCTTTCCCTCCCCACGAGAGCAGGATGCTCAGGCTCCTGTCCTTGTGTAGAAACAACCCAGTGACAGAGAAAAGCCCAGAAAACGGCCACAGCAGAGCATCCAGCATTCTGCCCGCTGTGATGGGTTCTCTAAACAAATTCACAGCCTTCCACAGTCTATAAATATCAGCCTTTCCAGTGCCACCACTTTGGGGATAAGCTGTAATGCAATATTCTGTGTGGGCACTCGGACAAAAGGACAGCACCCCACCAGCATCAGCTTTCTGTCACTGCAGTTTTCTGAAGTATAATTGGATTATAACCGTGTGTGAGCTTCTAGTCCCTGTTTCTCTCAGGCTGGGGAAGTCTCTCTCTGATCTGAACAACAGGAAGAGGAAGGAAAGAGCAAAATGAGCTGAGCTGGATCGAGGGGAGGGGGTCTGGCAATGGGGAAAGGACTTTGGTGGATAATGGGCTTTACAATCCCATTAATTAATCAGGTTTATCACAAAAGTGCTGACAATGAGAGGTGACCAGAATGGCTGCTCACCTCCATGGTGTGGAAGGACCAGGCAGGGACCTGGGGAAGAGGGAACTGCCAGGCAAGGTTCACCAGCTGTCAGTCACCAGTTTTAGGGTGATGAAGGAAGGAAAGCTGAGAGCCCAGGGCAGCTCATCCACTAGCTCTCCCTGCCCCACAGCCACAGGTGACAGAGGCAAGCAGAGAAGGGAGAACCCTCGCCAAATGAGTGCAAAGGGCTGCGTCTGAGCTTGGCCACTGACAGCCGGTGGCGGCTCCTGCTGTGGCCAGCACCATCGAGGGAGTGTGTGCCCACTGTGTCCCTGTCCCCCAGACCGCTGCCGGCAGCTCCGCGGGCGCCTGTGGGGTCTGCACCGCCTCGGCCCCGTGGCTGGCACCAGCGGAGCCGCCAGCTCCCGGCGAGGCGGTGTCCGAGCGCTGCCCGCTCCTGCCCGCCCCGGGGCCCCGCCGAGCGCGGATCACCGGCGCTTCCCACCCAGCAGTGACACCTGGCGGGGGCGAGCGCGGGCCGAGCCGGCCCCGCATCCCGCATCCCGCATCCCGCATCCCGGGCAGGAGCCGGAGGGGGCAGGAGCCCGGAGGGGGCAGGAGCCCGGAGGGGGCAGGAGCCCCGAGGGGCAGGAGCCCGGAGGGGGCAGGAGCCCCGAGGGGGCAGGAGCCCGGAGGGGGCAGGAGCTCCGAGGGGCAGGAGCCCCGAGGGGGCAGGAGCCCCGAGGGGGCTGTCCGACGTGCCCTCGGGGAGGCGGGGGTCGGTCCGGCCGGAGCGGCGGCTCCGCGTCTCTGACTCTGCCCAATGAGAGCCCGCAGCTCGGCGGGCGCCGGCAATATTTGGCCGCGGCCCCCGCGCTCCCATCCCCAGAGCGCCCTCGCCCTCCGCGCAAGGACCTCCATGGCCCGGCCCGGCCCCGCCGCCCGCCCCGCGCCGCTCGGGGGGCCCCGCTGAGCGCCCCCAGCCCCGCGGGGAGGGACCCCCCCGCC